>NC_084554.2:45635000-45652500 GCF_033978685.3 Nerophis lumbriciformis
CAATGAAGGCGGAATGGCTGAGCAGACATGAATTAAAGATAACGCCACGCCACACCGCGTCTGTCTTCGCCGGGAAACCATCTGGACGTTCAATATTACATCGCCACTTCTCACACCGATCGGGATCAGACTTCGCCGGCGCCCAGATGTGCTCGCCCAGCTGACGGAACGCATTTGTCGCCGCATCACTCGGCCTGCCGAGCGACAGCCTCAGAAGTCGCCTCTGAGAGGCGGCGCAGCTGCGGAGACGACGGGGCTCTTTGGCTTATGGTAAATATGAAAGAAACATCATGTCACGCTTATGTTGAATTATACACTCTAATGGGAGCACGGGCCTCGGGCGCACTCGGCTTTCAAAATAAAACACAAACTTCATTACTTTTGTCTTTACAGCCAAAATACTCCATGATGCAATAGACTGGCATCGAAACAGGAGTTAAGAACATTCCTAGAACGATTATACCAGCCACTTAAAACCATACTGTGCTGTCATGACAGCAGCACTGTGCGCTTTGGCATCTACGGCAAAACACCAGTCAAAGATCTTATATATGCAAAAAAAACAGTCAAAGATCCTCTAAATGAAAAAACCCCAGTCAAAGATCTTCTAAATTCAAAACCACTCGTCAAAGATCTTATAAATGCAAAAACACCAGTCAAAAATCTTCTAAATCCAAAACCACTTGTCAAAGATCTTACAAATGCAAAAACACCAGTCAAAGACATACTATATGCAAAAATACTAGTCAAAGATCCTATAAATGCAAAAACACTAATCAAATACCCTGTATATGCAAAAACACCAGTCAAAAATCCTCTATATGCTAAAATACCAGTCAAAGATCCTCTAAATGCAAAAACACCAGTCAAAGATCTTCTAAATGTAAAAACACCAATAAAAGATCCTCTAAATGCAAAAACACCAGTCAAAGATCTTATATATATGCAAAAAAAAACAGTCAAAGATCCTCTAAATGAAGAAACACCAGACAAAGATCTTCTAAATCCAAAACCACTAGTCAAAGATCTTATAAATGCAAAAACAACAGTCAAATATCTACTATATGCAAAAACACTAGTCAAAGATCCTATAAATGTAAAAACACTAGTCAAATACCCCCATATGCAAAAGCACTAGTCAAAGATCCTCTAAATGCAAACACACTAGTCAAAGATCTTCTAAATGCAAAAACACTAGTCAAAGATCTTCTAAATGCAAAAACACCAGTCAAATATCTTCTAAATGCAAAAACACCAGTCAGATATTCTAAATGCAGAAAACACTAGTCAAAGATCCTCCAAATGCAAAAACACTAGTCAAAGATCCTCTAAATGCAAAAACACCAGTCAAAGATCTTCTAAATCCAAAACCACTAGTCAAAGATCTTATAAATGCAAAAACACCAGTCAAAGATCTACTATATGCAAAAATACTAGTCAAAGATCCTATAAATGCAAAAACACTCGTCAAATACCCTGTATATGCAAAAAACACCGGTCAAAAATCTTCTATATGCTAAAATACCAGTCAAAGATCCTCTAAATGCAAAAACAACAGTCAAAGATCTTTTACATGTAAAAACACTAGTCAAAGATCTTAAAAATGCAAAAACACCAGTCAAAGATTTTCTAAATGCAAAAACACCAGTCAACGATACTCTAAATCCAAAACCACTAGTCAAAGATCTTCTAAATGCAAAAACACTCGTCAAAGATCTTCTATATGCAAAACACTAGTCAAAGATCTTATAAATGCAAAAACACAAGTCAAATATCCTCTGTATGCAAAAACAACAAAGATCTTCTATATGCTAAAATACCAGTCAAATATCTTCTAAATGTAAAAACACTAGTCAAAGATCTTCTAAATGCAAAAACACCAGTCAAATATATTCTTAATGCAAAAACACCAGTTAAAGATCCTCTAAATGCAAAAACACCAGTCAAATATCCTCTAAATGCTAAAACACCAGTCAAAGATCTTCTAAATGCAAAAACACCAATCAAAGATCCTGTAAATGCAAAAACACCAGTCAAAGATCTTATATATGCAAAAAAAACAGTCAAAGATCCTCTAAATGAAAAAACACCAGTCAAAGATCTTCTAAATCCAAAACCACTAGTCAAAGATCTTATAAATGCAAAAACACCAGTCAAATATCTACTATAGGCAAAAACACTAGTCAAAGATCCTATCACTGCAAAAACACTAGTCAAATACCCCCTATATGCAAAAGCACTAGTCAAAGATCCTCTAAATGCAAACACACTAGTCAAAGATCTTCTAAATGCAAAAACACTAGTCAAAGATCTTCTAAATGCAAAAACACCAGTCAAAGATCTTTTAAATGCAAAAACACCAGTCAGATATTCTAAATGCAAAAAACACTAGTCAAAGATCTTCCAAATGCAAAAACACTAGTCAAAGATCCTCTAAATGCAAAAACACCAGTCAAAGATCTTCTAAATCCAAAACCACTAGTCAAAGATCTTATAAATGCAAACCACCAGTCAAAGATCTACTATATGCAAAAATACTAGTCAAAGATCCTATAAATGCAAAAACACTAGTCAAATACCCTGTATATGCAAAAAACACCAGTCAAAAATCTTCTATATGCTAAAATACCAGTCAAAGATCCTCTAAATGCAAAGACAACAGTCAAAGATTTTCTAAATGTAAAAACCCTAGTCAAAGATCTAAATGCAAAAATACTAGTCAAAGATCTTATAAATGCAAAAACACCAGTCAACGATACTCTAAATGCAAAAACCCTAGTCAAAGATCTTCTATATGCAAAAACACTAGCCAAAGATCTTATAAATGCAAAAACACAAGTCAAATATCCTCTATATGCAAAAACACCAGTAAAAGATCTTCTATATGCTAAAATACCAGTCAAAGATCTTCTAAATGTAAAAACACTAGTCAAAGATCTTCTGAATGCAAAAACACTAGTCAAAGATCTTCTAAATGCAAAAACACCAATCAAATATAATCTTAATGCAAAAACACCAGTCAGATATTCTAAATGCAAAAACACCAGTCAAAGATCCTCTAAATGCAAAAACACCAGTCAAATAGCCTCTAAATGCTAAAACACCAGTCAAAGATCTTCTAAATGCAAAAAAAGTTAAAGATCCTCTAAATGAAAATACCCCAGTCAAAGATCTTCTAAATCCAAAACCACTAGTCAAAGATCTTATAAATGCAAAAACACCAGTCAAAAATCTTCTAAATCCAAAACCACTTGTCAAAGATCTTACAAATGCAAAAACACCAGTAAAAGATCTACTATATGCAAAAATACTAGTCAAAGATCCTATAAAGGCAAAAACACTAATCAAATACCCCCTATATGCAAAAACATCAGTAAAAAATCCTCTATATGCTAAAATACCAGTCAAAGATCTTATATATATATGCAAAAAAAACAGTCAAAGATCCTCTAAATGAAAAAACACCAGTCAAAGATCTTCTAAATCCAAAACCACTAGTCAAAGATCTTATAAATGCAAAAACACCAGTCAAATATCTACTATATGCAAAAACACTAGTCAAAGATCCTATAAATGTAAAAACACTAGTCAAATACCCCCTATATGCAAAAACACTAGTCAAATACCCCCTATATGCAAAAGCACTAGTCAAATATCCTCTAAATGCAAACACTAGTCAAAGATCTTCTAAATGCAAAAACACCAGTGAAAGATCTTCTAAATGCAAAAACACCAGTCAGATATTCTAAATGCAAAAAACACTAGTCAAAGATCCTCCAAATGCAAAAACACTAGTCAAAGATTCTCTAAATGCAAAAACACCAGTCAAAGATCTTCTAAATCCAAAACCACCAGTCAAAGATCTACTATATGCAAAAATACTAGTCAAAGATCCTATAAATGCAAAAACACTAGTCAAATACCCCGTATATGCAAAAAACACCAGTCAAAAATCCTCTATATGCTAAAATACCAGTCAAAGATCCTCTAAATGCAAAAACAGTCAAAGATCTTCTAAATGTAAAAACACTAGTCAAAGATCTTCTAAATGCAAAAATACTGGTCAAAGATCTTATAAATGCAAAAACACCAGTCAAAGATTTTCTAAATGCAAAAACACCAGTCAACGATACTCTAAATCCAAAACCACTAGTCAAAGATCTTCTAAATGCAAAAACACTCGTCAAAGATCTTCTATATGCAAAAACACTAGTCAAAGATCTTATAAATGCAAAAACACAAGTCAAATATCCTCTATATGCAAAAACAACAAAGATCTTCTATATGCTAAAATACCAGTCAAATATCTTCTAAATGTAAAAACACTAGTCAAAGATCTTCTAAATGCAAAAACACTAGTCAAAGATCTTCTAAATGCAAAAACACCAGTCAAATATATTCTTAATGCAAAAACACCAGTCAGATATTCTAAATGCAAAAACACCAGTCAAAGATCCTCTAAATGCAAAAACACCAGTCAAATATCCTCTAAATGCTAAAACACCAGTCAAAGATCTTCTAAATGCAAAAACACCAGTCAAAGATCTTCTATATGCAAAAACACCAGTCAAAGATCCTCTCTGAACAAAAACGCCAGTAAAAGATCCTCTGAGCAAAAACACCAGTGAAAGATCCTCTGGGCAAAAACACCAGTCAAAGATCCACTAAATGCAAAAACACCAGTCAAAGATCCTCTAAATGCAAAAACACCAGTCAAAGATCCACTAAATGCAAAAACACCAGTCAAAGATCCTCTATATAGAATATAATAAAATGCTTTTTTGTCATTGCACATTAATAACAATGACATTGCAAAATATATGCATAATGCTTATCTGCTTTTTAAAGAAAATCACTATTCAAAGATCCTCTATGTGGAAAAAGACTAGTCAATAATACTCAATATGCAAAAACACTAGTCAACAATTCTCTTTAGGCACAGTGAAAGTCAAAGATCTAAATGCAAAAATACTAGTTCAAGATCCTTGTTAAAAATCCTCTATATTGAAAAACACTGGTGAAAGATCCTCCTCAAAAGTCCTCTATGTGGAAAAAAACACCAGTAAAAGATACTCTATATGCAAAAATACTGGTCAAAGATTCTCATATGCAAAGCGATAGTGAAATATCTAGATGCAAAAACACTAGTTAAAGATCCCTGTCAAAAATCCTCTATATTAAAAAAAACTAGTCAAAGATACTCGCCAAAGATTATCTATAGGAAAACCACTAGTCAAAAATCCTCGTCAAAGATCCTCTATAGCAAAAAAAAAAAAGGCTAGTCAAAGATCCTCTATTTGCAAAATACTAGTCAAACATTCTCATCTAAACCCACTACACACAAAAACCTTACTCAAAGATCCTGGGTGTGGAAAATAATGCTAGTTAAAGATCATCTTTACGCAAAAACGTTCGTCAAAGATTGTCTGCATAAAAATGTGAGTCAAAGATTCTCTATATGCAATAATGCAAAAACGCTTGTCAAACATTTCATGGGTAACATTTTTGTCAAAGATCCTCTAATAAACAAAAATGGCTGTCAAAGAGACTGTGCAAAAATGTTTGGGAAAGATCAATATTTAAAAAAAAACAGCAGTCAAAGATCCTCTAAATGCAATAATGCCAGTCAAAGATGCTTTAAATGCAAAAACGCTTGTCAAACATTTCATGTGTAAAATTTTTGTACAAGATCCTCTAATATGCAAAAATGGCTGTCAAAGAGACTATGTGCAAAAATGCTTGGGAAAGATCAATATTAAAAATAAAAAAAAACAGCAGTCAAATATCCTTTACATGCAATAATGTCAGTCAAAAATGCTTTAAATGCAAAAACGCTGATCAAACATTTTATGGGTAAAATGTTTGTCGAAGATCCTCTAATATGCAAAAATAGCTGTCAAAGAGACTATGTGCAAAAATGCGTGGTAAAGTTTAATATTAAAAAAAATAAAACAGCAGTCAAAGATCCTCTATATGCAACAATGCCAGTCAAAGATGCTTTAAATGCAAAAACGCTGATCAAACATTTCACGAGTAAAATTTTTGTTGAAGATCCTCTAATAAGCAAAAATGGCTATCAAAGAGACTAGGTGCAACAATGCTTGGGGAAAATCAATATTTTAAAAAAAAACTGCAGTCAAAGATCCTCTAAATGCAATAATGCCAGTCAAAGATGCTTTAAATGCAAAAACGCTTGTCAAACATTTTATGGGTAAAATTTGTCGAAGATCCTCTAATATACAAAACTGGCTGTCAAAGAAACTATGTGCAAAATGCTTGGTAAAGATCAATATTTTAAAAAAAAAACTGCAGTCAAAGATCCTCTATATGCAATAATGCCAGTCAAAGATGCTTTAAATGCAAAAACGCTTGTCCAACATTTTATGGGTAAAATTTGTCAAATAACCTCTAATATGCAAAAATGGCTGTCAAAGAGACTATGTGCAAAATGCTTGGTAAAGATCAATATTGAAAAAAAAACTGCAGTCAAAGATCCTCTATATGCAACAATGCCAGTAAAAGATGCTTTAAATGCAAAAACGCTTGTCAAACATTTCACGGGTAAAATTTTTGTCGAAGATCCTCTAATATGCAAAAATAGCTGTCAAAGAGACTATGTGCAAAATGCTTGGTAAAGATCAATATTTAAAAAAAACTGCAGTCAAAGATCCTCTATATGCAAAAATGACAGTCAAAGTTGCATTAAATGCAAAAACGCTTTTCAAACATTTCATGGGTAAAATTTTTGTACAATATCCTCTAATATGCAAAAATGGCTGTCAAAGAGACTGTGCAAAAATGCTTGGTAAAGATCAATATTAAAAATAAAAAATAAACAGCAGTCAAAGATCCTCTATATGCAATAATGTCAGTCAAAGATGCTTTAAATGCAAAAACGCTTGTCAAACATTTTATGGGTAAAATTTTTGTCGAAGATCCTCTAACATGCAAAAATAGCTGTCAAAGAGACTATGTGCAAAAATGCGTGGTAAAGTTTAATATTAAAAAAAAAACTGCAGTCAAAGATCCTCTATATGCAATAATGCCAGTCAAAGATGCATTAAATGCAAAAACGCTTGTCCAACATTTTATGGGTAAAATTTGTCAAATAACCTCTAATATGCAAAAATGGCTGTCAAAGAGACTATGTGCAAAATGCTTGGTAAAGATCAATATTGAAAAAAAAAACTGTAGTCAAAGATCCTCTGCGTGCAATAATTCCAGTCAAAGATGCTTTAAATGCAAAAACGCTGATCAAACATTTCATGGGTACATTTTTTGTCGAAGATCCTCTAATATGCAAAAATGGCTGTCAAAGAGACTATGTGCAAAAATGCTTGGTAAAGATCAATATTTAAAAAAAAAACTGCAGTCAAAGATCCTCTACGTGCAATAATTCCAGTCAAAGATCCTCTACGTGCAAAAACGCTGATCAAACATTTTATGGGTAAAATTTTTGTCGAAGATCCTCAAATATGCAAAAATGGCTGTCAAAGAGACTATGTGCAAAAATGCTTGGGAAAGATCAATATTTAAAAAAAAAAAAAAAAACAGCAGTCAAAGATCCTCTATATGCAATAATGCCAGTCAAAGATGCTTTAATTGCAAACACGCTGATCAAGCATTTTATGGGTAACATTTTTGTCGAAGATCCTCTAATATGCAAACATGGCTGTCAAAGAGACTATGTGCAAAAATGCTTGGGGAAGATCAATATTTAAAAAAAAAAACTGCAGTCAAAGATCCTCTATATGCAACAATGCCAGTAAAAGATGCTTTAAATGCAAAAACGCTTGTCAAACATTTCATGGGTAAAATTTTAGTCAAAGATCCTCTAATATGCAAAAATGGCTGTCAAAGAGACTAGGTGCAACAATGCTTGGGGAAGATCAATATTTAAAATAAAGTAAAAAAAGCAGCAATCAAAGATCCTCTATATACAACAATGCCAGTAAAAGATGCTTTAAATGCAAAAATGCTTGTCAAACATTTCATGGGTAAATTATTTGTCGAAAATCCTCTAATATGCAAAAATGGCTGTCAAAGAGACTATGTGCAAAATGCCCGGTAAAGATCAATATTAAAAAAAAACTGCAATCAAAGATCCTCTATATACAATAATGCCAGTCAACGATGCTTTAAATGCAAAAACGCTTGTCAAACATTTCATGGGTACATTTTTTGTCGAAGATCCTCAAATATGCAAAAATGGCTGTCAAAGAGACTATGTGCAATATGCCTAGTAAAGATCAATATTTAAAAAAACTGCAATCAAAGATCCTCTATATACAATAATGCCAGTCAAAGATGCTTTAAATGCAAAAATGCTGATCAAACATTTCATGGGTAAGTTTTTTGTCGAAGATCCTCTAATATGCAAAAATGGCTGTCAAAGAGACTGTGCAAAAATGCTTGGTAAAGATCAATATTAAAAATAAAAAATAAACAGCAGTCAAAGATCCTCTACATGCAATAATGCCAGTCAAATATGTTTTAAATGCAAAAACGCTGATTAAAACATTGTATGGGTAACATTTTTGTCACAGATCCTCTAATATGCAAAAATGGCTGTCAAAGAGACTATGTGCAAAAATGCGTGGTGAAGATCAATATAAATAAAACTGCAGTCAAAGATCTTCTATATGCAATAATGCCAGTCAAAGATGCTTTAAATGCAAAAACGCTTGTCAAACATTTTATGGGTAAAATTTGTCGAATATCCTTTAATATGCAAAAATGGCTGTCAGAGAGACTATGTGCAAAATGCTTGGTAAAGATCAATATTGAAAAAAAAAACTGCAGTCAAAGATCCTCTGCGTACAATAATTCCAGTCAAAGATGCTTTAAATGCAAAAACGCTGATCAAACATGTCATGGGTAAATTTTTTGTCGAAAATCCTCTAATATGCAAAAATGTCTGTCAAAGAGACTATGTGCAAAAATGCTTGGGAAAGATCAATATTTAAAAAAAAAACAAAAAAAAAACAGCAGTCAAAGATCCTCTATATGCAACAATGCCAGTAAAAGATGCTTTAAATGCAAAAACGCTTGTCAAACATTTCATGGGTAAATTTTTTGTCAAAGATCCTCTAATATGCAAAAATGGCTGTCAAAAAAACTATGTGCAAAATGCTTGGTAAAGATCCATATAAAAAAAACTGCAGTCAAAGATCCTCTACGTGCAATAATTCCAGTCAAAGATGCTTTAAATGCAAAAACGCTGATCAAACATTTCACGGGTAAAATTTTTGTCGAAGATCTTCTAATATGCAAAAATGGCTGTCAAAGAGACTATGTGCAATATGCCTAGAAAAGATCAATATTTAAAAAAACTGCAATCAAAGATCCTCTATATACAATAATGCCAGTCAAAGATGCTTTAAATGCAAAAACGCTGATCAAACATTTCATGGTTAAGTTTTTTGTCGAAGATCCTCTAATATGCAAACATGGCTGTCAAAGAGACAATGTGCAAAAATGCTTGGGAAAGATCATTAAAAAAAACTGCAGTCAAAGATCCTCTACGTGGCATTTTGAAAAGTTGTAGTGATTCCATTTATTAGGTTGCTAGTTAATATCTTAATGTTATACCAGCCTGTGCAAATGTTTGAGTGATGCTCTACTAATGTAATAATGCACACTTATTACCGTAATGCCACTTAGCAAGTGGCAGACCAATTAGTGAGGTCCATAAATGCTCATCTCAATTACATGAACATGCATGGCCAACTATTTACACTTTTGCTTTAAAAAAATGACCCTAAAACAACTTTTAAAGAGCTCTGTTCTTCACATAAACACACAATAAACGTCTGTTATGGAGGTTAAAATGTTTACAGCTTGAAAACGGAAGCATTGGACACAAAAAAGCTAATAAGAACAGCACTTGGATCTAAAAGCATATGGAAGCTAATGGCTGCATTAAGAGGCGTATGCTAACTATTTATGTAATTTGCCATGTTGTGATGGTGTTCATGATCATGTAAGCTCAGCATCATTGAACTGGACGCCTAATAATTAACATAATCACTGTCCTCATTTGCATAATGTCTGTGCTGCTGCAATGGCGACCAGCAGACTGGTGACCTACACACACACACACACACACACACACACACACACACACACACACACACACACACACACACACACACACACACACACACACACACACACACACACACACACACACACACACACACACACACACACACACACACACACACAGCTGACATGTAAACAAGGACGCACACACTTGGTTTCTACTTGAATACTGCCCTCCTCTGACTACCTTAGGAATTGCATATAATCAAATCCACTCTTGACACTTTTTGGAACGCCACTTTCTCCTTCCAGAAAGTCCAATTATCTTATTATGAATTATATTTGCCACTAATTGTCTTCAGACTGCCTGCACCGCACTTGGCAGCGTGGCCACACGATGTGGGAGGTGATTAAAGATAGACAGCGCGCCGCCATCTCTTTGCCAAAAGCGTCGGGCCTTTCTTGATCACATTGATGTGTGAATATGAACAAAAAATAGACAGGACTCAGGTAGGACCCGGGTAAATCACAGCATGATGTCATGCTGGAGACTTCGTTATTGTGCAGTAAAACTAAACTCAAAAATAAACAACTGCTTGGTGTGTGAGGAGGGGGAAAAAAGACCAGCATCTTATGAAGAAGTCATTAAATATGAACATGATTTACGTCAAGGTGATTTCTTGCTGCTCACCATGGCCATCACGCACACACACACACACACATTAGCCCCGCCCACATTAATAGCCACAAGTGAAACCGTGACCTGCACAAGGCAGCCCCGACCCGCCGGCCCAGAACTTGCCACTTAGATCCGCCCCCCTTCCCTTGTTTGGACTTTGGGATGCGTTAGTACAGACTCGGTGGAGAATAGACTCCATTAGATTTCTTTATTTGTCCCCGCACGTACATTTGCCTCGCAGTGAGAGACATTTAGTTATGCAATAGCAAATAAGAAACATTAAAATGGCTACACAATCATCCTCATACAACCATTGTCATAATTCTGTGCTGCCTCATAAAGTGCATTTAGTATGTGAAGTGGCTACCCATAAAGTGCACGGCATCAAGTGCATAAAAGACACTCTTCTTCGTCATCAACATAATCATCACCACCATCATTATCAACATCATCATCAAAATCACCATCAATATCATCATCAGCATCAATACCACCATTGTCATAATCATCAAAATCACCATCAATATCATCATCATCAATATCAACATCAGCATCATCCACACCATCATCAGCATCAATACCATCGTCAATAACATCAGCATCAATACCAACGTCATCAACGTCGTCATCACTATCACCATCAAACATCACTATCACCACTATCATCAACAAAATTATCAACATTTTCATCAACATTATCATCAATATAATCAACATCATTCCCTTCACCATCATCTCAGTCAATATCAGCAACATCGCCATCATCAATAACAACATCATCAAAAATAACAGCATCATCATCATCACCAACATCAATAACATAATCAACATCACCATTATCAGCGTCATCATCATCAACATCATCAATAACAACGTAATCATCACCATCAAAATCACCAACAACACCATCATCAATAACAACATAATCAACATCACCATTATCCGCATCATCATCACCATCTACATCATCACCATCATCAATAACATCATCATCATCAATAACATCAACATCATCACCGTCATTAACAACAACATCATCATCATAATCAACAACATCATCAACATCATCAATAACAATAATCACCATCATCAACATCACCATTATCAGCATCATCATCATCATCAATAACAACATAATCATCACCATCAACATTACCATAATCAATATCATCATCATCATCATCATCAATAACATCATCAATAACATAATCATCACCATCATCAACATCACCATTATCAGCGTCATCATCATCATCAACAACAACATAATCATCACCATCAACATTACCATCATCAATAACATCATCATCATCATCAATAACATCATCACCGTTATCAATAACATGATAGTCACCATCATCAACATCACCATTATCAGCGTCATCATCAACATCATCAATAACAACATTGTGACAGTTTGACCCCACACTGTCACTGTTTGACCTTTGGACTTCCTCACAAACCGTGCACATTTGTTGGGAAGCTCAACATGGACACAAACATTCAATCTTGTTAGCCAGTGAAAAGCATGTGCTCAACAAACAAATTGTTACCTGTCACTCACCATGGCTCTGAACTATTGACCAAAAGAGTCAGGGTGGGGTTGAGGGCTTTATATAGGTGACCACACCTGCATTCACTAATTAGGCCAAATTTGGGTCGAACCATGATCTTCAAATGCTGGGTGTTACAGAAGGACACTGGACATTTAAAAGTTGTGTTGTCTAAGCCTGAATATACTGTGTACGAAAATGACTGCTCTACACATGCAAAAGTACCATGTGAATACTTTTTAGACATGTGATGGTTATTTATGGTGAAATTTACAAAATAACTGTTTTCTTAATTTCCCCTGTCAAATTGGTCCCAGCTAGTGGGCGGGGCTAAGGGCTATTTAAGTTGGAAAATGCCGTTTTTCTGACAGTCTGCTGTCGGTCACTGCCAGAGGAGGTTCTCTGTCCTGAGTAGGAGTTTCGGTCTCCATGCATCAAACATCTACTAAGGTGAATATTTTGATGATGAGATTATGTTGTGTTGTAACCGGTTAAATGAGTTTTGTTGAATGCTAATTGATTTTGCTAAATCTGTTATGATTAGTTAATTCTTTACTTTGACATATTTGATTATTGACCTTTGACTATGAGTACATGTATTTTGATATAATGAATGATTTATCTTTTGATTATTTTTAATATGCTTATTTTGATTAATTATATAGGCCTAGTTAACGCATGCAACTTCGAAATGTATTTAGAATATAAATGTACTATATATAATATACGATACTAATATTGCCTCTATTTATTACATTACAGATTGTGGGTGCTTTGTTTTTTCTGTCGTTGTTCACCTTTTGACACTTTTTGGGATTTCAATAAATGTTTGTAAACTCTCACCAACTGCGTGCCTTGCCATCCTTGATTCGAAAGTCTGGTTTGCAAAGGTTACATTACCTTCACCCGAGCCTGGGTGTGACATATGGTGGCAGTGGTGGGATAAGCATTGAATTTAGAAACGGCGTTCACTTTGCGTAGGTCATTACATACTCTTATTGTGTTGTCTTTTTTAGGAACGAGGACAATGGGGTTACACCACTCACTGTTTGAGGGTTCAATCACTCCTAGATCCAGCATGGTTTGGATTTCATGGTTGAGGGGCTCCACCAGCCGTTCAGGCACTCTGTAGGGGCGCTGACGGATAGGTGTTGGGTTTTTTAAATGAATGACATGTTCAATTAGTGGAGTTCTTCCTGGCTTTCCACTGAACAATACTGGGAATTCTTCACACACTTGCAATAGTTTATGGGCAGATTGTGCAGACAAGTGACTAACATCAGGTTTCTGTGGTGTAGTGAGCATGGACAAATCTGTCTCCTCCACATCATCCTCCATTTCCACTTCCCGTGCCAGCATCACCTTTTCCTCTTGCAACTCCTTGCTTTGAGTATGTACTTGACTGGCTTGGACATCCTTTCCTTCCACAGAGGATTTCCTCTCCTTCCATTCCTTCAGAAGGTTGATGTGGTACACTTGGGATGCCTTTCCTTTCTCTGGATGTGAGATTTCATAAGTGACTGGACCAGCTTGTCTGACCACAGAGTAAGGACCTTGCCATTGGGCCAGCAGTTTATGACTTGAGGTTGGAAGCAAGAGCATGACCTTTTGACCTGGCTGAAGCACCCTGTGACGTGCTTTCTGGTCATACCAGGTCTTCTGTTTCATCTGGGCCTTTCCAAGATATTCCCTTGCCTTAGCTCTGTATTGCTCCAGCCGGTCTCGCATCTGCAGCACATAAGAAAGAACCCCTTGTGGTACAGGTGGTTTGGATTCCCAGGATTTCTTCAAGAGGTCCAAGGGGCCTTGAACAGGGAACCCATAAAGAAGCTCAAAAGGCGAAAACCCGGTAGAGGCTTGGGGTACCTCTCGATAGGCAAAGAGCAAGAAGGGAAGCCACTTCTCCCAGTCTCGACCGGTGTCATCTACAAACTTCCTCAGCATGGATTTCAGGGTTTGGTTGAAGCGTTCCACCAACCCGTCGGTTTGTGGATGATAGGGGGTGGTGAGAATGCCAGTAATTCCAAGTTGTTTATGAAGCTGCTTCATGAGCTTTGAAGTGAAGTTGGTTCCTTGATCCGTGATTATTTCATCTGGAATTCCTACTCGTGAGAAGAACTGTACAAGTGCAGAGATGACTTTCGGAGTCTTGATACTCCTTAGTGGGAAGGCCTCAGGAAATCTGGTGGCGTAGTCACAGAGGACAAGGATGTATTCATGGCCTCCACTGCTTTTCTCCAGGGGTCCAACAATATCCATTGCGATCCTCCGGAAAGGAACATCAATGAGAGGTAGAGGGAGTAGTGGGACTTTCTCAGGTCGTCTCGGAGAAGTCTTCTGGCACTGCAGACAGGTTTGACAGTACTCAATAACATCTTTGACCATTAAAGGCCAAAAGAAGCGAGCTTTGACTCGAGCAAGAGTCTTGTCTTGCCCAAGATGACCAGCCCAAGGTATGGAATGAGCAAGATGCAGTACAAGGGGCCTACAGCAGGTAGGGACCACCAAGCGATTCTCTGGCTGATCTGCTACATACAGGACTCCATCCTCCAGGACATACTTTTCACCCTGGTTTGGCTGCAAGGGGATGTTTGCATCTTTCATCTTAGCCAGCAGGGGAGCCAGTGAGACGTCAGCTCTCTGTAGCTCTCGGATGTCTTCAGGTACCTGCCACTCTTCATCAGGTTTCAAGCTTGACACATCACCCAACAGTGGAGTACCTTGGATTTTCTCCAGGCGGCGCTGGCTCTTACTTTTGGGGGGGCCCTTCTGACCACCCTGGCATAGAGAAGGGTCCAAGTCAGGAAGAGGCTCCAGCCCTAGCTTGGCTGTCTGGGCACGGGTGCGTACTGGATAAGCCTCTTGAATGGCTGGAATAAAACTGGATTTCACTTTCTGCTTGTGTGTCTGATGAACAAGATCATGCAGAATAGGCAAGTCTCTGCCCAAGATCATGTCATGGGGCATGTGATCAAGAACCCCCACACGGAGCAAGAAAGCCTGGTCATCGATGATGGTCACATCAGCCACGGGATATATTTTTTGATCACCATGGACACATTGAATGGCTGTGGCATGCTGATAGTCAAGATTACCAAGTGACACAAAAGAATGGTTCAACAGTGTCATGGAGCTACCTGTGTCCAACAGTGCTTGCACTGGACGGCCATTAACACAAGCTGGCATCATGATAGGCTCAGTGTTAGGTTTGGCCTCAGGTTCAGGATTGGGTGCAAGAGCAGGTGCCATGACTGAAGCTGACACAGATGGATGGGGAACATGACAGAAGCTGGACAGCTTTGGACCTTTCAAGGGGCAGACTGGGGCTCGGTGCCCCGGCTGTTGGCAGTGGTAGCAGATGAGATCCTTCACTGGACTCTGTCTCGGGAGCGGTCTGTTGTCCCCTGAGGTGCTGTAACCACCTGCTTTCTGCACACCTCTTTGGTGTGACAGGTCGGCTGCACCTTGAGCTGCTACACGGTTGTTCTGCTGCCTTGGCATTCGGAGTCCTTTACGAGCATTCAAGTACTGACCTGCAAGTTTAGCAGCAGTAAGTCCGTGTTCCTTGACCCAAGTCTTCATTTCGTTGGGCAGCAAGCGAATCATTTGCTCCAGGATGAAAAGCTCTGCGATGTCTTCTTTGGAACGCTGCTCCGGCTTGATCCATCTTCTGTAGAGACCTTTGAGTCTGTTGTAAGTCTCCTTGGGAGATTCACCAGGGGGAATGTAGGTTGACCGGAACTGGAGCCTATAAGTCTCAGGAGAGATATCAAACTTAGCAAGGAGGGCTTCTTTTAGGTCAGCATAGACGTTGGAAGCATCTTCCTCCATCGCAGAATAGGCATCCAGAGCTTTACCGGTCAAGAGTGGAACGAGTCGGCAGGCCCAGTCAGACTGATGCCAGCCCCAGGTGCGAGCGATGCGCTCGAAGCGGACAAGAAAGTTTTCGATGTCCTCACCCTGCTGGAAAGGGAGCATCTTTGGGCCTTGTCGGAGATGATGGTCAGGTGGCGAGGAATCTCTGGACGGCGACGCTTGAGGACTAAGATTTGGATGTGGGCGAGTTCTGGGTTTGGGTTTGGGCGACTGCTCACAACTATCGTCAGGAGTACGGTTAGCATTTTGGTTAGTGAGTGAGTGATCTAGGCTAGGTCTTGTACAGACAGTTTTTAACTCCTGGAGTTCACGAACTAGGACAGCTTCCCTACGTTGCTGTCCAATCAAAAAGTCTTGGAACATATTAACCAGGGTAGGTTCACTTAACACTCTTTCAGTCCTTGGTGGCTCAGCAGACCACCTAGCCTTCCTAGACCCCTTCCTATGCTGCTTACGCCTAGCCCCAGAGTTCTCAAAACCTTTGACGTCTTCTTCGGACTCCTCGGTGTTCCATCCAACTTCATGCTCCTCAGCCATAGTCGTCCGGTCCAGCCTCATCGCCGTGGCCCCTCGACCAGCCATCTCATCAGTCTCCTCTGTCATTGCCACCTCCGACACTTGGGATCTCAAACCAGTTCTGGCCTGCCCTCTGCCAGATAAATGTTTGTAAACTCTGCGGCTTGCCATCCCACCGCTGCCACCATAAAAGGAATGTCTTGCCATCAAGTGGGCATTGGACAGCCTACGTTATTACCTTCTGGGACGGACCTTCGATCTGGAAACGGACCACCGGGCATTGAGCTGGATCAACTCCATGAGGGATAAGAACTCCCGTGTCACCAGATGGTACAGTGACAGTGTGGGGTCAAACTGTCACATTACCTCCCTCCTCTCCAGCGACAGCAAGTCCAGGGAGACGAGACAGGTAATCAGCTAGCAAGTTACTTTTGCCAGCTCGATGTGTAACGTTGAAACAATAAGGCTGTAACGCCAAGTACCATCACAGCTCCTCTTGTCAAGCTGACAACCAAAGCATCCTCTAATCCAGTCAAATGGACAGACACATGTGAAACTGCCTTCACGAATGTCAAAACTATTCTATGCTCTTCTCCGGTCTTACAAAGTCCTGACTTCAACCAGCGATTCCTTGTTCAAGTTGATGCCTCTGGTGTGGGCCTTGGAGCCGTCCTAGCCCAAGGAAAGGAGGGCGAGGAACAACCGCTTCTATATCTGAGCCGTAAACTGCATCCCAGAGAAACTAGGTACTCTGCCATTGAAAAGGAATGTCTTGCCATCAAGTGGGCATTGGACAGCCTACGTTATTACCTTCTGGGACGGACCTTCGATC
>NC_084554.2:45657500-45705000 GCF_033978685.3 Nerophis lumbriciformis
TAATAGAGAATGTGCAACAATACATACCGTATTTTCCGCACTATAAGGCGCACCGGATTATAAGGCGCACCTTCAATGAATGGCCTATTTTAAAACTTTGTCCATATATAAGGCGCACCGCATTATAAGGCGCACCGCATTATAAGGCGCATAGAATAGACGCTACAGTAGAGGCTGGGGTTACGTTATGCATCCCCTTGTTGCGAGACCTGTTGTGGCTCAATATTGGTTCATATATAAGGCGCACCGGATTATAAGGCGCACTGTCAGCTTTTGAGAAAATTGGAGGCTTTTAGGTGCGCCTTATAGTGCGGAAAAGACGGTACATACAGTGATGAAAAAAGTGGAAAAATATATTTAGAAATAAATGTGACGAATTAAAATGTTTAAATAAAATATGCAAAGTTATCTACCAGATGTGTACACTTTTTTATTCTATTCATCACAATTCTAAATTGATTCATAATTTTTTTAATTTTAAAATAAAAATTATATATGCATGTGTATATATATATACACACACATACATATATATATATATATATATATATATATATATATATATATATATATATATATATATATATATATATATATATATACACATATATACATATATATACATATATATATATATATGTGTATATATATATATATACGATTGTAGCTGAGAATAAGGGGTAGAAAATGGATGGATGGATGGATATATATATATATATATATATATTATATATATACATATATATGTGTGTATATATATATATACATACATACATACATACATACACACACATGTACACACATATGTATGTGTATATATACATATATACATACACACATGTATAGATGTGTGTGTAAATATGTATGTAAAAGTCTGTATATATGTGTGTTTTTTATAAATCAATTTTTAAAAATAAGTTTTTAGACCGTCTCCATGTCTCCATGTTTAATATATTTGCTCTCTGTTTAACGTGTTGCCATTTTCTAATAGAGAATGTGCAACAATACATATATACAGTGATGGAAAACGTGGAAATATATATATTGAAATAAATGTGACAAATTAAAATTCAAAAATATGCAAAGTTATCTACTGGAAGTGCACACTTTTTATTCTATTCATCACAATTCTAAATCGATTCGTAATTAAAAAACAAAAATAAAAATATGTGCATGTGTGTGTGTGTCTAAAAACTTCCATCCATCCATTATCTACTGCTTGTCCCTTATTTTTCAAAATTGATTTATAAAAAACACGCATATATACACATTTAAATACCTATATATACACACACACATATATACATGTGTGTATGTATGTATGTATATATACATATACACACACATGCATGTGTGTATAAATTTATAGATATGTATATACACACACATACATGTGTGTATGTATATATGTATAAATATATATACACACACATATGTATGTGTATATATGTATATATACACATATATACATACACACATGTATATATGTGTGTGTATATGTATATATGTATGTAAATGTGTGTGTATAAAATGCGTGTGTTTTTTATAAATCAATTTTTTAACATAAGTTTTTAGACCATCTCCATGTCTCCATGTTTTATATATTTGCTCTCTGTTGAAAGTGTTGCCATTTTCTAATAGAGAATGTGCAACAATACATACTGTATATACAGTGATGGAAAACGTGGAAAAATATATATTGAAATAAATGTGACAAATTAAAATTCAAAAATATGCAAAGTTGTCTACTAGAAGTGCACACTTTTTTATTCTATTCATCACAATTCTAAATCGATTCGTAATTAAAAAACATTAAAAATAAAAATTATATGCATGTGTGTGTGTGTGTCTAAAAACTTCCATTCATCCATTCATTTTCTACCGCTTGTCCCTTATTTTTCAAAATTGATTTATAAAAAACACGCATTTATATACATTTAAATACGTATATACACACACATATATACATGTGTGTATGTATATATGTATATATACATACATACACATACATATGTGTGTGTGTATATGTATAGATATGTATATACACACATACATGTGTGTGTATGTGTATATGTATAGATATATATACGCACATGTACATATGTGTGTATATGTATATATGTATGTAAATGTGTGTATATATGTGTGTTTTTTGTAAATCAATTTTGAAAAATAAGTTTTTAGACCATCTCCATGTCTCCATGTTTAATTTATTTGCTCTCTGTTGAAAGTGTTGCCATTTTCTAATAGAGAATGTGCAACAATACATACCGTATATACAGAGATGGAAAAGGTGGAAAAATATATATAGAAATAAATATGATAAATTAAAATAAAAAAGTATGCAAAGTTATCAACTAGAAATGCACACTTTTTTATTCAATTCATCACGATTCTAAATCGATTCGTAATTAAAAAACATTAAAAATAGAAATTATATGCATGTGTGTGTGTCTAAAAACTTCCATCCATCCATTTTCTACCGCTTGTCCCTTATTTTTCAAAATTGATTTATAAAAAACACGCATATATACGCATTTAAATACATATATACACACACATATATACATGTGTGTATGTATATATGTATATATACATATGTGTGTGTATATATGTATAGATATATATACACACACAAATATAATATAAATACATACACACATGTATATATGTGTGTGTATGTATATATACATATATACATACACACATTTATACATGTGTGTATGTATATATGTATATATACATACATACACATACATATGTGTGTGTATATATGTATAGATATGTATATACACACACATACATGTGTGTATGTGTATATGTATAGATATATATACACACATGTATATATGTGTGTGTATATGTATATATGTATGTAAATGTGTGTATATATGCGTGTGTTTTTTTGTAAATCAATTTTTAAAAATAAGTTTTTAGACCATCTCCATGTCTCCATGTTTAATATATTTGCTCTCTGTTGAAAGTGTTGCCATTTTCTAAGAGAGAATGTGCAACAATACATACATACAGTGAGGAAAAAAGTGGAAAAATATATATAGAAATAAATGTGATAAATTACAATAAAAAAAGTATGCAAAGTTATCAACTAGAAATGCACACTTTTTTATTCTATTGATCACAATTCTAAATCGATTCATAATTAAAAATATAATAAAAATTATATATATATATGCATATGCGTGTGTGTAAATATATATATATATATATATATATATATATATATATATATATATATATATATATATATATATATATATACACACACACACACATTAATTATTTATTTTTTTATCCATGTATTTAATATTTGTTTACTTACTATGGTATATTATGTATTTAGTTCTGTTACAGAGAACAAGGAAATGGGATAAAAGTGCTATGGTATGAAAAGGGGTAGGATTAAAGAAGCTCAGCTTCTTCACACTCCTTTTCAGACGTGCTGTAATGAAACAACTGGAAATATGTGATGCATGACATTGTATCGTATGCATGGTCCAAATAAACTGAAACTGAACTGAAAAAAATAAAAATAATAAAAAAATAAAAATAAATATACACACACACACACGTGTGTATATGTATGTAAATGTGTGTATATATGGGTGTGTTTTTTATAAATCAATTTTTAAAATAAGTTTTTACACCATCTCTAAGCAACCAGAAGGAGCTTTTCTAACCTGTAACCTGTTTTTAAAAAGTTTTAAAATTAATAGATTCCGAGAATTGGGTTGAATCAAGAATGGATTCGAAGTGATTAGTCACCCCAGGAATTGGAGGAACCGGATGGAATTTTTAGGTGTCCAAAGATTCACACCTCCATTATCTACACAGTAATAGCTGGCAAAGCACATTAATGCACTATCTAATCATTTATCTCATTAATCCCATCCATCCATTTTCTACCGCTTATCCCTTTCGGGGTATGAAGTTAATTCCAACAATATGTCAAGGGTCAATGGGCAGATCGATGAGATCAATTTGTCAGCTTGAGCTCCTAAAACTCTAACTAATAAAACCAAAAGGAGGACACTTGAAGCGTCCTGACCGACTTCCCAAAACCCACTAGTGTCCCGACGCCAGGGGTGGACAAATGAAGATTATTCTGAGATTATAATAAGGCTGCCAAAGCCATTATCCAGTCTACTTTGACAAATGTTGTGCCTTACTGCGAGCAGATGGGACAGAGAGTTTGGGTGGGGAGCATCCTTCACACAGTTGGCCACACCAGAGCGGCAGAAAGCACAACCGGGAGGATGCCATGTTGTGTCTTTAGATCCAAGTCCACTATACTCAATTCATTATCATAGTCCTGAATGTCATTATGTACTTTAGAGACGCTTGCATGTCCAGACCAGAAACATTTAGCCAACTTCATTACAAGAGCGGGAAATGTCCTTTGCTGCGGACAGCTCGGCCAAAATAAACTAGAAGCTTCTTTGTAAAAGCTGTATAACTCGGCACAAGCACTACTTCAACTCTCATTTGGAGAATCAAAGACGCTGCCGGCTAAACAGAAGACTAAATACTGGAGACAACTAAACAAATTACTAAACAGAAGACTAAATACTGGAGAAAACTAAACAAAACACAAAACAGAAGACTAAATACTGGAGACAACTAAACAAAACACAAAACATAAGACTAAATACTGGAGACATCTAAACAAATTACTAAACAGAAGACTAAATACTGGAGACAACTAAACAAAACACTAAACTGAAGACTAAATACTGGAGAAAACTAAACAAAACACTAAACAGAAGACTAAATTCTGGATAAAACAAAACAAAACACTAAACAGAAGACAAAATGCTGGAGACAACTAAACAAAACACAAAACAGAAGACTAAATACTGGAGACAACTAAACAAATTACTAAACAGAAGACTAAATACTGGAGAAAACTAAACAAAACACAAAACAGAAGACTAAATACTGGAGACAACTAAACAAAACACAAAACAGAAGACTAAATACTGGAGACAACTAAACAAATTACTAAACAGAAGACTAAATACTGGAGACAACTAAACAAAACACTAAACGGAAGACTAAATACTGGAGACAACTAAATACATTACTAAACAGAAGACTAAATACTGGAGACAATTAAACGAAGACTAAATACTGGAGAAAACTAAACAAAACACTAAACAGAAGACTAAATACTGGAGAGGATTAAACAAATTACAAAACAGAAGACTAAATACTGGAGACTATTAAACAAATTACAAAACAGAAGACTAAATACTGGAGACAACTAAAATTACTAAACAGAAGACTAAATACTGGAGACAACCAAACAAATTACTAAACAGAAGACTAAATACTGGAGAAAACTAAACAAAACACTAAACAGAAGACTTAATACTGGAGACAACTAAACAAAACACTAAACAGAAGACTAAATACTGGAGACAACTAAACAAAACACAAAACAGAAGACTAAATACTGGAGACAATTAAACGAAGACTAAATACTGGAGACAACTAAACAAATTACTAAACAGAAGACTAAATACTGGAGAAAACTAAACAAATTACTAAACAGAAGACTAAATACTGGAGAAAACTAAACAAAACACTAAACAGAAAACTAAATACTGGATGCAACTAAACAAAACACTAAACAGAAGACTAAATATTGGAGACAACTAAACAAAACACAAAACAGAAGACTAAATACTGGAGACAACTAAACAAAACACTAAACAGACGACTAAATACTGGAGACAACTAAACAAATTACTAAACAGAAGACTAAATACTGGAGAAAACTAAACAAAACACAAAACAGAAGACTAAATACTGGAAACAAATTACTAAACAGAAGACTAAATACTGGAGAAAACAAAACACTAAACAGAAGACTAAATACTGGAGACAACTAAACAAATTACTAAACAGAAGACTAAATACTGGAGAAAACAAAACAAAACACTAAACAGAAGACTAAATACTGGAGACAATGAAACAAATTACTAAACAGAAGACTAAATACTGGAGACAACTAAACAAATGACTAAACAGAAGACTAAATACTGGAGACAACTAAACAAATTACTAAACAGAAGACTAAATACTGGAGACAACTAAACAAAACACTAAACAGAAGACTAAATACTGGAGACAACTAAAAAAACACAAAACAGAAGACTAAATACTGGAGACAACTAAACAAAACACTAAACAGAAGACTAAATACTGGAGACAACTAAACAAATTACTAAACAGAAGACTAAATACTGGAGACAACTAAACAAAACACAAAACAGAAGACTAAATACTGGAGACAACTAAACAAATTACTAAACAGAAGACTAAATACTGGAGACAACTAAACAAAACACTAAACAGAAGACTAAATACTGGAGACAACTAAACAAAACACAAAACAGAAGACTAAATACTGGAGACAACTAAACAAAACACTAAACAGAAGACTAAATACTGGAGAAAACTAAATAAATTACTAAACAGAAGACTAAATATTGGAGACAATTAAACAAAGACTAAATACTGGAGACAACTAAACAAATTACTAAACAGAAGACTAAATACTGGAGACAACTTAAATTACTAAACAGAAGACTAAATACTGGAGACAACTAAACAAAACACTAAACAGAAGACTAAATACTGGAGACAACTAAACAAAACACAAAACAGAAGACTAAATACTGGAGACAACTAAACAAAACACTAAACAGAAGACTAAATACTGGATACAACTAAACAAAACACTAAACAGAAGACTAAATACTGGAGACAACTAAACAAAACACAAAACAGAAGACTAAATACTGGAGACGACAAAATAAAATACTTAATAGAAGACTAAATACTGTACAAGACTAAACAGAAGACCAAATACTGGAGACGACAAAACAAAACACTAAATAGAAGACTAAATACTGGAGACGACAAAACAAAATACTTAATAGAAGACTAAATACTGTAGAAAACTAAACAGAAGACTAAATACTGGAGACAACAAAACAAAACACTTAAAAGAAGACTAAATACTGGAGACGACTAAACAAAAGACTAAACAGAAGACTAAATACTGGAGAAAACTAAACAAAGGACTACATCAAAGACTAAATACTGTAGAACACAAAAGACTGAAGAGAAGACGAAATACTGTAGAAGACTTAACAAAAAACGTAATCCAGCAAATGGCTAAATAGAAGACTAACTACAGTAGGAACTAAACAGAAGACTAAATACTGTACAAGACTACACAGAAGACTGATCAGAAGACTAAATGGAAGACTAAACAGAGACTAAAAAGACTAAAACTAAATATTGTAGTTTATTAATTACAAGAAGCAGAAGGCGAAACAAAAGACTAAATAGAAGAAAACTAATCAGAACACTAAATACTGTAGAAAACAAAGACGCCTAAAAAAATGAAAATTTCCCGGTTTTCACCAAATTCCTGGAATTCTTTAATACCATTTCTCAATTAAAAATGTTACTACTTCAACATTTCTCGACCGATTTGAAAAATTCCAACTATTTGAACTCATTCAAACATTGAAGCATTTTAACATTTTCCCAAAAATTCCCGCTTTTCCCAAAATTCCATGAAATTCCCATTGAAATCAATTGGACATCTGGACGTTGTGTTGGCTGAGGAGATCGGACTAAACGCTCCTGTTTGGTCTCCCTCACAAGTCACTTCACAAACTTCTGCTTCTGCAGAACTCTGCAGCCCGGATAATCACCAGAACCCCTTCAATCCGGCACATCACCCCTGGTCTGCAGCAACTCCACTGGCTACCCATCAAACATCGTATCCACTTTAAGATAATTCTCCTCACTTTCAAAGCCATTGTTGCGCTTGGACCAGTTGTTCCTCCCAGGGAATTCAAGTTTCTGGTCGTCGCTCCCAAGCTCTTTACGACACTTAAAGCTGAGTAAAAGAACCACCAGAGACAGAATAGGTATTTTGTAATATATTTGCAAAGCTTTGTAAATATCATGAGATCAGTCCAGCATAGAACATTCAATCGCGCAGCTAAGATGGTCTGCCCTCCGAAATGGAAACCTTCTATTCTATAAAGTCTCTCTCCCTCCCTCCCTCCCTCGCTGTCTTGTCTTTTCAGCCCAAACACATGCCCATTGTCCTCCGCACCTGGACATAAGAATAGATAAGAAGAAGGAGTATCTCTCTTTCTTACATTCCACACTCAAGGTTAGCACACAGTATTTGCAGACAACCAAAAGACCACAATTGGAAGAAAAACACTAGCTGTTTTGTAATATGATAATGAAATTAAAGAAGTAACACTTAAATACAGATATATGTAAATATCTGCCTCCGACACCATCCATAACCTCTCTCCGTCATATCTCTCCGACCTGCTCCATGTCGCCACGCCCTCACGTTCCCTAAGATCTTCTTCATCCATCCATCTCACTGTCCCCTTATTCAAACTGTCCACCATGGGTGCCCGAGCTTTCAGCCGCTCTGCCCCACATCTATGGAACTCTTTACCACCAGACCTTCGTAACTTAGACTCAATATCATACTTGCCAACCTTGAGACCTCTGATTTCGGGAGGTGGGGGGTGGGGGGCGTGGTCGGGGGTGGGGCGGGGGCGTGGTTGGGGGCGTGGTTAAGATATATAGAGATATATATATATATATATATATACATATATATATATATATATATATATATATATATATATATATATATATATATATATAAGAAATACTTGACTTTCAGTGAATTCTAGCTATATATATATTTTTGTTATTATATATATATATATATTTTTATATATATATATATATATATATAAGAAATACTTGACGTTCAGTGTTCATTTATTTACACATATACACACACACAACACTCATCTACTCATTGTTGAGTTAAGGGTTGAATTGTCCATCCTTGTTCTATTCTCTGTCACTATTTCAGAACACACACATTATACAAATATACATTATAAAATCAATAAGAAAACGGGAGCTCTAATTTGGGAGTCTGAATTAGGATCAGAAGTTCCTATATAAACATTGCGCACTCACGTCGCCATTTTGTATTGATTACTGCAGCTGTGCACTGGATTCATTCACAAATACAAACTACAACACAAACACTTTAGAGTTAGGCTCCACCATCAGAATGTGTACTTAAACTTATAAAGATCACATGGATATTATTCAGTGAGTTGATTCACCAAAACTAACCTGTTATACAGGAGGAAAAAGCACACAGAATGTTTCAATTGTTCACAGACTGGTCGCTCTCATCAGAATGACAAGACACTTCCGGTCTGCAGGTGATAACATTCAATTGGGAAGAAACGCCCTACTGCCCCCTGCTGACCAATGTGAATACTGATAAATGTGTAATGACAGCTCCAAAAACGAATTCAAACCACAAAATAAAATAAATCAACACAAAAATGTGACACATTATGGGTGGGTCACATATGCATGTACAGTAGATGGCAGTATTGTCCTGTTTAAAAGTGTCACAACATTGCTGTTTACGGCAGACGAACTGCTTTACGGTAGACGAAAACTTGACTGCTGTTGTTGTGTGTTGTTACCCGCTGGGAGGACGTTAATGAAACTGCCTAACAATAAACCCACATAAGAAACCAAGAACTCGCCCTCGATCAATCTACAGTTATAACATGATTGGGCAGGCACGCCTATATTGTGGGAAAGCGGACGTGAGAACAGGCTGTCAACACGTCACTCAGGTCCGCATGGAGCTGGAGGGGGCGTGGCCTCCAGCTCCGCCTGAATTTCGGGAGATTTTCGGGAGAAAATTTGTCCCGGGAGGTTTTCGGGAGAGGCGCTGAATTTCGGGAGTCTCCCGGAAAATCCGGGAGGGTTGGCAAGTATGCTCAATATCCCTCTTCAAATCAAGACTCAAAACACACCTATTCCAGACTGCTTATTAATTGTATCATCTTATCTTCCCTATCTTTGTTGTTGTTTTTATCCAATTTAATTTTATTGTTTTGATTTTGTACGGTGTCCTTGAGTGCCCAGAAAGGCGCCTTATAAGTAAAATGTATTATTATTATTATAATTGACTATGAGAGAAACTTGCTTCGGATTTTGTCTGACCTTTAAGAAGGCATTACTGTACTCTACATTTTATACAGCTGTCTGATTACTAAGAGATCATAGGTATATGTCATCAGGATGTGGCTAAGACATGCCAACATGTACAAACTGCGGTCATCGACTGATTTCCACTCAGGGATTCAAGAGTGGACTGAAAGTTGACCTGCAGTCCAGCCGAAGCGGGAAAAGGACGCATCAAGCGCCCGTCAATCTGCGGAAAGATCAGTCATCTTGAAGGACATATTTGCAGTGGCTTGTGGTCACGGAGAACCACTGAGGGGCTGGGGACAAGGCAGCGGACTGTGAGCGTGGTTACCATCACAGATCCCACCTCATCACTGACAGGTGGATCTGACGGACGCTTTGGGGGCTGAGCAGCTCAGGCAGAAGAAGACCCTCGCTCAGAAGACGCGGACAACTGACAGGTGAGTGTCAATCATACCGAGATGTGCCGAGTCCTTTTTTTGTTCTGCCAAATGACTCACTTTCAGAGTCGGGAGCGAACTTCGGTCCTGGCGTATCACATCAGCATGACTTTGACGGACATGCGCTACTTCTGCTCGAAAAAAAACCCCCACTAACAACAACAAAGTGGCAAGCGCACAAAGACCCCCGACACACACAAATGCACCTGCACTGAATGTGTCAGTGCTGAGTTACAGCAAACACTAGAGGGCGTCGTCACTACAGGCCCGACTGGTTAGTAGCCTGAATGTAAACACAAGGCAGGACGTTCTTGCTACTTTGTGCTTCGAATTCTGCTTTATCGCGGTTTTTAAAAATATATCTAAAAAAAATTCGGAATGTCTGATAAGGGTCTGATTCACGTAAAATCCAATGGTCCCATGTTGCCGGACTTCACCACTGGTTGTCGACTCGGCCCTTTGGCACTTGGCGATCACTCCAGCAGCACTGAGAGCGGACTCGGCCAAACTACCTCGAGAAATTGACTCAATAAAAGCTCCAGCGTAAGTTTAGTAGTGAAGTGAAGTGAATTATATTTATATAGCGCTTTTACATAGTGAAACCCAATATCTAAGTTACATTTAAACCAGTGTGGGTGGCACTGGGAGCAGG
Organism: Nerophis lumbriciformis; assembly: GCF_033978685.3. Classification (NCBI taxonomy): domain Eukaryota; kingdom Metazoa; phylum Chordata; class Actinopteri; order Syngnathiformes; family Syngnathidae; genus Nerophis; species Nerophis lumbriciformis. The sequence goes on from NC_084554.2 coordinate 45,668,700, forward strand.
TGGGTAAAGTGTCTTGCCCAAGGACACAAAGGCAGGGACTAGGATGGTGGAAACGGGGATCGAACCTGGAACCCTCAAGTTGCTGGCACGGCCACTCTACCAACCGAGCTATACCGCCCCAAGGAGTAAGGCTCCACTTCTGCAAAAATAATGCTAATACACATTAGCTTTGCTGTTGACATGCTACTGATTAGCATTAGCAATTTTACATGGCAATTTCAACGCCTCCAAATTTGTTGGTGAAAACTACAACTAAGATGCACGTTAGAGTCAAACAGCTGGTGAGTATTAAGTAAAATACTCAGTGTTAACTTTTTAGGGCACAATAAAAATAAATACAAAATTACTGGATTCTAACTTAATGTAATATTGCAAATGAGACTAAGAGATGTTATAATAAAAAAAAATATAATCACTGGACAGCAGTTATCAAAATTAGCTCATTTTTAAATGCTGCAAAAAAAGGGAGATTTTACTATCAAAAATAATATTCACTAATACACACAAAAGTACCGAAAATAGGTAACATTGAGTCCCAGGTAATGGTAATTGTTACTCTTATCGGTTCAAATGTGAACGGCACCCATTCCTACCAATGATATCGGTCGATCGATGTAATAGGCTGATATATTGGCCTAAAAACATGATATCGGACCAAATAGGTTTTTTTCGGTCAAAAATTACATCGGCAAGCCGTATCGAACTGTGCCTGCAAGCTTACTGCAAGTATGTCTGCGTTTGTCCTTTGGATTATAAACATACAATCTGCAACATGAGTGGAGGGCGCTGGTTATGCGAGGAGTCACATGTAATAATAAACAGAATTCAACGTCACGTCTATTTGTGTGTCGCTTAAGAATCTACGCCTGAAGAAAGAAAATGTAATAAAACACGAGTGATGACGTCGCGACTATTGTTGACAAATAATTGTCGGAGACCAATTTTAATGTAGACGAATCGTTGCAGCCCTAATATATATATATATATATATATATATATATATATATATACAATGGTCCCCAACCTTTTTGTCAACACTTGAAATAGTGTGTGCTTACGGACTGTATTCCTGCAGACTGTATTGATATATAATGTAGGAACCAGAAATATTAACAGAAAGAAGCAACCCTTTTGTGCGATTGAGGGTGAATGAGGTAGGGAGTTTTTTTGGGTTGGTGCACTAATTGTAAGTGTATCTTGTGTTTTTTATGTTGATTTAATAAAAATAAAAAATAAAAGTATTTTATTTGGTGTTTTTTTTTATTTCTTGTGTGGCCCGGTGGTTGGGGACCACTGTGTATATATATATATATATATATATACACACACACACACACACACACACACACACACACACACACACACACACATACCTATATACATAGACACATACCTACATATACTGCATATACATATACACATATATAAAAAAATATATTTAAAAGGTCGTACACAGGTTTTTTCGTCGACAAAATTTAAAATCGTCATTTGTCAAAAATGTCGACTAATCCTTGCAGCAATAATATACTGTATACATACATATACATATCTACATTTATATATTTACACATATACACCTACTCAGTGACCTAGTGGTTAGAGTGTCTGCCCTGAGATCGGTAGGTTGTGAGTTCAAACCCCGGCCGAGTCATACCAAAGACTATAAAAATGGGACCCATTACCTCCCTGCTTGGCACTCAGCATTAAGGGTTGGAATTGGGGGTTAAATCACCAAAAATGATTCCGCTGCTGCCCTCTGCTCCCCTCACCTCCCAGGGGGTGAACAAGGGTGATGGGTCAAATGCAGAGAATCATTTCACCATACCTAGTGTGTGTGATAGTCATTGGTACTTTTAACATATACACAAATATAAAAAAACTGATTTAGAAAGTCGTACACAGGTTTTCAAGGCTCACGTTATGACAACATTCCAGAATTCCTACTTTGTGCATGAAATTCTGGTATCACGGAGGTGTCTGGAAGCAACAAACTGGTGGGTCGCATGAATCGAGTCAAAAATTACAATAAAATGCTAAAGAGCCAAATCAATCCATTCATATTGTCATCTTTTTCCTTGACATGAAATGTCTAATTTTGTGCAATTTTAATATTTATCTTAAACATGGACTACTTCCACTTTCTTAGAAAAAAATGGTTTAAGTTCAACAAACGTGGGTCGTGACAGAATATTGAGCATATATTACGTATGAATATGTACAAATGTATATAATAACCCAGTGAATGGAGTCAAGTTCCTATTGTTACTGTAATTCTATCGGTATCGACCATCAGAGTCTTGAGTTGATACTTAGTTCCTGTGACTGAGGACCACAAAAGGGGTCCCACAGTGTGTCACAGTCTCTCCACTCATCCCATCATATCCACTCTGCTGACACCAGTGTTCACCTGAGATGACAGGTGAGTGGCCCGAGGCGGGGGAAGCCTTAACCTGCCAACCATATCAGTCTCCCGGAAGCGTCTCCTCCTCCACGCCGATCACCGTGACAACTTGGTGTCAGCAGAACGGCGACGGCGATCACAATCTCATTTCTAGAGGGTTGCCCTGAGCGGGAGGGAGGATGATGAAAGTGTTGATGGGACACATGCAAATAATTACACATCTTCTTTGGACTTTGGGCTGTGATCGCGTGAGTGACAGGAAGGACCAGCGAGGACTCCGGAGGGCAGATTTTGGATAGACAATGACGATGGTTACAATTAAATAAATCAGATGATGTCTTGTTCAGCATCCATCCATCAACTCTCAGGAGCCCTCAGCTACTGTGAGATCTGCTGCAGTACTCAAGTATGATCTTAGCATTTACACGCTGCGGTAGATTTGACAAGGAACGCTTAAAGCAGGCCTGGGCAATTATTTTGACTCGGGGAAAGAAATGTGTCTGGGGGCCGGTATATCTGATTTTTAGGAACACTAATACAAAACCTCCCAATAATGTCTGATTGAATGCTAAAAACGTTATGACAGACTTACTGAATGAGACACACAGAATGTACATGAAAATAAAGAACGTGGGGTTTACAATATATACTATGACCGATAAAACACTGACTATTAACATATTGCTTTGGTTGCTTCGTTGGGTCTGCTCCTGTCTCTGGCCATGCTCCACCCACCCCCAGCAGATGATGGCGTGCATACTTGCCAACCTTGAGACCGCTGAATTCGGGAGATTGGGGTGGGTGGGGGGTGGGCGGGGTTTAAGGGGGGAGGAGTATATTTATAGCTAGAATTCACTGAAATTAAAGTATTTCTTATACACATACATACATACATACATACATATATATACATACATATATATATATATATATATATATATATATATACATATATATATATATATACATATATATATATATATATATATATATATATATATATATATATATATATATATATATATATATATATATATATATATATATATATACACGGGTGTTGGAGAAGCACGCCTACACACGGGCGTTGGAGAGGCACGCCTACACACGGGCGTTGGAGAGGCACGCCTACACACGGGCATTGGAGAAGCACACCTACACACGGGCGTTGGAGAGGCACACTTACACACGGGCGTTATTGAGGCACGCGTACACGGGCGTTGAGGCACGCATACACACGGACCTTGTTGAGGCACGTGTACACACGGGCGTTGGAGAGGCGCGCATACACACGGGCGTTGGAGAGGCACGCCTACACACGGGCGTTGGAGAGGCACGCCTACACACGGGCGTTGGAGAGGCACGCCTACACACGGGCGTTGTCGAGGCACGCGGACACACGGGCGTTTGAGAGCCACGCCTACACACGGGCGTTGGAGAGCCACGCGTACACACGGACGTTGGAGAGACACGCGTACACACGGGCGTTGTCGAGCCATGCCTACACACGGGCGTTGTCGAGCCACGCCTACACACGGGCGTTGTCGAGCCACGCCTACACACGGGCGTTGGGGAGGCACGCGTACACACGGGCGTTGGATAGGCACGCCTACACACGGGCGTTGGAGAGGCACGCCTACACACGGGCGTTGGAGAGGCACGCCTACACACGGGCGTTGGAGAGGCACGCCTACACACGGGCGTTGGAGAGGCACGCCTACACACGGGCGTTGGAGAGGCACGCCTACACACGGGCGTTGGAGAGGCACGCCTACACACGGGCGTTGGAGAGGCACGCCTACACACGGGCGTTGGAGAGGCACGCGTACACACGGGCGTTGTCGAGCCACGCCTACACATGGGCGTTGTCGAGCCACGCCTACACACGGGCGTTGGAGAGGCACGCCTACACACGGGCGTTGGAGAGGCACGCCTACACACGGGCGTTGGAGAGGCACGCCTACACACGGGCGTTGGAGAGGCACGCCTACACACGGGCGTTGGAGAGGCACGCCTACACACGGGCGTTGTACTATATATATATATATATATATATATATATATAGTACAATACACAGTAATGAAAACACAGTTCTACTAACTCTACTGTACTTGCTGCTTACTTTAAAAAAAAAAAAAACACTTACCTTTCACTATTTGAGTAGCCTTTGTTCTGCCATTGAGTACTGGCGAGCGATCTCTGAATCCGGGAACATATCCTTCACGGATCTGTTGAAAACATCCTCAAATGAGAACGGGATGTTGCTTGCAGCTATCAGCATAGCCAACTTTGTCTCGGCATATGTTACACCCTCGGGTCTCCATTTAGCGAGGTGGCCCATAATACCGCGTTGCCGCCGCCTTGTGCTTCTCTGACCGTTCATGAGTGACTATATCCATTCGTCCACCGTGTTATGGGTTATAGATAAACCTATGGATAACGGAGACATATATAATAGTCTCCTTTTCAGGCGAGAGGACGCTAAAGGCACGCCCCCAATATTGTTTGTCAGGCTGGAAATTTTGGACATAACTACTTGCCGTAGTTTTGAAGCAATGCATGATGGGAATCCGGATGTTGTATGAACGTGCCGGCTGGAATAAACCCACGCTTAGAAATAGTTCCGTGCCTGCATACTTTATGGGTTATAGATTCACCTATGAATAACGGAGACATATATAATAGTCTCCTTTTCAGGTGAGAGAGGACGTTAAAGGCAGTGCCTTTAAGACACGCCCCCAATATAGTTGTCCGGCTGGAAATCGGGAGAAATTCGGCAGAATGGTTGTCCCGGGAGATTTTCGGGTGAGGCACTGAAAATCGTGAGTCTACCGGAAAATTCGGGAGGGTTGGCAAGTATGATGGCGTGGAACACTGCAGAGGCCACCACAGTGTATGTGGTTTTTTGTTGTTGTTTTGTGGCTGTGTGTTGACGTGGCTGGTTGCATCAGCTCTGCTCTTTTAATGTCCTTTGTGTTCTTTGATGTTTCCCTCTTACATACATGATTATGTGCGCTATGGCTATGAGGTTTTTTTTTCTCCCTTGGCCTCAGTCTGGACCCCTTCTCCAGGTCCCAGGCTTAAACTGATTTTTTTTTCTCAACCCCCCACCCTCCCTAGCGTTGACCTGTTTCTCACCTTTTTTGTAAGGGGCGCCGGAAGTTGGCAGACCCGTCAGCGATCCTGTGCTGTCTCCCTGTAATGTTTGTCTGCTCTTGAATGGGATTGTGCTGAAATTAATTTCCCCTCAAGATTATTAAAGTATTTCTGATTCTGATACTGTACACATATTATGTATATATTCGTATATATATGTTAGATTTTTTTATCACTATATTAGTCTATTTATACCTGCATTGTCCTTTCCATCCTTACACTTTCCATCATTGTAACTGAGCTACTGTGTGGAACAGTTTCCCTTGTGGATCATTAAAGTTTGTCTAAGTCTAAGTCTATTCTGAGGAAAATGTTTTATCAACTGATTGCAATAATGTAAATTTGTTTTAACTATTAAATGAACCAAAAATATGACTTATTTTATCTTTGTGAAAATATTGGACACAGTGTGTTGTCAAGCTTATGAGATGCGATGCAAGTGTAAGCCACTGTGACACTAATGTTCATTTTAATTTTTTTTATAAATGTCTAATAATGTCAAGGAGGGATTTTTAATCACTGCTATGTTGATATTGTTTCTAATATTCATTTTTGTTTCACTACTTTTGGTTTGTTCTGTGTGGTGTTTGTGTCTCAATTGCTCTGTTTATTGCAGTTCTGAGTGTTGCTGGGTCGGGTTTGGTTTTGGAATTGTATTGCATTGTTATGGTGTTGCTGTTTATTGTTTTGTTGCATTGATTAGTTTAAAAAAAATAAAAAAAAAAATAAAAAAAAATTTAAAAATCGATTTTTGAAAAATGAGAATCGATACTGAATCGTACAGCGTGAGAATCGCGATTTGAACTTGAATCGATTTTTTCCCACACCCCTAGCAGTATCGTTAGTCCAGAATCTTCATCGTCCTGGACCGACCTAATTAGGAGCCGGTACCAAAAAATACCCGATATTGGAGCCTTGAGTATTGGCTGATACAGAGATTGATCTGATAAGATATCAGCAGGAATGATACATATTTTGTGGTGTGGAATGTTAGTGAAAAGAGTCAAAGAAAGAACAATGGTAGGTCTGAAAAACACTAACGATTAATGGTCCAGAATGGAGCGGTGATGTGGGGACTTGGTGTTGTGACATTTTCCAGGGATGAGGATGAGGCAGAGAACATTCCCTTGTTGTCCTCCTGTGATTAGACAGAGATTCATTTGAGCAATGCTAAAGGTTGCGCTGACCTAGCCCCGTAATCACCCATTTTTTGGATGGGGGAGGCAGAGTGCGCCATATGGCCGACCATCACAACAATCAATCAATTCCAGCCGCGCCGGCGTCGTATATTATCTGATAAAGTGGCAACTTTGTGTGTGGCGTGTGATTGGAGGGCTTTTGAAAGAGAAACATAGGCCAAATGTGGAGCTCTGATTGATTAAATATCGGCTATCAGTGGTTAGAAGACCCCCCCCTAAGAATGTAAATGAGTAACCTTTAGGAGGGCGCAGGGTGGCAGATGGGCAGTAACAGTAATGGGATGGAGGTTGGCTGCAAGAAATATGTCATGTTTCTGGAGATCACGCCATTCTCCCTCCAAACAACTACTTTACTGCTCATTCTCTGCTTTCTGATGAGATTCATTCAGAACTAGCAATGCAGAATTCTTCTGAGCAATCATTCACAGCCGACCTTGTTTGGGTTATTGAGGCATGTGTACACACGGGCCTTGTTGAGGCATCTGTACATGGGCGTTGTTGAGGCACGGGCGTTGTTGAGGCATGTGTACACACGGGCCTTGTTGAGGCATCTGTACATGGGCGTTGTTGAGGCACGGGCGTTGTTGAGGCATGTGTACACACGGGCCTTGTTGAGGCATCTGTACATGGGCGCTGTTGAGGCACGGGCGTTGTTGAGGCATGTGTACACGGGTGTTGTTGAGGCACGGGCGTTATTGAGGCACGCGTACACGGGCGTTGAGGCACGCATACACACGGACCTTGTTGAGGTATGTGTACACGGGCGTTGTTGAGGCACGGGCGTTATTGAGGCACGCGTACACGGGCGTTGAGGCACGCATACACACGGACCTTGTTGAGGCATGTGTACACGGGCGTTGGACAGGCACGCGTACACACGGGCGTTGGAGAGCCACGCCTACACACGGGCGTTGGAGAGGCACGCCTACACACGGGCGTTGGAGAGGCACGCCTACACACGGGCGTTGGAGAGGCACGCGGACACACGGGCGTTGGAGATGCGCGCGGACACACGGGTGTTGGAGAGGCACGCGGTCACACGGGCGTTGGAGAGGCATGCGTACACATGGCCGTTGTCAGAGGTGGGTAGTAACGCGCTACATTTACTCCGTTACATCTACTTGAGTAACTTTTGGGGTAAATTGTACTTCTAAGAGTAGTTTTAATGCAACATACTTTTACTTTTACTTGAGTATATTTATAGAGAAGAAACGCTACTTTTACTCCGCTACTTTTATCTACATACAGCTCGCTACTCGCTACTATTTTTTATCGATCTGTTAATGCACGCTTTGTTTGTTTTGGTCTGTCAGACAGACCTTCATAGTGCCTGCGTTTCAACAAATACAGTCACTGGTGACGTTCACTCCGTTCCACCAATCAGATGCAGTCACTGGTGACGTTGGACCAATCAAACAGAGCCAGGCGGTCACATGACCTGACTTAAACAAGTTGAAAAAATTATTGGGGTGTTACCATTTAGTGGTCAATTGTACGGAATATATACTGTACTGTGCAATCTACTAATAAAAGTTTCAATCAATCAATCAAAAGTGTGAAGGAAAAAAGACCCTTTTATTTCAACCGTACATCCCATCAAAAGCCTAAAGACTGACTGCACAGTTCCTGTCTTCACAATAAAAGTGCCGCTCCATCGCGCCTGCGCTTTCAAAACAAGAGTCTCCGAAAGCCAGCGCAAACAAGCTAGCAAGCTACTGAGTTTGCCGCCAATGTATTTCTTGTAAAGTGTATAAAAACGAATATGGAAGCTGGACAAATAAGATGCCAAAAATCAACCACTTTCATGTGGTATTAGACAGAAAGGAGGAACTTTTTTCTCCTCCATTTGAAAACGTGGACGCTATCAGCACTACTGTCTGATTACAATCAATGCAAGTCATCAGAATCAGGTAATACACCAACTTATATTCTTGTCTTCATGAAAGAAAGGAATCTATATGTGTTAAACATGCATGTATATTCATTAAAACACCTTTAACATGTAAACAAAAACGGCAAAATAAATAAATACAAATTATATACTGTATATATACATATATATATACACATATATATATATACACATATATATATATATATATATATATATATATATATATATATATATGTATATATATATGTATATATATATATACATATATATATATATATATATATATATATATATATATATATATATATATATATGATATGTGTGTGTATGTTACTCATCAGTTACTCAGTACTTGAGTAGTTTTTTCACAACATACTTTTTACTTTTACTCAAGTAAATATTTGGGTGACTACTCCTTACTTTTACTTGAGTAATAAATCTCTAAAGTAACAGTACTCTTACTTGAGTACAATTTCTGGCTACTCTACCCACCTCTGGCCGTTGTTGAGGCACAGGCGTTATTGAGGCACGCGTACACGGGCGTTGAGGCACGCATACACACGGACCTTGTTGAGGCATGTGTACATGGGCGTTATTGAGGCATGTGTACACACGGGCGTTGGAGAGGCACGCGTACACACGGGCGTTGGAGAGGCGCGCCTACACACGGGCGTTGGAGAGGCCCGCGTACACACGGGCGTTGGAGAGGCCCGCGTACACACGGGCGTTGGAGAGGCCCGCGTACACACGGGCGTTGGAGAGGCCCGCGTACACACGGGCGTTGGAGAGGCCCGCGTACACACGGGCGTTGGAGAGGCGCGCGTACACACGGGCGTTGGAGAGGCGCGCGTACACACGGGCGTTGGAGAGGCACGCGTACACACGGGCGTTGGAGAGGCGCGCCTACACACGGGCGTTGGAGAGGCACGCGTACACACGGGCGTTGGAGAGGCGCGCCTACACACGGGCGTTGGAGAGGCACGCGTACACACGCGCGTTGGAGACGCGCGCCTACACACGGGCGTTGGAGAGGCGCGCCTACACACGGGCGTTGGAGAGGCGCGCCTACACACGGGCGTTGGAGAGGCGCGCCTACACACGGGCGTTGGAGAGGCGCGCCTACACACGGGCGTTGGAGAGGCGCGCCTACACACGGGCGTTGGAGAGGCGCGCCTACACACGGGCGTTGGAGAGGCGCGCCTACACACGGGCGTTGGAGAGGCGCGCCTACACACGGGCGTTGGAGAGGCGCACCTACACACGGGCGTTGGAGAGGCGCGCGTACACACGGGCGTCGGAGAGGCGCGCCTACACACGGGTGTTTTTGAGGAATGTTTACGCGGAAGTTATTGAGGCACGCGCACGCGTTTTGTTTTGTTTTATTTTGTTTCCTGAAATGTTTTGCCTTCTGTCATTTTGTTTTATAAAATTGTAAAGTGGTTTGTCTTCTGTCATTTTGTTTCCTGAAATTGTAAAGTGTTTTGTATTTAGTTTTCTGTCATTGCAACTTGTTTCATGAACTGTTCGTGTTTTGCACTTTCAGGCCACCGTCCAACAGAGCAAAACCTACTATTGGCTGTTATTTCCGGATAACAAACATGCCCAAAAAAACCATTGTGATCATAAAGTATCAATCTAAAAGCTGTAGTATTGACTATATTTTGCATCATTGTTAATATTAAAATCGGTCTGCCCACCTTTGCTTACATTCAAAAGCTCCAGCTTAGCGGTTAAGTGTGCTTTTTTGTATCCTCATGATTACGGAGGTAAAAGGCAAACCTGTGTGTCTTCTGTGTGGAGAAAGTGTGGCTGCAATGAAAGAATATAATCTAAGAAGGCAAAATGAAACGTCTAAGAAAGACAAAGACAAGAATATGGATACGGAACAAAGGCTACAGAAGGTGGAAGAATTAAAACAAGGTCTTAAGTCCCAGCAGGCTCTGTTCACAGAAGCCACATCACAAAGCTATGGTGTCGTTTCGATAACTGACACCATGTTTCATTATAATATTTCAATGATGATAAATGAATGTGTTGTGGCAGTTTGCGGATTTCACCAATGCGGCGGTTTGTGGAAACAATCCGTTACTTTTCCAAGCATTTTTAATCAACTGCCAACGTTAGAATGCTAAACAGGAAGTGCTTGAAGTTTAATGGCTTTGTAAAAACACAAAGTTTAAATTCATTGTGTTCTTTGTGGTGTTTTTAAATTGTGGAGTTTTCAACTTACGTCAAGTGTTTCGCCAAGAGGATTATTTGTAGTATGTACATTTTCAGAATGTACTTGTTCTATTTGTATACTGTGTATATGTACATAATTTATAACAAAAAAATTGTAACAAATGTTTTATATACATGTTACAGGTTATATATCTTTTATTATTGAATGTAGCAAATGTGATGAATATTTAATGGACCACGATGGAAACAAGCCTTTTGGCTTTTTGTGCCATCCATTTGCCTTTTTAAAGCATTACATGGATTCAATTATTTAAGATATCAATAAATTTCTCAATCAATAAGTTTTTGGCCAAAGTGAGACAAACAGAAGAATCTGAAGTTGTCTTTATTTTTGTTTCATCTGACCACAGAACTTTCTTCCAGAAGATCATATCTTTGTCCATGTGATGTCAGATGAAACAAAAATGGAGCTGTTTGGCCACAATACCCAGCAATATGTTTGGATGACAAAAGGTGAGGCCTTTAATCCCAGGAACACCATTCCTACCGTCAAGTATGGTGGTGCTTGCATTATGCTCTGGGCCTGTTTTAGTGCCAATGGAACTGGTTCTTTAAATGGGACAATGAAAAAGGAGGATTACCTCCAAATTCTTCAGGACAACCTAAAATCATCAGCCCAGAGGTTGGGTCTTGGGTGCAGTTGGGTGTTCCAACAGGACAGGGGGGTTACCTACATATACGGTCCTCTCCAAGTTTTCTCATAGTCATTCACATCGACGTCCCACTGGGTGAGTTTTCCTTGCCCTTGTGTGGGCTCTGTACCGCGGATGTTGTTGTGGCTTGTGCAGCCCTTTGAGACACTTGTGATTTAGGGCTATATAAATAAACATTGATTGATTGACTGATTGATTGACAGTATTAAAAGCTATATTGTTGATATCGTATCGGCCCTACTCGCCAGCAGCTAACTTTACTTTATTGACAGATCAGTAAGACATCAGTGAAATCCTGAGCAGTATCAGCCTGCAGGCGGTCCTCGTCGTCGTGGAGATGTGTGGTGATTGCTAATTGCCTTGTTAGCGCCACAACAAAGCCATGTTTTTTTTGGCGCTGATGATGAGCTAAATTAGCAGGAAACAAACATGTGAGTAAGAATGTTTTCACACAACATCTGCGGATACAGCTGCTGCCGCCGACTCCGACCGCTCCCCTGCTCCTAGTTTGTGAGCGTTTACGCGGCGTATTTGTGGCCCAACGGTCTTCTTTTATTGTTTTGGGTTGACGCTGGGTCCCCCCCCCTCCCCCCCTCAGAGAAGAGTGTTTATACCTCCAGAGCCACCTGCAACCACACGGGTCGGACGCGCGCCCTCCTGACCCAATCGGCTTTTCCTATCAGGACTAAACGCTCCCGCGGGACGCGGCTTATTACGCGACACAGTCCTCAGAGTGGATAAATGGACGTCCGTGTCGCCTCACACACCCGAGGAGATGGACAGCTGGGGTCCCCGGAGATGAAAGCCTTATTGACATTTTAATCAAAAACAGTTAGCGCTGAATGGCCGGGAGCCTTTTGGAAAAATACGCAGGGATTGAAATGCTGGCCGTGCTTGACACATAATTTACCTGCTGTCAAGCTGCATGCGCGCGTTTGATGCCGAGGCCTCCTTCTGACACCATGCACCCCCGCTCCTGCACACAAATCTGCTTCAGTCTGCATATTAAAAGGCATGTTTGCACAGTGGAGCCTCTCATAAGCGTGTCTATTACGAGCTGGAGGAGCTCACTGTGTGTGCACAGGAAGTGTCAAGTAACAGAGAATTAAATACTACATTTAATTTTGTATATTTTTATATATATATAATTGAAGCTAAAAGCATTATATGTATGTCCAAAACACTTTAAGTCCACTATCAATATGATAGAAACAAACAATTGTCTGAACATGAAAATAAATGTAATATATACTGTACTTTCCGGACCATAGGGCGCACCAAATTATAAGGCGCATTAAAGGAGTCATATTTTTCTAATTTTTTTCTAATTGTAAAACACTTCCTTGTGGTCTACATCAGTGTTTTTCAACCACTAGTGTGCTGTGGGAGATGATCTCATTTCACCTATTTGGGTTCAAAAATATTTTTTGCAAACCAGTAATTACAGTCTGAAAATGATGTGTTGTTGTTGAGTGGTCGGCAGAGTAACCGTGTAATACTCTTCCATATCAGTAGGTGGCAGCCGCTAGCTAATTGCTTTGTAGATGTCGGAAACAGCGGGAGGCAGGGTGCAGGTAAAAAGGTGTCAAATGCTTAAACCAAACAAAACAAAAGGTGAGTGCCCCTAAGAAGAGGCATTGAAGCTTGGGGAAGGCTATGCGGAACGAAATTAAAACTGAACTGGCTTACAAAGTAAACAAAAACAGAATGCTGGACGACAGCAAAGACTTACTGTGGAGAAAAGACAATGTACGTCCGAACATGACATGACAGTCAACAATGTCCCCACAAAGAAGGATGAAAACAACTGAAATATTCGTGATTGCTAAAACAAAGTAGATGCTGGAAATATCGCTCAAAGGAAGACATGAAACTACTACAGGAAAATGCCAAAAATGAGAAAAAGCCACCAAAATAGGAGCGCAAGACAAGAAGTAAAACACTACACACAGGAAAACAGCAAAAAAACTCAAAATAAGTCAGGGTGTGATGTGGCAGGTGGTGACAGTACACCTACTTTGAGACAAGACCTATATTGATACAGTACATCTACTTTGAGACAAGACCTATATTGATACAGTACATCTACTTTGAGACAATACCTATATTGATACAGTACATCTACTTTGAGACAAGACCTATATTGATACAGTACATCTACTTAGAGACAATACCTATATTGATACAGTACATCTACTTAGAGACAATACCTATATTGATACAGTACACCTACTTTGAGACAAGACATTTACTATAGTGATGCATGCTTGGTTATGGTTTAAAGTCATATCCAACAATTGCGACAACAACTTTTTACTCTCAACTGAGTTTAGTTTTTGAATGATTTCTGCTAGTGGTGTGCCTCCCCATTTTTTCAACGCAAAAAATGTGCGTGGCTCAAAAAAGGTTGAAAAACACTGGTCTACATAACATGTAATGGTGGTTCTTTGTTTAAAATGTTGCATAGATCAGTGTTTTTCAACCACTGTGCCGCGGCAAGATACAGTCTGGTGTGCCGTGGGAGATTATCTAATTTCACCTCTTCGGGGTAAAAAATATTTTTTGCAAACCAGTAATTATAGTCTGCAAATGATGTGTTGTTGTTGAGTGTCGGTGCTGTCTAGAGCTTGGCAGAGTAACCGTGTAATACCCTTCCATATCAGTAGGTGGCAGCAGGTAGCTAATTGCTTTGTAGATGTCGGAAACAGCGGGAGGCAGTGTGAAGGTAAAAAGGTATCTAATGCTTAAACCAAAAACAAACAAAAGGAGAGTGCACCTAAGAAAAGGCATTGAAGCTTAGGGAAGGCTATGCGGAACGAAACTAAAACTGAACTGGCTTACAAAGTAAACAAAAACAGAATGCTGGACGAAAGCAAAGACTTACTGTGGAGCAAAGACAATGTACGTCCGAACATGACATGACAGTCAACAATGTCCCCACAAAGAAGGATGAAAACAACTGAAATATTCCTTGATTGCTAAAACAAAGTAGATGCTGGAAATATCGCTCAAAGGAAGACATGAAACTGCTACAGGAAAATGCCAAAAATGAGAAAAAGCCACCAAAATAGGAGCGCAAGACAAGAAGTAAAACACTACACACAGGAAAACAGCAAAAAAAACTCAAAATAAGTCAGGGTGTGATGTGGCAGGTGGTGACAGTACACCTACTTTGAGACAAGACCTATATTGATACAGTACACCTACTTTGAGACAAGACCTATATTGATACAGTACACCTACTTTGAGACAAGACCAATATTGATACAGTACACCTACTTTGAGACAAGACCAATATTGATACAGTACATCTACTTTGAGACAAGACCTATATTGATACAGTACACCTACTTTGAGACAAGACCTATATTGATACAGTACACCTACTTTGAGACAAGACCTATATTGATACCGTACATCTACTTTGAGACAAGACCTATATTGATACAGTACATCTACTTTGAGACAAGACCTATATTGATACAGTACATCTACTTTGAGACAAGACCTATATTGATACAGTACATCTACTTTGAGACAAGACCTACATTGATACAGTACACCTACTTTGAGACAGGACCTATATTAATACAGTACATCTACTTTGAGACAAGACCTATATTGATACAGTACATCTACTTTGAGACAAGACCTATATTGATACAGTACATCTACTTTGAGACAAGACCTACATTGATACAGTACATCTACTTTGAGACAAGACCTACATTGATACAGTACACCTACTTTGAGACAAGACCTATATTGATACAGTACATCTACTTTGAGACAAGACCTATATTGATACAGTTCATCTACTTTGAGACAAGACCAATATTGATACAGTACATCTACTTTGAGACAAGACCTATATTGATACAGTACATCTACTTTGAGACAAGACCTATATTGATACAGTACATCTACTTTGAGACAAGACCTATATTGATACAGTACATCTACTTTGAGACAAGACCTATATTGATACAGTACACCTACTTTGAGACAAGACCTATATTGATACAGTACACTTACCTTGAGACAAGACCTATATTGATACAGTACATCTACTTTGAGACAAGACCTATATTGATACAGTACATCTACTTTGAGACAAGACCTATATTGATACAGTACACCTACTTTGAGACAAGACCTATATTGATACAGTACATCTACTTTGAGACAAGACCTATATTGATACAGTTCATCTACTTTGAGACAAGACCAATATTGATACAGTACATCTACTTTGAGACAAGACCTATATTGATACAGTACATCTACTTTGAGACAAGACCTATATTGATACAGTACATCTACTTTGAGACAAGACCTATATTGATACAGTACATCTACTTTGAGACAAGACCTACATTGATACAGTACACCTACTTTGAGACAAGACCTATATTGATACAGTACACTTACTTTGAGACAAGACCTATATTGATACAGTACATCTACTTTGAGACAAGACCTATATTGATACAGTACATCTACTTTGAGACAAGACCTATATTGATACAGTACATCTACTTTGAGACAAGACCTAAATTGATACAGTACATCTACTTTGAGACAAGACCTATATTGATACAGTACATCTACTTTGAGACAAGACCTATATTGATACAGTACATCTACTTTGAGACAAGACCTATATTGTTACAGTACATCTACTTTGAGACAATACCTATATTGATACAGTTCATCTACTTTAGACGACCCTAAATTTTTGTTTAGTACAGTAGCATCGCTAACCCAACAAGGGACTCCTCCCAATAGCTCCACCCACTCGGCAGATGACTTTATGAATTTCTTTAATAAGAAAATTGAACTCATTAGAAAGGAGATTAAAGACAACGCATCCCAGCTACAACTGGGTTCTATGAACACAGATACAACTGTATCTATGACGGATACTGCAATACAAAATAGTCTCTCTCTTTTTGATGAAATAACATTAGAGGAACTATTACAGCGTGTAAGTGGGATAAAACAAACAACATGTTTACTTGACCCACTTCCTGGGAAACTTATCAAGGAGCTTTTTGTATTATTAGGTCCATCAGTGCTAAATATTATAAACTTATCACTTTCCTCTGGCACTGTTCCCCTAGCATTCAAGAAAGCGGTTATTCATCCTCTGCTCAAAAGACCTAACCTCGATCCTGACCTCATGGTAAACTACCGACCGGTGTCCCACCTTCCCTTTATTTCGAAAATCCTCGAAAAGATTGTCGCACAGCAGCTAAATGAACACTTAGTGTCTAACAATCTCTGTGAACCTTTTCAATCCGGTTTCAGGGCAAATCACTCTACGGAGACAGCCCTCGCAAAAATGACTAATGATCTACTGCTAACGATGGATTCTGATGCGTCATCTATGTTGCTGCTTCTTGATCTTAGCGCTGCTTTCGATACCGTCGATCATAATATTTTATTAGAGCGTATGGTATGTCAGACTTAGCTTTGTCGTGGTTTAACTCTTATCTTACTGACAGGATGCAATGCGTCTCCCATAATAATGTGACCTCGGACTATGTTAAGGTAACGTGCGGAGTTCCTCAGGGTTCGGTTCTTGGCCCTGCACTCTTTAGTATTTACATGCTGCCGCTAGGCGACATCATACGCAAATACGGTGTTAGCTTTCATTGTTATGCTGATGACACCCAACTCTACATGCCCCTAAAGCTGACCAACACGCCGGATTGTAGTCAGCTGGAGGCGTGTCTTAATGAAATTAAACAATGGATGTCCGCTAACTTCTTGCAACTCAACGCCAAGAAAACGGAAATGCTGATTATCGGTCCTGCTAAACACCGACATTTATTTAATAATACCACCTTAACATTTGACAACCAAACAATTACACAAGGCGAATCAGTAAAGAATCTGGGTATTATCTTCGACCCAACTCTCTCCTTTGAATCACACATTAAGAGTGTTACTAAAAAGGCCTTCTTTCATCTCCGTAATATCGCTAAAATTCGTTCTATTTTATCCACTAGCGACGCTGAGATCATTATTCATGCGTTCGTTACGTCTCGTCTCGACTACTGTAACGTATTATTTTCGGGTCTCCCTATGTCTAGCATTAAAAAATTACAGTTGGTACAAAATGCGGCTGCTAGACTTTTGACAAGAACAAGAAAGTTTGATCATATTACGCCTATACTGGCTCACCTGCACTGGCTTCCTGTGCACTTAAGATGTGACTTTAAGGTTTTACTACTTACGTATAAAATACTACACGGTCTAGCTCCGTCCTATCTTGTCGATTGCATTGTACCATATGTCCCGGCAAGAAATCTGCGTTCAAAGAACTCCGGCTTATTAGTGATTCCCAGAGCCCAAAAAAAGTCTGCGGGCTATAGAGCGTTTTCTATTCGGGCTCCAGTACTATGGAATGCCCTCCCGGTAACAATTAGAGATGCTACCTCAGTAGAAGCATCTAAGTCCCATCTTAAAACTCATTTGTATACTCTAGCCTTTAAATAGCCCCCGTTAGACCAGTTGATCTGCCGTTTCTTTTCTTTTCTCCTCTGCTCCCCTTTTCCTTGAGGGGAAGTGCTGGCTGTCCAGAGTCGGGACCCGGGGTGGACCGCTCGCCTGTGCATCGGCTGGGAACATCTCTACGCTGCTGACCCGTCTCCGCTCGGGATGGTGTCCTGCTGGCCCCACTATGGACTGGACTCTTACTATTATGTTGGATCCACTATGGACTGGACTCTCACAATATTATGTCAGACCCACTCGACATCCATTGCTTTCGGTCTCCCCTAGAGGGGGGGGGGGGTTACCCACATATGCGGTCCTCTCCAAGGTTTCTCATAGTCATTCACATCGACGTCCCACTGGGGTGAGTTTTTCCTTGCCCGTATGTGGGCTTTGTACCGAGGATGTCGTTGTGGCTTGTGCAGCCCTTTGAGACACTTGTGATTTAGGGCTATATAAATATATATTGATACAGTACATCTACTTTGAGACAAGACCTATATTGATACAGTACACCTACTTTGAGACAAGACCTATATTGATACAGTAGGCCTACTTTGAGACAAGACCTATATTGATACAGTACATCTACTTTGAGACAAGACCTATATTGATACAGTACACCTACTTTGAGACAAGACCTATATTGATACAGTAGGCCTACTTTGAGACAAGACCTATATTGATACAGTACATCTACTATAGTGATGCATGCTTGGTTATGGTTTAAAGTCATACCCAACAATTGCGACAACAACTTTTTACTGTCAACTGAGTTTAGTTTTTGAATGATTTCTGCTGGTGGTGTGCCTCCGCATTTTTTCAACGCAAAAAATGTGCGTGGCTCAAAAAAGGTTGAAAAACACTGGTCTACATAACATGTAATGGTGGTTCTTTGGTTAAAATGTTGCATGGATCAGTGTTTTTCAACCACTGTGCCGCGGCAAGATACAGTCTGGTGTGCCGTGGGAGATTATCTAATTTCACCTCTTTGGGGTAAAAAATATTTTTTGCAAACCAGTAGAGAACAAGTTGTTGTTGAATGTCGGTGCTGTCTAGAGCTTGGCAGAGTAACCGTGTAATACTCTTCCATATCAGTAGGTGGCAGCAGGTAGCTAATTGTTTTGTAGAAACAGCGGGAGGCAGGGTGCAGGTAAAAAAGTATCTAATGCTTAAACCAAAAACAAACAAAAGGAGAGTGCCCCTAAGAAAAGGCATTGAAGCTTAGGGAAGGCTATGCAGAACGAAACTAAAACTGAACTGGCTACAAAGTAAACAAAAACAGAATGCTGGACGACAGCAAAGACTTACTGTGGAGCAAAGACAATGTACGTCCGAACACGATACACGATACCGGTAAAAAAAAGGATACCGATCATTTCCGATATTACATTATAACTCATTTATCGGCCGATATTATCGGACATCTCTATATATTACATTGGTTTTGAAGAGGAAAAATATCAAAATGTATGCTTTCACTTTCCAGTGTGCGGCCCTCAGTGGAAAAACGTTCCCCCCCCCCCCCCCCCGGTCCACAGTCAACAACCCATCTCCATCTTGTTCTCCCACGCTGCGCGGCCTCATTCCATATGCAAGATCATCCGTCTGGGGACGGAGCGAGGCCTCGCTGCGGACAAGACTCCCCGGGGCCGGGCCCCTCTGTTCGAGGGGTCCGCAGGGGCCGACCCCCCGACCCCGTTTACCTGCTTCAGTTGTTCCGAGGCAGCTACGGCCGCCATATGCGAGCGCTGCGGGAAAGCAGATGCTCTTCTCCCATTTGGGAAATTTTGGAGAGCCTGCACGGACATAGAAGAGTCTAATCATTCTATTTTAAATATCATCTACGCTGATGTCGGGACTTTTCTGCTCGAGCAGCAGTCATCTGCTGATGCTGATGGACAATACGGGGCGAGGACACGTGTCACTTACGTCCGCAATGACAGGTCCTCGTCCTCCATCGCTGCCTGTCTGCCCGTCCGTCTGTCCCTGTGCATCTTAGCAAGAGACGCCTGGTCGGCCATGACAGGCTGTCAATCATACACGCCTACACGGGACAGCTGCACACGCCACGTCAGCACGCCAATCATTCACCACCTCCGATTTGGTCGAAACGCAAATCAAATCCCTATCAGATACTGATATCATAAAAAATATAAAAAATTAGCACGGGACGATATCGATATGCATGTGCGATACAAGCAGTCCTGCAGCTTGTTTACTTGGACAGCCAGTTAACTTCTAAATGTCCTCCAATAAGCACACCATTTATTTTATTTTAGTTATTTACAAAAGTTAAACATGCTATAAGCTACTAGGAGCTGGCAACTACACAACAGCTAAGCACACAATAGCACACAAGCTAGACATGCGTACTCAGCATTGAACAATAAAGCAGTGTAAAACAGCACATTTGTCAATATAAACAAGTATCAAGTAATTAGGTGCATTTACAAAAAGGTAAACATGCGAGGCTATAAGCTACTAGCAGCTACACAACAGCTAAGCACACAATAGCACACAAGCTCGATATGCGTACTCGGCATTGAACAATAAAGCAGTGTAAAACAGCACATTTGTCAATATAAACAAGTATCAAGTAATTAGTTGCATTTACAAAAAGGTAAACATGCTAGACTATAGGCTACTTACAGCTACACAACGGTTAACCACGCAATAGCACACAAGCTAGACATGCGTACTTGGCATTGAGCAATAAAGCAGGGTAAAACAGCACATTTGTCAATATAAACAAGTATCAAATTATTAGTTGCATTTACAAAAAGGTAAACATGCGAGGCTATAAGCTACTAGCAGCTACACAACAGCTAAGCACACAATAGCACACAAGCTCGATATGCGTACTCGGCATTGAACAATAAAGCAGTGTAAAACAGCACATTTGTCAATATAAACAAGTATCAAGTAATTAGTTGCATTTACAAAAAGGTAAACATGCTAAGCTACAGGCTACTAGTAGCTACGCAACGGCTAAGCACACAATAGCACACAAGCTAGACATGCGTACTCGGCATTGAACAATAAAACAGTGTAAAACAGCACATTTGTCAATATAAACAAGTATCAAATAATTAGTTGCATTTACAAAAAGGTAAACATGCTAAGCTACAGGCTACTAGTAGCTACGCAACGGCTAAGCACACAATAGCACACAAGCTAGACATGCGTACTCGGCATTGAACAATAAAACAGTGTAAAACAGCACATTTGTCAATATAAACAAGTATCAAATAATTAGTTGCATTTACGAAAAGATAAACATACGAGGCTATAAGCTACTAGCAGCTACACAACAGCTAAGCACACAAGCTAGACATGCGTACTCGGCATTGAACAATAAAGCACTGTAAAACAGCACATTTGTCAATATAAACAAGTATCAAATAATTAGTTGCATTTGCAAAAAGGCAAACATGCTAGGCTACAGGCTACTAGCAGCTACACAACAGCTAAGCACGCAATACCCACACAAGCTAGACATGCGTACTCGGCATTGAACAATAAAGCAGTGTAAAACAGCACATTTGTCAATATCAACAAGTATCAAATAATTAGTTGCATTTACAAAAAGGTAAACATGCTAGGCTACTAGCAGCTACATAACAGCTAAGCACGCAATACCCACACAAGCTAGACATGCGTACTCGGCATTGAACAATAAAGCAGTGTAAAACAGCACATTTGTCAATATAAACAAGTATCAAATTATTAGTTGCATTTACAAAAAGGTAAACATGCTAGGCTACAGGCTACTAGCAGCTACACAAAAGCTAAGCACACAAGCTAGACATGCGTACTCGGCATTGAACAATAAAGCAGTGTAAAACAGCACATTTGTCAATATAAACAAGTATCAAATAATTAGTTGCATTTACAAAAAGGTAAACATGCTAAGCTACAGGCTACTAGTAGCTACACAACGGCTAAACACACAATAGCACACAAGCTAGACATGCGTACTCGGCATTGAACAATAATACAGTGTAAAACAGCACATTTGTCAATATAAACAAGTATCAAATTATTAGTTGCATTTACAAAAAGGTAAACATGCTAGGCTACTAGCAGCTACACAAAAGCTAAGCACACAAGCTAGACATGCGTACTCAGCATTGAACAATAAAGCAATGTAAAACAGCACATTTGTCAATATAAACAAGTACCAAATAATTAGTTGCATTTACAAAAAGGTAAACATGTTAGGCTATAGTCTGCTAGCAGCTACACAACAGCTAAGCACAAAATAGCACACAAGCCAGACATGCGTGCTCAGCATAGAACAATAAAGCAGTGTAAAACAGCACATTTGCCAATATAAACAAGTATCAAATAATTAGTTGCATTTACAAAAAGGTAAACATGCTAGGCTATAGTCTGCTAGCAGCTACACAACAGCTAAGCACACAATAGCACACAAGC
The DNA here is from genome assembly GCF_033978685.3 of Nerophis lumbriciformis. Classification (NCBI taxonomy): domain Eukaryota; kingdom Metazoa; phylum Chordata; class Actinopteri; order Syngnathiformes; family Syngnathidae; genus Nerophis; species Nerophis lumbriciformis. The sequence goes on from NC_084554.2 coordinate 45,691,186, forward strand.
TAGACATGCGTACTCGGCATTGAACAATAAAACAGTGTAAAACAGCACATTTGTCAATATAAACAAGTATCAAATAATTAGTTGCATTTACGAAAAGGTAAACATACGAGGCTATAGGCTACTAGCAGCTACACAACAGCTAAGCACGCAAAACCCACACAAGCTAGACATGTACACGGCATTGAACAATAAAGCAGTGTAAAACAGCACATTTGTCAATATAAACAAGTATCAAATTATTAGTTGCATTTACAAAAAGGTAAACATGCTAGGCTACAGGCTACTAGCAGCTACACAACAGCTAAGCGCACAAGCTAGACATGTGTACTCAGCATTGAACAATAAAGCAATGTAAAACAGCACATTTGTCAATATAAACAAGTATCAAATAATTGGTTGCATTTACGAAAAGATAAACATACGAGGCTATAGTCTACTAGCAGCTACACAACGGCTAAGCACACAATAGCACACAAGCTAGACATGCGTACTCAGCATTGAACAATAAAGCAGTGTAAAACAGCATATTAGTCAATATAAACAAGTATCAAATAATTAGTTGCATTTAAGAAAAAGTAAACATGCTAGGCTATAGGCTCCTAGCAGCTACACAACAGCTAAGCACACAAGCTAGACATGCGTACTCAGCATTGAACAATAAAGCAATGTAAAACAGCACATTTGTCAATATAAACAAGTACCAAATAATTAGTTGCATTTACAAAAAGGTAAACATGCTAGGCTATAGTCTGCTAGCAGCTACACAACAGCTAAGCACACAAGCTAGACATGCGTACTCAGCATTGAACAATAAAGCAGTGTAAAACAGCACATTTGCCAATATAAACAAGTATCAAATAATTAGTTGCATTTACAAAAAAGGTAAATATGCTAGGCTATAGGCTACTAACAGCTACACAACGGCTAAGCACACAATAGCACACAAGCTAGACATGCATACTCAGCATTGAACAATAAAGCAGTGTAAAACAGCACATTTGTCAATATAAACAAGTATCAAGTAATTAGGTGCATTTACAAAAAGGTAAACATGCGAGGTTACAGGCTACTAGCAGCTACACAACAGCTAAGCACGCAATACCCACACAAGCTAGACATGCGTACTCGGCATTGAACAATAAAGCAGTGTAAAACAGCACATTTGTCAATATAAACAAGTATCAAATAAATAGTTGCATTCACAAAAAGGTAAACATGCGAGGCTACAGGCTACTAGCAGCTACACAACAGCTAAGCACGCAAAACCCACACAAGCTAGACATGCGTACTCGGCATTGAACAATAAAGCAGTGTAAAACAGCATATTTGTCAATATAAACAAGTATCAAATTATTAGTTGCATTTACAAAAAGGTAAACATGCTAGGCTACAGGCTACTAGCAGCTACACAAAAGCTAAGCATACAAGCTAGACATGCGTACTCGGCATTGAACAATAAAACAGTGTAAAACAGCACATTTGTCAATATAAACAAGTATCAAATAATTAGTTGCATTTACAAAAAGGTAAACATGCTAGGCTACAGGCTACTAGCAGCTACACAACAGCTAAGCACGCAAAACCCACACAAGCTAGACATGCGTACTCGGCATTGAACAATAAAGCAGTGTAAAACAGCATATTTGTCAATATAAACAAGTATCAAATTATTAGTTGCATTTACAAAAAGGTAAACATGCTAGGCTACAGGCTACTAGCAGCTACACAAAAGCTAAGCATACAAGCTAGACATGCGTACTCGGCATTGAACAATAAAACAGTGTAAAACAGCACATTTGTCAATATAAACAAGTATCAAATAATTAGTTGCATTTACAAAAAGGTAAACATGCTAGGCTACAGGCTACTAGCAGCTACACAACAGCTAAGCACGCAAAACCCACACAAGCTAGACATGCGTACTCGGCATTGAACAATAAAGCAGTGTAAAACAGCACATTTGTCAATATAAACAAGTATCAAATTATTAGTTGCATTTACAAAAAGGTAAACATGCTAGGCTACAGGCTACTAGCAGCTACACAAAAGCTAAGCACACAAGCTAGACATGCGTACTCGGCATTGAACAATAAAGCAGTGTAAAACAGCACATTTGTCAATATAAACAAGTATCAAGTAATAGGTGCATTTACAAATAGGTAAACATGCGAGGCTATAGGCTACTAGCAGCTACACAACGGCTAAGCACGCAATAGCACACAAGCTAGACATGCGTACTCGGCATTGAACAATAAAGCAGTGTAAAACAGCATATTAGTCAATATAAACAAGTATCAAATAATTAGTTTCATTTAAGAAAAGGTAAACATGCTAGGCTATAGGCTACTAGCAGCTACACAACAGCTAAGCACACAATAGAACACAAGCTAGACATACGTACTCGGCATTGAACAATAAAGCAGTGTATAACCAGCAAATTTGTCAATGTAAACAAGTATCAATTAGTTGCATTTACAAAAAGGTAAACATGCTAGGCTACAGGCTACCAGCAGCTACACAACAGCTAAGCACACAATAGCACACAAGCCAGACATACGTAATAATCATTGAACAATATTGCAGTATAAAACAGCACATTTGTCGTAAATATGAAAAAAATTAGTTCACCACAAGTCAATAACATCCACAAAGTTCACCTTTGTGCAGTCACGCACAGCATAAAACATTTGGTGGACAAAATGAGACAAAGGAGGAGTGGCATGAAACATCTTTCCGTGGCAGCGTCGGAGAAGGTTGTACATGTAAACAAACTGCGGTGAGTTCAAGGACGAACGAAATTAGTAGGATAAAACCGCCCTGGCCAAATAGTCTCATCAGTGAAGCATAAAGAAACATATTCAACAGTTTGTCCTACAGAAACCATATTAAAACAACAATTTTTTCCTTCAATGATACAAAACAATATTTGAAGTGCTGAAGTTCCGAGGTGTACGAGTGAATTATTTTCATGGCGGTTCAGGCGTGGAGGACGCCTGCGACTCCCACTACCCCCCCACCACCGGCGACAAATTTCATTAGCAAAGCTGATGTACACGGCTTCAAACGGAGGACATAAATTGGAAGGGCCGCGGGCTGACGGGCGGGCCGCATTACGACTCATCAAGCGCTCCCCTCGTACCCTTCAGGAGGACGGGCTGTTGTGCGGCGATGGGCGGGGACATAAAGGAAAATATGATGCTTTATTTCTAATCATCATCAATTACAGCCATCCATCAGGTGAGGCTCAAATTAAAACCTTGGGTCTGACGATGAATCACGCCGATTTAAACCCAAACAAAGTCCTTCAAGGTACTTTGGGCCAACACTTTCTACACTGAGGGCCGCACACTAAAAAACATCAAAGCATGCGCGGAGCATATCATTTTGATATTTTTCATTTTCAAAATCAATATAATGTATACTTTTTTTTTTTTTTTTTACCTTTCCAGCTCCCCTCAAGTTTGGTCCCAGCAACCAGGGAGTGTGTCGGTCATGAAAAATGCTAAAAAAATAAAAATAAAAAAATGTTAAAAAAAAGGCATCATTTTTTTCTTTTTTTCTATCATTAATTAAAGATGTCCGATAATATCGGAAATTATCGGTATCGGGGTTTTTTTTAATATCGTTTTTTTTTTTTATCAAATCAACATAAAAAGCACAAGATACACTTACAATTAGTACACCAACCCAAAAAAACTCCCTCCCCCATTCACACTCATTCACACAAAAGGGTTGTTTCTTTCTGTTATTAATATTTCTGGTTCCTACATTATATATCAATATATATCAATACAGTCTGCAAGGGATACAGTCCGTAAGCACACATGATTGTGCGTGCTGCTGGTCCACTAATAGTACTAACCGTTAACAGTTAATTTTACTCATTTTCATTAATTACTAGTTTCTATGTAACTGTTTTTATATTGTTTTACTTTCTTTTTTATTCAAGAAAATGTTTTTAATTTATTTATCTTATTTTTTTATTTTTTTTTTAAAGTACCTTATCTTCACCATACCTGGTTGTCCAAATTAGGCATAATAATGTGCTAATTCCACGACTGCATATATCGGTTGATATCGGTATCGGTAATTAAAGAGTTGGACAATATCAGAATATCGAATATCGGCAAAAAGCCATTATCGGACATCCCTAATATTTACCTCAGAAGGCTGCAAATAGAAAAGAGGCATTACATTTTTATTTACCGTATTTTTCGGACTATAAGTCGCAATTTTTTTTTCATAGTTTGGCCGGTGCTCCAGTGCGACTAATATATGTTTTTTTCCTTCTTTATTATGCATTTTCGGCAGGTGCGACTTATACTCTGGTGCGACTTATACTCTGAAAAATATTTTATTTGATATGCCATTGATATTTTTGAATTATTATTATTATTATTTGAAACTGTATTTTGCATGTCACTATTTTTAAAAAGGACCTTATCTTCACCATACCTGGTTGTCCAAGTATGGGGAAGCGGCATAATAATGTGTTAATTCCACGACTGTATATATCAGTATCGGTTGATATCGGTATCGGTAATTAAGGGTTTGGTCAAAATCGGAATATCGGCAAAAAGCCATTATCGGACATCCCTATCATTAATTGCTTAAATCCCTAGATTAGGGGTCGGCAACCCAAAACGTTGAAAGAGCCATATTGGACCAAATATTTTTTTTAAAAATCTGTCTGGAGCCACAAAAATAGTAAAGCCTTATATAAGTCTTATGATGAAGGCAACACATGGTGTAAGTGTCCATATTAGCTATAATAGCCTACTATCAAAATGACTTTGAAAGTCTTATATAAGTGTTATAATGAAGGCAACACATGGTGTAAGTGTCTATATTAGCTATATTAGCCTACTATCAAAATGACTTTAAAAGTCTTATATACGTGTTATAATAAAGGCAACACATGATGTAAGTGTCTATATTAGCCTACTATCAAAATTACTTTAAAAGTCTTATACAAGTGTTATAATAAAGGCAACACATGATGTAAGTGTCTATATTAGCCTACTATCAAAATGACTTTAAAAGTCTTATATAAGTGTTATAATAAAGGCAACACATGACGTAAGTGTCTATATTAGCCTACTATCAAAATGACTTTAAAGGTCTTGTATGAGTGTTATAATCAAGACAACACATGATGTGTCTATATTAACTATAATAGCCTACTATCAACATGACTTTAAACGCCTTATATAAGTGTTATAATGAAGACAACACATGAAGTGTCTATATTAGCTGTATTTACTATCAATATTCATTTTTTTAATTTTTTTTTTTATTTCAGGCAATGACATAAAAAAGTACAAAGTTGACAACACAATAATATAAATTAATATAGTGCAAAAGGTAATGTATAGTATGTAATGCATGACATTACTTATAAGTGTTATAATGAAGGCAACACATGATGTACATGTCTATGTTAGCTGTAATAGCCTACTATCAAAATGACCTTAAAAGTCTCATATAAGTGTTATAATGAAGGCAAACATGATGTAAGTGTCTATATTAGTCTACTATCAAAATGACTTTAAAAGTCTTATAAAAGTGTTATAATGAAGGCAAAACATGATGTAAGTGTCTATATTAGCTATAATAGCCTACTATCAAAATTACTTTAAAGGTCTTATATAAGTGTTATAATCAAGATAACACATGATGTGTCTATATTAACTACAATAGCCTACTATCAAAATGACTTTAAACACCGTATATAAGTGTTATAATGAAGACAAAACCTGATGTGTCTATATTAGCCTACTATCAAAATGACTTTAAAAGTCTTATATAAGTGTTATAATGAAGACAACACATGATGTAAGTGTCTATATTAGCCTACTATCAAAATGACTTTAAGAGCCTTATATAAGTGTTATAATGAAGACAACACATTATGAGAGTGTCTATATTAGCTATATTAGCCTACTATCAAAATGACTTTAAAAGTCTTATAAAAGTGTTATAATGAAGACAACACATGATGTAAGTGTCTATATTAGCTATAACAGCCTACTATCAAAATTACTTTAAAAGTCTTATAAAAGTGTTATAATGAAGACAACACATGATGTAAGTGTCTATATTAGCTATAACAGCCTACTATCAAAATGACTTTAAACGCCTTATATACGTGTTATAATGAAGGCAACACATGATGTAAGTGTCTATATAAGCTACACTAGCCTACTATCAAAATTACATTAAAAGTCTTATATACCGGTAAGTGTTATAATGAAGACAACACATGATGTGTCTATATTAGCCTACTATCAAAATGACTTTAAGAGCCTTATATAAGTGTTATAATGAAGACAACACATTATGAGAGTGTCTATATTAGCTATATTAGCCTACTATAAAATTACTTTAAAAGTCTTATATAAGTGTTATAATGAAGGCAACACATGATGTAAGTGTCTATATTAGCTATAACAGCCTACTATCAAAATGACTTTAAAAGTCTTATAAAAGTGTTATAATGAAGACAACACATGATGTAAGTGTCTATATTAGCTATAACAGCCTACTATCAAAATGACTTTAAACGCCTTATATACGTGTTATAATGAAGACAACACATGATGTAAGTGTCTATATAAGCTACACTAGCCTACTATCAAAATTACATTAAAAGTCTTATATACCGGTAAGTGTTATAATGAAGACAACACATGATGTGTCTATATTAGCCTACTATCAAAATGACTTTAAGAGCCTTATATAAGTGTTATAATGAAGACAACACATTATGAGAGTGTCTATATTAGCTATATTAGCCTACTATAAAATTACTTTAAAAGTCTTATATAAGTGTTATAATGAAGGCAACACATGATGTAAGTGTCTATATTAGCTATAACAGCCTACTATCAAAATGACTTTAAAAGTCTTATAAAAGTGTTATAATGAAGACAACACATGATGTAAGTGTCTATATTAGCTATAACAGCCTACTATCAAAATGACTTTAAACGCCTTATATACGTGTTATAATGAAGACAACACATGATGTAAGTGTCTATATAAGCTACACTAGCCTACTATCAAAATGACATTAAAAGTCTTATATAAGTGTTATAATCAAGACAACACATGATGTAAGTGTCTATATTAGCCTACTATCAAAATGACTAACACATGATGTAAGTGTCTATATTAGCCTACTATCAAAATGACTATGTGTCGCAGGCTGAAGCAAATCTTAGCTGACAGAAATGTTGAAATGTAATATTTATTCTACACATTTTTACAACATTAGAAATCATTGGTGAATCAGAGGCTACTCAGAAGGTGAGATAACTCCTGGAAATGACTGGCTTTTAATGGCCAAAGGTGAGTTCAAGTTAAAGGAAACGGCAGGCTGTCTTCTTCTAATGGATTTATTACAATCTTTGGCAAGCTAGGTAATGTTTGCTGTGGTCTGGAACAACATGGCACACAAACAACTATCAGAAATGCAGCCAATATTACATACAGATCATGTGTCATGAGACATGCAAAACTAAATTATATATAAAGAGGATTAAAGTAAAGAATATTAAATGAGCTCAAATATTCATCCAAATGAGGCCTAGCCTAGCCTAAATAGCATGTTAGCATTGATTAGCTCGCAGTCATGCACTGACCAAATATGCCTGAATAACACTCCAACAAGTCAATAACATCAACAAAGTGCACCTTTGTGCATTCACGCACAGCATAAAACTTTTGGTGGCCAAAATGAGACAAAGAAGTAGTGGAAGATTTTACATGTAAACAAACTGTTGCGTCACAGTCCACACTGTGGTGAGTTCAAGTACCGCCAAAATTAGTAGGACAAAACGATGTTCACCAAATACTCATCAGTGAAGCATACACACACACATTAAACAGTGGGCTTTCTAACAAGTGGGAAGGTTTGTGTCATGTTTGTCCTCAAACAAAAAACATATTTTTAAATTTTCAAGTGTTATTTAAAAATGCTCCAGGGAGCCACTAGCGCGGCACTAAAGAGTCGCATGCGGCTCGAGAGCCGCGGGTTGCTGACCCCCGCACTGGATTAACTTCTGATGTATCTGTCCATATAAAGTCATTTTTTTGTTTTTATTTTACAACTTTTTTGTCAAAACCATGTTTTTTTTTAATAGTAAAAACTTAATATGAAATATTTCCCCCAAAAATGTTTTAAAGAAGAATATTTGATGTGAATTGGAGCCTTAAATATGTCAATAATTCATAGCATTGATTTTAATTATTATTTTTTGAGCAATGACAGTAAAAAAAAATCCCACATTTATTATCCAAATGGTTTTTTTATTATAAATAATATATTTTTTTACTTTTAAAGCTTAAATCTAAATCAACTTCAGATCTATCCATCGGTTATTAGTTTATATTTTTTTCTAGGGTTTTTATTTGTTTACATGATGGACATTTTTGTCAAACAAAAATGTTTTTTTTGCAAACACAATATGCAAACATTTTTGCAAAGTGGAATATTTGATGTGACGTAAATGGAGCCTGGAATAAGCCATTAATTAATTACATTATTTCGATTAATTCTATTTTTTTTGAGGAATTAGTTAAAAAAAAAAAAAAAAACCTTTAAAAAGTTTATGGATCCAAACGAGTGTTAAAAAAAATACTTTTTAAATGAAAATATTAAATCTTTAAATCCACTTCAGAATATGTTTTCTTTTTTTTTTTTAATGTTTTCTCTGCCCTTTTTGTCATACAAAAAAATAGTTTTTATGGCAAACAAAATATGCAAAAATGTTTTTTTTATTTTACAACTTTTTGTCAAAAACCATGTTTTTTTTAATGGCAAAAACAAAATATGCAATATTTCCCCCCAAACATTTTTTAAAGAAGAATATTTGACGTGAAGTAATTGGAGCCTTAAAATGTCAATAATTCATAACATTGGTTTTAATTTGCAATGACAATAGAAAAAAATCCCACATTTTTGTTTTTTTTAAATGAATAATACTAACATATTTTTTTTACTTGTGAAGCTTAAATCTAAATCAACTTCAGATCTATCCGTCGGTTATAGGTTTATATTTTTTGTGGTTTTTACTTTGTTTGTATGATGTAAATTTTGTCATAGAAAACTTAGTTTTTATGGCAAATTTTACCCCCAAAAATATTTTAAAGTGTATTTTTAATGTGAAGTAATTGGAGCCTTAAATATGTCAATAATTCATAACGTTGATTTTATTTTATTTTTTGAGCAATGACAGTAGAAAAAAATCCCACATTTAGAATGTTTAGGTTTTTTAAAAAAATTTATTAATACTAATATATTTTTTTACTTTTAAAGCTTAAATTTAAATAAACTTCAGATCAGTCAGTTATAAGTTAATTTATTTTTTATAGGGTTTTTTTGTTTGTATGATGCCATTTTTATCAAAGAAAAATGTTTTATTGCAAACAAAATATGAACAAAAAAATTTACAAAGTGGAATATTTGATGTAACGTAAATGGAATCTGGAATAAGTCAATAATTCATTACATTGATTTTGATTATATACAAGTTTTTGAGTAATGACCGTTTAAAAAAATTCATTCATTCATCTATTTTCTACCGCTTGTCTCTTTTGGGGTCGCGGGAGGTGATGGAGCCTAAAACTAGTGTTACATTTTTTTAATTTTTAAATGTTTTATTTTATTTTTGTTTAAAAGCTTAAATCTTTAAATCAACTTCAGAATCTGTTTTTATTTAAAATATTTGTTCTGCCTTTTTTGTCATAGAAAACTTAAAAATATGAAATATTTTCCCCCAAAAAAATATTTTAGAGTGTAAATTTTAATGTGTAGTAATCGAAGCCTTAAATAAGTCAATAATTCATTACGTTGATTTTGATTATATACCATTTTTTGAGTAATGACTGTTGAAAAAAAAAAAATCCCCTTTAAAATTTTTATGGATCCAAACCATCCATCCATCTATTTTCTACCACTTGTCCCTTTTGGGGTCGCGGGAGGTGCTGTAGCCTAAAACCAGTGTTAAAATCAATTACTTTTTATATGTTTTATTTTATTTTTATCTAAAAGCTTAAATCTTTAAATCAACTTCAGAATCTCTTTTTTTATTTTATGTTTTTTCTGCCCTTTTTGTCATAGAAAACTTAAAAATATGCCATATTTTCCCCCCCAAAAATATTATAAAGTGTAATTTTTAGTGTGTAGTAATCGAAGCCTTAAATAAGTCAATAATTCATTACATTGATTTTGATTATATAACATTTTTTGAGTAATGACCGTTGAAAAAAATAAAATCCCCTCTAAAATTTTTATGGATTCAAACCATCCATCCATCTATTTTCTACCGCTTGTCCCTTTTGGGGTCGCGGGAGGTGCTGGAGCCTAAAACCAGTGTTAAAATCAATTACTTTTTAAATGTTTTATTTAATTTTTATTTAAAAAATGGGTTGTACTTGTATGGGTTGTACTTGAAAAGCTATTTTCTACCGCTTGTCCCTTTTGGGGTCGCGGGAGGTGCTGGAGCCTAAAATCACAAACAAATATTTTAAAGTGTAATTTTTAATGAGTAGTAATCGGAGCCTTAAATAAGTCACTAATTCATTACATTGATTTTGAATATATGTAATTGTTCGAGTAATGACCTTTGAAAAAAAAAAAAATCCCCTCAAAAAAAAATAGAAAAAAATTAAAAATTAAAATTAAAATAGCAGGGGGCCACACCTGGGCTGAAGCAAGTTGGTGCTAATGCTAATGCTAACACAAACTAGGATTTTTGTGAATGTTCTCCATACAAGAACGTAGCAAAGTTAAATATAAAAACAACACAGCGTATTGTAGCGTAACAAGCTAATATGTAGCATGCTAGCTGCAAAACCTTGCTAGCATCATTTCTAACACAGACATTTTAGCCAACTTTTGAGGCACTTCACAGCAAATAAAAATGACTTTAAAGGTTAAAAACTGAAACTTTACCTGACGCCGGTGTGTTTGATTCCAGCAGGGGTCCACTGGCAGCGTTACTTGTCACGAAAGAGCCGGAAAACGTTTGAGCTTTGCAGCTGAACAGAAATGCAAACAGAACTAAAAGGAAGCTCTCAAGCTTTAAATCAACAAGGGCCAAATTTACACCTGTGGAAAAAACCTGCAAGCCACGCCCCACATTTGACAAGACACGCCCACCATCTGGAAATCAAAGCCACACGTTTATTGACAAAATAAAAATATTGGTAAAAATTACAATTAGTATTGTAATAAATTACATAATTACAACAATATTCATAATAAATGTAATGTATTATTATCATAAATTATAGATTATAAATATTTTATAATATATGTGAAATATATTATGATAAATCATTATTTTGAAAATTATAATAAATAATATCAAAATAATAAAAATGCAAACAATATATTAATAATAATAATAATACATTTATTAAAAATATAACAACTGAATTATTTCTGAGATGATAGTTTCTCATACTATATATACATATATTATAATATATGTGAAATATATTATGATAAATCATTATTTTTAAAATTATAATAAATATCAAAATAATAAAAATACAAAAAATATATTAATAATAATAATACATTTATTAAAAATATAACAAAACAACTAAATTATTTCTGAGATGATAATTTCTCATACTATATATATATTTTATAATATATGTGAAATATATTATGATAAATCATTATTTTAAAAATTATAATAAATAATATCAAAAATAATAAAAATGCAAACAATATATTAATAATAATAATAATAATACATTTATTAAAAATGTAACAAAACAACTCAATTATTTCTGAGATGATAATTTCTCATACTATGTAAATATTCTATAATACTGTATATGTGAAATATATTATGATAAACCGTTATTTTAAAAATTATAATAAATAGTATAAAAATAATAAAAATACAAACAATATAATAATAATAGTAATAAAAATTGTATTAAAAATATTACAAAACAACTCAATTATTTCTGAGATGATTATTTCTCATACTATATATATATATATATATATATATATATATATATATATATATATATATATATATATATATATATATAATAATATATGTGACATATATTATGATAAATCATTATTTTAAAAATGATAATAAATAATATAAAAATAATAAAAATACAAACGATATAATAATAATAATTAAAAATGTAGTAAAAATATAACAAACAACTCAATTATTTCTGAGATGATTGTTTGTCATGCTAAGTAGTGACAGCAGCAGTATTGGTCGTACCATTCCTGATAATATTTCAAACATGCAGTATTCCCAACTGTAACCCGACCAAAACACAAACCGGTGTTGTAAAAATGTCAATTAATATTCAAATGATTTACTCAATTATTACATCAAGAATTGAAAATAAATGTCAACAGTGCAAAAAAATTGAATTGGCTTTTTTCCTGAGTTTGTAAACAACAACAAAAAAAATGCTGTGATCATCAAAAACATCGACCTAATCATTGTAGTATCGGCCATATTCTGATACTATACTTGGTATCATTACTGTTGATATTTGTATTGAACCGCCCACCTGTTTACAATCAAGAGCTCTATCTTAGCGGTTAGCTATGCTTTTTTTGGTATCCTCCTACAACGTGCAGTGTAGCATGTTCAGCTATTATTTGTGCTCTGGTCCTCCAGTGATAATGCTACTTGTAAGAAACAGCTTAAGTGCCGCCATGAAGTTCTAAGGCTGTTTAAAATAATGATTTAATCCATAAAAAAGGAGTACGTACAAACAAGAGCGATACCAGTGAGCTATATAAAGGTCGAAGCAAACTCTAAAAGGGCAAAATGGTTGCCCGTCTCTCATGTTTTTGTCCACGTCGGTTTCCTTGCCTTAGCAGGAACTGAAACTGAAAGTCAACTTTAAGTCGCTATCAAATTTGTAGGAGAAGATGGTTATTCTGTTTTTAAGAAGGTACTGCAGTATTACGAGTCAAATATCGTATAAAACATCTGGAAAGTCTTTCCAAAATTTGTCAAACTTACAAAAGAAATACATTTAAAACAAATGTCCACTGGAGTGGACATTGGTTCTCCGGAGAATATGACAAACTGACGAAAGAAACAAAAATGTCCACTACAGTGGACGCTGGTTTTCAGGAGAATGAAAAGATAATTGTGGTGTTTTTAAGGACGTGCCGCAAAATTACTAATCAAAGATCATCTACAACCTCCGGAGAGATTTACTTTCCAAAATGTGTAAAACTGACGAAATAAACAAAAATGTCCACTGCAGTGGATGCTGGTTTTCAGGAGAATGACAAGATAATTCTGGTGTTTTTAGGGACATACAGCAGAATTACTAATCAAAGATTGTCTATAACCACCAGAGAGATTTATTTTGCAAAACGTGTAACTCTGACGAAAGAAACAAGAATGTCCACTGCAGTGGACGCTGGTTTTCAGGAGTTGGACAAGATAATTCTAGTGTTTTTAAGGACGTGCTGTAAAATGACTAATCAAAGGTCATCTATAACCTCCAGAGAGATTTATTTTCCAAAATTTGTAAAACTGACAAAAGAAACAACAATGTCCACTGTAGTGGACGCTGTTTTTCAGGAGTTGGACAAGATAATTTTGGTGTTTTTAAGGACGTACTGCAAAATGACCAATCAAAGATCATCTATAACCTCCAGAGAGATTTATTTTCCAAAATGTGTAAAACTGACATAAGAAACAAAAATGTCCACTGCAGTGGACGGTGGTTTTCAGGAGTTGGACAAGATAATTCTGGGGTTTTTAAGGACGTACTGCAAAATTACTAATCAAAGAT
>NC_084554.2:45715000-45732500 GCF_033978685.3 Nerophis lumbriciformis
GTTAAGATGGTCCCTGACTAGTCAACCATCTTAAAAATGAGTTGACTGATCGTTAAGATTCTCGCTGAGTTACTGGTTAATCGTTAAGTTTGTTGCTGGCTTGTTGACCAATCGTTAAGATGGTCGTTGACTAGTAGACTATCCAAAGGATTAGGCGACTAATCGTTAAGATGGTCCCTTACTAGTCAACTACCTTCATGATTAGTTGACTCATCGTTAAGATGGTCCCTGACTAGTCGACCATCTAAAAAAATAGTTGACTGATCGTTAAGATTCTTGTTGAGTTACTGGTTAGTCGTTAAGATTGTCGCTGGGTTGTCGACCAATCGTTATGATGGTCGTTGACTAGTAGACTATCCAAAGGATTAGGCGACTAATCGTTAAGATGGTCCCTGACTAGTCAACTACCTTCATGATTAGTTGACCAATCGTTAAGATGGTCCCTGACTAGTCGACCATCTTAAAAATGAGTTGACTGATCATTAAGATTCTCGCTGAGTTACTGGTTAATCGTTAAGATTGTCGCTGGGTTGTCGACCAATCGTTAAAATGGTCGTTGACTAGTAGACTATCCAAAGGATTAAGCGACTCATTGTTAAGATGGGCCCTGACTAGTCAACTACCTTCATGATTAGTTGATCAATCGTTAAGATGGTCCCTGACTAGTCGACCATCTTAAAAATGAGTTGACTGATCGTTAAGATTCTCGCTGAGTTACTGGTTAATCGTTAAGATTGTCGGTGGCTTGTTGACCAATCGTTAAGATGGTCGTTGACTAGTAGACTATCCAAAGGATTAGGTGACTAATCGTTAAGATGGTCCCTGACTAGTCAACTACCTTCATGATTAGTTGACCAATCGTTAAGATGGTCCCTGACTAGTCGACCATCTTAAAAATGAGTTGACTGATCATTAATATTCTCGCTGAGTAACTGGTTAATCGTTAAGATTGTCACTGTCTTGTAGACCAAACGTTAAGATGGTCTTGACTTGTCGACCATCCTAATGATTAGTCGACCAACCGTTAAGATGGTCGCTGATAACAATTAGTCGACAAATCTTTAAGATGGTCCCTGACTAGTCAACTACCTTGATGATTAGTCGACTAATCGTTAAGATGGTAAATAAGTAGTCGACCGTCTTCATGATTATTCGACTAATTGTTAAGATGGTTGCATATTAGTCGATTAATCATTAGGATGATTGCAGATAACAATTAGTTTCAGCCCTATTCTAATGAGAAGACTGTTGATGTTTAAGTTGCTGGTTGACCATCTAAATGATAAGTCGACTAATCGTTAAAATGGTCACTGATAACTTTTACTAAACTAGTCATTAAGATGGTCACTGACTGGTCGACCATCTTAATGATTAGTTAACTAATTGTTAAGATAGTCGCTGACTCGCCGACTAATTATTAAAATGGTCGCTTACTAGTCGACCATCTTAAAAAGAAGTCGACTGAGCGTTAAGATTCTCGCTGAGTAACTGGTTAATCATTAAGATTGTTGCTGGCTCGTCATTAAGATGGTCGTTGACTAGTCGACCATTTTCATGATTAGTCGACCAACCGTTAAGATGGTCGCCCATAACGATTAGTTGACTAACTGTTAAGATAGTTGCTGACTCTTTGACCATCTCAACGATTATTCAAATAATCTTTAAGATGGTCACCGACTAGTTGACTATCCAAAGGATTAAGTGACTCATCGTTAAGATGGTCCCTGACTAGTCAACTACCTTCATGATTAGTTGATCAATTGTTAAGATTGTCCCTGACGAGTCGACCATCTTAAAAATGAGTTGACTGATCGTTAAGATTCTCGCTGAGTAACTGGTTAGTCGTTAAGATTGTTGCTGGGTTGTCGACCAATCGTTATGATGGTCGTTGACTAGTAGACTATCCAAAGGATTAGGCGACTAATCGTTAAGATGGTCCCGAACTAGTCAACTACCTTCATGATTAGTTGACCAATCGTTAAGATGGTCATAGACTAGTCGACCATCTTAAAAATGAGTTGACAGATCGTTAAGATTCTCGCTGAGTTACTGGTTAATCGTTAAGATTGTCACTGTCTTGTAGACCAAACGTTAAGATGGTCGTTGACTTGTCGACCATCCTAATGATTAGTCGACCAACCGTTAAATGGTCGCTGATAACAATTAGTCGACAAATCTTTAAGATCGTCCCTGACTAGTCAACTACCTTGATGATTAGTCAACTAATCGTTAAGATGGTAAATGAGTAGTCGACCGTCTTCATGATTATTCGACTAATTGTTAAGATGATCGCATATTAGTCGATTAATCGTTAGGATGATTGCAGATAACAATTAGTTTCAGCCCTATTCTAATGAGAAGAATGTTGATATTTAAGTTGCTGGTTGACCATCTAAATGATAAGTCGACTAATCGTTAAAATGGTCACTGATAACTTTTACTAAACTAGTCATTAAGATGGTCACTGACTGGTCGACCATCTTAATGATTAGTTAACTAATTGTTAAGATAGTCGCTGACTCGCCGACTAATTATTAAAATGGTCGCTTACTAGTCGACCATCTTAAAAAGAAGTCGACTGAGCGTTAAGATTCTCGCTAAGTAACTGGTTAATCATTAAGATTGTTGCTGGCTCGTCATTAAGAAGGTCAATGACTAGTCGACCATTTTCATGATTAGTCGACCAACCGTTAAGATGGTACCCATAACGATTAGTTGACTAACTGTTAAGATAGTTGCTGACTCTTTGACCATCTCAACGATTATTCAAATAATCTTTAAGATGGTCACCGACTCGTTGACTATCCAAAGGATTAAGTGACTCATCGTTAAGATGGTCCCTGACTAGTCAACTACCTTCATGATTAGTTGATCAATCGTTAAGATGGTCCCTGACTAGTCGACCATCTTAAAAATGAGTTGACTGTTTGTTAAGATTCTCGCTGAGTTACTGGTTAATCGTTAAGTTTGTTGCTGGCTTGTTGACCAATCATTAAGATGGTCGTTGACTAGTAGACTATCCAAAGGATAAGGCGACTAATTGTTAAGATGGTCCCTGACTAGTCAACTACCTTCATGATTAGTTGACTCATCGTTAAGATGGTCCCTGACTAGTCGACCATCTAAAAAATTAGTTGACTGATCGTTAAGATTATCGTTGAGTTACTGGTTAGTCGTTAAGATTGTTGCTGGGTTGTCGACCAATCGTTATGATGGTCGTTGACTAGTAGACTATCCAAAGGATTAGGCGACTAATCGTTAAGATGGTCCCTGACTAGTCAACTACCTTCATGATTAGTTGACCAATCGTTAAGATGGTCCCTGACTAGTCGACCATCTTAAAAATGAGTTGACTGATCATTAAGATTCTCGCTGAGTTACTGGTTAATCGTTAAGATTGTCACTGTCTTGTAGACCAAACGTTAAGATGGTTGTTGACTTGTCGACCATCCTAATGATTAGTCGACCAACCGTTAAGATGGTCGCTGATAACAATTAGTCGACAAATCTTTAAGATGGTCCCTGCTAGTCAACTACCTTAATGATTAGTCGACTAATCGTTAAGATGGTAAATAAGTAGTCGACCGTCTTCATGATTATTCGACTAATTGTTAAGATGATCGCATATTAGTCGATTAATCGTTAGGATGATTGCAGATAACAATTAGTTTCAGCCCTATTCTAATGAGAAGAATGTTGATATTTAAGTTGCTGGTTGACCATCTAAATGATAAGTCGACTAATCGTTAAAATGGTCACTGATAACTTTTACTAAACTAGTCATTAAGATGGTCACTGACTGGTCGACCATCTTAATGATTAGTTAACTAATTGTTAAGATAGTCACTGACTCGCCGACTAATTATTAAAATGGTCGCTTACTAGTCGACCATCTTAAAAAGTAGTCGACTGAGCGTTAAGATTCTCGCTGAGTAACTGGTTAATCATTAAGATTGTTGCTGGCTCGTCATTAAGATGGTCGTTGACTAGTCGACCATTTTCATGATTAGTCGACCAACCGTTAAGATGGTCGCCCATAACGATTAGTTGACTAACTGTTAAGATTGTTGCTGACTCTTTGACCATCTCAACGATTATTCAAATAATCTTTAAGATGGTCACCGACTAGTTGACTATCCAAAGGATTAAGTGACTCATCGTTAAGATGGTCCCTGACTAGTCAACTACCTTCATGATTAGTTGATCAATCGTTAAGATGGTCCCTGACTAGTCGACCATCTTAAAAATGAGTTGACTGATCGTTAAGATTCTCGCTGAGTTACTGGTTAATCGTTAAGATTGTCGCTGGCTTGTTGACCAATTGTTAACATGGTCGTTGACTAGTAGATTATCCAAAGGATTAGGTGACTAATCGTTAAGATGGTCCCTGACTAGTCAACTACCTTCATGATTAGTTGACTTATCGTTAAGATGGTCCCTGACTAGTCGACCATCTAAAAAAATAGTTGACTGATCGTTAAGATTCTCGTTGAGTTACTGGTTAGTCGTTAAGATTGTCGCTGGGTTGTCGACCAATCGTTATGATGGTCGTTGACTAGTAGACTATCCAAAGGATTAGGCGACTAATCGTTAAGATGGTCCCTGACAAATCAACTACCTTCATGATTAGTTGACCAATCGTTAAGATGGTCCCTGACTAGTCGACCATCTTAAAAATGAGTTGACTGATCATTAAGATTCTCGCTGAGTTACTGGTTAATCGTTAAGATTGTCGCTGGGTTGTCGACCAATCGTTAAAATGGTCGTTGACTAGTAGACTATCCAAAAGATTAAGCGACTCATTGTTAAGATGGGCCCTGACTAGTCAACTACCTTCATGATTAGTTGACCAATCGTTAAGATGGTCCCTGACTAGTCGACCATCTTAAAAATGAGTTGACTGATCATTAAGATTCTCGCTGAGTTACTGGTTAATCGTTAAGATTGTCGCTGGGTTGTCGACCAATCGTTAAAATGGTCGTTGACTAGTAGACTATCCAAAAGATTAAGCGACTCATTGTTAAGATGGGCCCTGACTAGTCAACTACCTTCATGATTAGTTGACCAATCGTTAAGATGGTCCCTGACTAGTCGACCATCTTAAAAATGAGTTGACTGATCATTAAGATTCTCGCTGACTTACTGGTTAATCGTTAAGATTGTCACTGTCTTGTAGACCAAACGTTAAGATGGTCGTTGACTTGTCGACCATCCTAATGATTAGTCGACCAACCCTTAAGATGGTCGCTGATAACAATTATTCGACTAATTGTTAAGATGATCGCATATTAGTCGATTAATCGTTAGGATGATTGCAGATAACAATTAGTTTCAGCCCTATTCTAATGAGAAGAAGGTTGATATTTAAGTTGCTGGGTCATCGGGGCCTTGGGGGCCCGTGATGCAGCATGTAAGAGGGGGTCCAAGTGGGGCCTGAAGGTTCCACCTGGCAAACAGCAGTCAGCCTGACCTGAGTGGACAAAGGCAGCCTGCAGCAAGACCACGGCGCTCCCGTGGAGACCAGCGATCCACCGCGGTCAAACGTGACCCCGAGCACTCGTCTCTCCCGTAAGACCAGCATCTTGCCACAGGAGCGAGACCCGAGAGTGGGAGAAAGTCACCCTTCTCCCACCCCTCAGCATCAATCTGTTCCTGAGCCGTTTGCTGCGCTCTGCCAAGCGCCTTCCTTGGCGGCGGTGCTGCGCATTACGGCGGAGCGTCCACCTTTCTGCAGAAATGAGATATTTCCCTTGCAGTCCCTCTCTGCTAGATGACACTTGTGGTGCAGACGTGGCCAAGCCGGCAGACAGCTGTGGCCCATTAAAATGTGTTATGCTTGCTGATTTCCTGCAGCACGCCGCCATCTTGGCCAAACCCGACGCCAGCAATTAGCCCCGATGAAATGTTTAATTGCGCCTTAATTTCCCTCAGATTTATCTGTCAGCCGTGCGTCTGACGTCGCAAATCGAGGCGTTGGCCACGCCGCGACTGCGGTAACGACCGCCGACCGGCGCTGAGAGGCGACCGGCGCTGAGAGGCGATCGCCGCGGCTCCACGTCCAAACGTGGGCTTGACAGATGGGAGCGGAGGGGGAAGGGGAAAAAAAGTCAAGATGGGACAAAGACGAAAAAGGTGTCCGCGCCGACTGCGAGAGGGTGAGCGGCTTCGCGGGGCGCTAAACGCCGCGGCCCTGCCAAAGCACGCAACGAGGGGCTGTCGAGGGGGGGGAGGGAGGGCTCTCAGCGGTGGTACCAACACTCCTGCACCCCCCGGGGGTGCGCCGAGAGTGGAGTGGGCCACTTATGCTACGCTTATGCTAATGCGGTAGCCGCTAGCATCATAATAACTAAAGGGTAGGCAGAGCGGCTTGATGTAAATAAAGAACCGGCTAAGCTAACTTAAAGGCTAAATATCATAAAGCAGGGGTGTCAAACTCAAAATGTAAAACTGAACAAAGCCGCGGGCCAAGGTTGGACAAATTAACCTTTTAATAGGGACCCAAACAAGTTTTGCATTGAATATTGAACAAGCAAGGCTTACATAACTTTATAGTGACATGCAAAATACAGTTTCAAACATACTTGCCAACCTTGAGACCTCCGATTTCGGGAGGTGGGGGCGTGGTCGGGGAAGGGGGCGTGGTTAAGACGGGAGGAGTATATTGACAGCTAGAATTCACCAAGTCAAGTATTTCATACATATATATATATATACACATACATACATATATATATATATATATATGTATATTATATATATATATATATATATATATATATATATATATATATATATATATTTATATCCTGAAAATATGCAAACAAAACTGTGTTTAGATAATTGATACTTCAAACTTTCATAAATAAATATTAAGGAATATAACATAACTTGGCTTCTGAGCGTTTCAAAATGTAATGAATAAAATGCTAAAGTTGTTGATAAACAAGCAATTATTTTAAAAGAATTAAATATGGTCATTTTAAATGAATTATTATAATTTAAAATCAATTATTTCAAATATGTTTATTTTAATGTATAATTCTATGGCTGGATGTAATAAGGAGTCAGGAAGAAATACAAATAAAATTGCAATTAATTTTGATGTTTTTAGCAAAATATAGTAAAAATTTATTTAGTTTTGTTTTTTTTAATTAATAAATGTATTTATTTTTAGGTAAGATAAACATAATAATACAATTTATCTCTAGTCTGGATGATTTAGTTCTTGTCACCCTGTTGTCCTCCCGTCGTGAAAAAAGGCTGTCCTCACTCAGGTCCGCAAGGAGCTGGAGGGGGCGTGACTTCCAGCTCCGGCTGAAAATCGGGAGATTTTCGGGAGAATATTTGTCCCGGGAGGTTTTCGGGAGAGGCGCTGAATTTCGGGAGTCTCCCGGAAAATTCGGGAGGGTTGGCAAGTATGGTTTCAAATAATAATAATAATCATTCAAAAATATCAATGGCATATCAAATAAAATGTACCGTATTTTTCAGAGTATAAGTCGCACCAGAGTATAAGTCGCACCTGCCGAAAATGCATAATAAAGAAGGAAAAAAACATATATGAGTCGCACTGGAGCACGGGCCAAACTATGAAAAAAAAACTGCGACTTATAGTCTGAAAAATACGGTAAATAAAAATGTAATGCTTCTTTTCTATTTGCAGCCTTCTAAGGTAAATATTAGGGATGTCCGATAATGGCTTTTTGCCGATATCCGATATTCCGATATTGTCCAACTCTTTAATTACCGATACCGATATCAACCGATATATACAGTCGTGGAATTAACACATTATTATGCCTAATTTGGACAACCAGGTATGGTGAAGATAAGGTCCTTTTTTTTTTAAATTAATAAAATAAGATAAATAAATTAAAAACATATTCTTGAATAAAAAAGAAAGTAAAACAATATAAAAACAGTTACATAGAAACTAGTAATTAATGAAAATGAGTAAAATTAACTGTTAAAGGTTAGTACTATTAGTGGACCAGCAGCACGCACAATCATGTGTGCTTATGGACTGTATCCCTTGCAGACTGTATTGATATATATTGATATATAATGTAGGAACCACAATATTAATAACAGAAAGAAACAACCCTTTTGGGTGAATGAGTGTGAATGAGTGTAAATGGGGGAGGGAGGTTTTTTTGGGTTGGTGTAAGTGTATCTTGTGTTTTTATGTTGATTTAATTTAAAAAAAAATTTAATTTAAAAAAACGATACCAATAACAAAAAAAACAATACCGATAATTTACAATATTACATTTTAAAGCATTTATCGGCCGATAATATCGGACATCTCTAATTTTTACACTTTTATACTGAAATAAATACACCTACAACTTATTAAATAAAAACATAGAAAAAACTACCAGCAGCGGTAAAGTTTAGATCCATGAAGGAAAGAAGAAAGTGAATGAATGTTTATAACTGAATACATTTACATATGTATACACATTTGTTTTCTTTTTTTATATATATTTTTTTAATGAATTAAGTAACGTTTATGGGGGACAGAGGTTTTTTGGGTTGATGCACTAATTGTAAGTGTATCTTGTGTTTTTTATGTTGATTTAACAATAAAAAATAAAAAATAAAAAAAAATAGATATCGATAATAAAAAAAACGATACCGATAATTTCCGATATTACATTTTAACGCATTTATCGGCCGATAATATCGGCAGGCCGATATTATCGGACATCCCGAGTAAATATCAAAATAAACTTTTTCCACAGGCTAATAATAAATTTGAAAAAAAAATAACAATAATGAATGAATCAAACATTCAAGTCAAAAAAAAAAAAAAGTCTGCGGGCTATAGAGCGTTTTCTATTCGGGCTCCAGTACTATGGAATGCCCTCCCGGTAACAATTAGAGATGCTACCTCAGTAGAAGCATTTAAGTCCCATCTTAAAACTCATTTGTATACTCTAGCCTTTAAATAGCCCCCCTGTTAGACCAGTTGATCTGCTGTTTCTTTTCTTTTCTCCTCTGCTCCCCTTTTCCTTGTGGGGGGGGGGGGGGCACAGGTCCGGTGGCCATGGATGAAGTGCTGGCTGTCCAGAGTCGGGACCCGGGGTGGACTGCTCGCCTTTGCATCGGCTGGGAACATCTCTGCGCTGCTGACCCGTCTCCGCTCGGAATGGTGTCCTGCTGACCCCACTATGGACTGGACTCTTACTATTATGTTGGATCCACTATGGACTGGACTCTCACAATATTATGTCAGACCCACTCGACATCCATTGCTTTCGGTCTCCCCTAGAGGGGGGGGGGGTTACCCACATATGCGGTCCTCTCCAAGGTTTCTCATAGTCATTCACATCGACGTCCCACTGGGGTGAGTTTTTCCTTGCCCTTATGTGGGCTTTGTACCAAGGATGTCGTTGTGGCTTGTGCAGCCCTTTGAGACACTTGTGATTTAGGGCTATATAAATAAACATTGATTGATTGATTGAAGCCTTGAAGTAGCGAGAGAAAGTGCATGAATAAAACGTTAATTTGCTACACTGATTTGCTTTAACACTGAATATGGAACAAACAACGCTTAAATAACTTAATAGTGCAAAACCAACTTTCAAAAAACTAACGAAAAAACATTAATGGTATATTAAATAAAATGTAAATAAAAAATTGAATGCCTCTTTTCTATTTGCAGCCTTCTGAGGTAAATATCAAAATTATCTTGGTGGGCGGGGGCGTGGTTGGGGAAGGGCGGGGTTTGGTGGTAGCGGGGTGGGTGTATATTGTAGCGTCCCGGAAGAGTTAGTGCTGCAAAATGTTCTGGGTATTTGTTCTGTTGTGTTTATGTTGTGTTACGGTGCGGATGTTCTCCCGAAATGTGTTTGTCATTTTTGTTTGGTGTGGGTTCACAGTGTGGCGCATATTTGTAACAATGTTAAAGTTGTTTATACGGCCACCCTCAGTGTGACCTGTATGGTCACACTGAGGCTTTAATGTTAATTTGATATTGCCTCAAGGGCCAAATGAAATTACATGGCGGGCCAAAGTTGGCCCACGGGCCAGAGTTTGACACACATTTCATAAAGGCTGAAAATGTAGCTTTAAAAAAAACCACTTAAACACTGTTAAAGTGATAGCCGTCCCTAGCATAGCGGCTAAGGCTAATGTAAATAAAGAATCTGCTAGGCTAACATGTGCTATTATGAAATCTATGTATGTTTGTTTTTTTAAACACTTAATAGCGCTGACAGTAAGGCCTAATGATGGTCGTCATTAGCATTGCTGCTAATGCTTGATGAAAATAAAGAAACATTACATCTTTTTTTATCTTTAAACCTGCTAAGCTAACTTAAGATATGATAAATGCTTGATTTGAAGCATCTTTTTAAAATTATTTAAGAGCTCTGACTACAATGACAGCTATGCTAATGCTAACACTGACATAAGAAAATAAGTAACTAAAAAGGTGGGCGTAGCGGCTTGATAAAAATAGAAAAAAATGGCATTTATTTTTAATCTTTAAACCTGCTAAGCTAAATCAAGCTATTATAAAGGCTTAATTTGAAGCATTTTTTTTAAATTATTAAAGAGCACTGACTACAATGACGGCTATGCTAATGCTAACACTTCTTCCTACTCTTTTTCGGACATGATGTAAAGTGAATGAAATTAAATTGCGTGATGTATTATGCTGTAAGTGTGTTCATGTTCGAGATAAACTAAAGAAAGAAAGAAAGAAAGAAAGTCAGACACGCCTCCTTGGCAGCTTAAGAAAAAAAATAAAAAATTAAAGCCATATCCCACACCCCCGATTGTAAATAATGTAAATAATTCAATTTATATACTGTGATGATTATCTTGTGTGATGACTGTATTATGAAAATAGTATATAACTGTATCATGAAACAATTTAAGTGGACCCCGACTTAAACAAGTTGAAAAACGTATTTGGGTGTTACCATTTAGTGGTCAATTGTACGGAATATGTACTTCACTGTGCAATCTACGAATAAAAGATTCAATCAAAAAACAAAACAAAGCAGCGATGGACGGGACCGACTTTGAGGGCTCATAAAATCCAAACCGGAGCAGTAATTAAAACTCTTTCATCAACTTTTAATCAGAAGGGTTCACTATCTCTCCTGTGCTAATTTGAAGCCGACACGACAAACGCGCTCAGAGGAGATAATGTTTGAAAAAAGGTGAGTGTTTTTACACAACTTTTGTTTTGAAGGGGGAATTGCAAACTTCCTGTTGATTTTTGCTGGGGGTTGTCAGTGTATGAAATATAGGTCTAAGTGAGACCTACATAGAGGTTTTTATTTCACGTCTCTACGGCATTCCTACTGGGAGTTACAGGCAGTTCTGTCTGTTTTTTCTTCCTAGGGGGCGCTAGAGAGCAATTTTGAGTTTTGGCTTTTTGATTAGATCGCAATTTTCGCCAGTCCTGATGTGTGTGTCCAATATGGTGAGTTTTGAAGCATGTCAAGGGGGTCAAATTACAGCTCAAAGAGGCGGCGGTATAAAAATAAAACGCTAAAAATTCAATAGGGTCCTCTGTCCCAAAGGGACTCGGTCCCTAAATATGCACACTTCTCTACGATGTTAAATGGTAAATGGGTTATACTTGTATAGCTCTTTTCTACCTTCAAGGTACTGAAAGCGCTTTGAAACTATTTCCACATTCACACACTGATGGCGGGAGCTGCCATGCAAGGCCCTAACCACCATCAGGAGCAAGGGTGAAGTGTCTCGCTCAAGGACACAACGGATGTGACTCGGTTGGTATAAGCTGGGGATCGAACCAGGAACCCTCAGGTTGCTGGCACGGTCACTCTCCCATCCGCACCCCATGTTAAATGACAAGTTGTGTCGTATAATTTTGTTCAATTTTTTCCCCTCTTTTTGCGCCATTTTCTACTAAATTCGGTGGAACTATTTGAATATCGGAATAACCTTGCGTGAAAGCGAGCGGTAAGGACAGCAGCCATTTTGCATATTTATGACCAGCGTGGTGCCGCCCGCCCGCCCCCTGCCCCTCCCTGGGGGAATTAGGGCTGATTATTGTCCTGCGAGCGCGGGCAGTTATTGGGCACACATCATTACAAAGGGCCGCGACAGGAAATGAGACGCGGGGCGAGGCTCCAGCAGCTTTTCTAATCACAATGGCCAACTGTCACCCCGCGCCTGGGCAGCTTAGAGCGCCAGCGTGGAAGGATTTCAGCGCAAACTTGCGAGTGGATCTGCAGTGGTAGGACATCCTGCCGAACATGTGGCACCCATGATAATTACGGCAGAATTAACACAGGCGGCTTTATGGGCCTTCTGCCGCGGCAAGATGGCTGCCAGGGAGGCACACACGGGGCCCGCGCCCGGGGTCCAGACGCCCACCCGCCTCTAATGCTTCTCACCACAACAACTGTTCCTGGGGAGACCACCACTTCCACGCTCCACACTCCACACTCTCCTCCTCTCAGCGCCACAATCTGGGAGAAGCCAAAGCAAAAAAGGAGCCAAATGAGCGACGCTCATGCCAGACTTTCTCTGCACGTTTGCTTCAGCAGACAGACGACTTTCTTTTAAATATTATAATATGTATTTGTTATTTACTGGACTTTGGGGTCTCAAATTCTCTTCCACACTGCAAAAACTGAAAGCTAAAGTAGATAAAATCAAGGTTAAAAACTACCAAAGTTTTGTCAACTGAATATAATGGCATGGGGCTTTTTTTTTTTTTATTCCTTATTTCATTCAAAATATATATCTTTCAAATTAATATAATTCACAATATGTGTATGTATATACACATATTACATTTTTTTTAAATAAGATATCTTTTAAATTATATGACTGTAGATTGTAACATTTATATATTTTTTAATATAAAATGTAAAAAAAAAATTGTTTTTTTTGTTGTTGTTTTTTCCAATTGTATGACTGTATATTATTACATTTATAAAATGTGTAAATGTTTTTAAATAATATAATGGCTGGGTTTTTTTTGTTGTTGTTTTTTTAATTCCTTATTTCATTCAAAATATATATATTTCAAATTAATATTATTCACAATATTTGTATACATATTTTATACATTTTACATTACTTTATATTATTATTGTAACTATAGCATTTGTATGTATGTTGTATGTGTATTTGTATACATATTACATTTTTATATAAATAAAGTATATGCATTTTTCAAATAAGATATTTTTTTTAATTATATGACTGTAGATTGTAACATTTATATATTTTTTATACATTTTTAAATATAAAATGTTAAATTGTATTTTATTTTTTTTCCATTGTATGACTGTATATTAGTACATTTATAAAATGTGTAAACCTTTTTAAATAATATAATGGCAGGTTTTTTTTTTATTCCTTATTTCATTCAAAATATATATATATTTAAAATTAATATTATTCACAATATTTGTATATATGTTTTAAATGCAAAATTGTATGCATTTTACATTAATTTATATTATTATTGTAATCATAGCATTTGTATATATTTTGTATGTGTATTTGTACACATTACATGTTTATATAAATAAATTATATACATTTGTTAAATAAGATATTTTTTAAATTATATGACTGTAGATTGTAACATTTATATATGTTTTATACATTTTTAAATATAAAATGTTAAATTGTATTTTATTTTATTTCCATTGTATGACTGTATATTATTACATTTATAAAATGTGTAAACATTTTTAAATAATATAATGGCAGGGTTTTTTGTTTTTTTAATTCCTTATTTCATTCAAAATATATATATTTAAAATTAATATTATTCACAATATTTTTATACATATTTTATACATTTTACATTATTTTATATTATTGTAACTATAGCATTTGTATATATGTTGTATGTGTATTTGTACACATATTACATTTTTATATAAATAAATTATATACATTTTTTAAATAAGATATTTTTTTAAATTATATGACTGTAGATTGTAACATTTATATATTTTTTTACACATTTTTAAATATAAAATGTTTAAAAAAATGTATTTTTTTTTTTTCCAATTGTATGACTGTATATTATTACATTTATAAAATGTGTAAACATGTTTAAATAATATAATGGCAGGGTGTTTTTGTTTTTTTTAATTCCTTATTTCATTCAAAATATATATATTTAAAATTTACATTATTCACAATATTTGTATATATGTATGTGTATTTGTATACATATTACATTTGTATATAAATAAATTATGTACATATTTTAAATAAGATATTTTTTAAATTATATGACTGCAGATTGTAACATTTATATTTTTTTTATACTTTTTTAAATATAAAATGTTGATTTTTTTTTCCCCCCCCCAATTGTATGACTGTGTATTATTACATTTATAAAATGTGTAAACATTTTTAAATATATAATGGCAGGGTTTGTTTGTTTTTTAATTCCTTATTTCATTCAAAATATAAATCTTTCAAATTAATATTATTCACAATATTTGTATACATATTTTGAATGTATAATTGTATATATTCATTTATATGATATTGTAACTTTAGCATTTGTATATATTTTGTATGTGTAATTCTATACATACCGTATTTTCCGCACTATAAGGCGCACCTAAAAACCTCCAATTTTCTCAAAAGCTGACAGTGCGCCTTACAATCCGATGCGCCTTATATATGGACCAATATTGAGCCACAACAGGTCTCGCATCTAATGGAAGCAGAACGTAACCCCAGCCTCTACTGTAGCGTCTATTCTATGCGCCTTATAATGCGGTGCGCCTTATATGTGAACAAAGTATTAAAATAGGCCATTCATTGAAGGTGCGCCTTATAATTATTATATTTGTATATAAATAAATGATATACATATCGTTTTGTTTTTTTTAAGATATTTTAAAATTATATGACTGTAGATTGTAACATGTATATATTTTTTATACATTTTTAAATATAAAATGTTTAATTTTTTTTTTCCAATTGTATGACATATATTATTACATTTATAAAATGTGTAAACATTTGTAAATAATATTTATGAAATTGTATATATGTTACATGTATACATTTTTATTACATTAATTTATATTATTATTGTAACTACAGTATTTGTATATATTTTTGTTATATATAATTGTATACATATTACATTTTTATATATATACATTTTTAAATAAAACATTTTCAATTGTATGACTGTAGATTGTAACATTTATATAATTTTTTAAAGATAACATTTTTAAATAATATTTTTTAAATTGTATGACTGTACATAAATTATTTTTTTTTAAATGTGTATACATTTTTAAATAGAACATTTTTAAATAATATTTTTTTAAATTGTGTGACTCTATATTATCACATTTATACGTTATTATATTTTTTTTAAAGTAACATTTTAAAAATAATATTGTTTTAATTGTATGACTGTATATTACATTAATACATTTTTTATAATGTTTTAAATACAACATTTTATGATATTTTTTTAATTGTATGAGTGTCTATTATTACAACTGTAAATGTTTTAAACATCTTTAAATATGACATTTTTAAATAATAGTTTTTCAAATGTATGACTGTATTTTATTATAATTGTCTTTATACATTTTTAAATAGAACATGTTTAAATATAGTTTTTCAATTGTATGACTGCATAGTATCCATCCATCCATTTTCTACCTCTTGTCCCTTTTGGGGTCGCGGGGGTTCGCATAATATTACATTCATAATCTTTTATACATTTTTATAAATTAAATGTAAGTTAAATGATGATAATTGTATTGGTATGAGTGTATATTAATATATATATATATATTTTTATACATTTTTAAATGATATTTGTCAATTGTATAAACTTTATATTATTACAATTATAAATGTTTTATACATTTTTAAATAATACATTTTCAATTATATGACTATATTAAATTTACAATTTTTACATACATTTTTAAATACGTCATTTTATAATATTTTTTCAGTTGTATGACTGTATTTTATTACAATTATAATTGTATTTATACATTTTTAAATACAATACGTTCAAATATAATTAGTCAATTGTATATTATTACATTTATAATAGTTTATGCATTTTTGAAAATTCGATGTATAAATGATAATATTTATATTTTTTTTTAGATTTGTATACATTTTTAAATGATAATACTTTTCTAAGTGTATGACTGTATATTATTAGATTTACAATGTTTTATACATATTCAAACGTGACATTTATAAATAATATTTTTTCAATTGTATGACTGTTAAGAGAGTAAAAAAAATCAATTTTCGAATGAATCTTCATTCTTATGTAAAATAATTCTTAATCGATTAAAAAATTTAAAAAAATTTAAAATTGTTTGTTTGTTTAATCATAGAACTGGCACCCAATTTTTGATTTTGAATCAAAAATCGATATTAATCGAATATCGATTCTGAATCAAATCGTGACGTGCCCAAAGATTCACAGCTCTAGCTTTTTTGGGGGGGGTAACAAAAATATACTGTATATATATATACATAAATACTAGTGTTGTCCTGATAAGAATATTTTGGTACCGGTACCAAAATTATTTCGATACTTTTCGGTACTTTTCTATACTTTTCTAAATAAAGGGGACCACAAACAAATTCAATTATTGGCTTTATTTTAACAAAAAATCTTAGGGTACGTTAAACATATGTTTCTTATTTCAAGTTTGTCCTTAAAAAAATAGTGAACATACAAGACAACTTGTCTTTTATTAGTAAGTAAACAAACAAAGGCTCCTAATTTAGTCTGCTGACATATGCAGTAACATGTTGTGTCATTTATCATTCTATTATTTTGTCAACATTATTAAGGACAAGGGGTAGAAAATGAATTATTAATCCACCTGCTTATTTTCTCTTTTAACATGTTCTATCTACACTTCTGTTAAAATGTAATAATCACTTATTCTTCTGTTGTTTGGATACTTTACATTAGTTTTGGATGATACCACAAATTTGGGTATCAATCCGATACCAAGTAGTTACAGGATCATATAATGGTCATATTCAAAGTCCTCATGTGTCCGGGGACATATTTCCTGGGTTTATAAACATAATATAAATGAAAAAAAAAAACGAAAGAAGATGTTTAGATGCCAAAAAATATCAATGTAATCATAGTAGTATCGACTTGATACTTGCTCCTGTACTTGGTATCATTACAGTGAATGTTAGGTGTAGATCCACCAATGGCGTTTGTTTACATTTTGACGCTGGTGTGCTACGGTGTGTAGTGAAGCATGGTTAGCTATACCTCATCCTGCAGTGATAATGATACTTGTAAGAAACTTACTTTATTTGTCACCATAGAGGCGAGGATTACTAATTTAGAAGTAACTAAAACACTGCTGATGGACTTTAGCCGCTAGCTAGCTAGTCATGTCTTAAAGCACCTCTTCCTGAGGGTGTTTCAGTATTATAACTTCACCTTTATCGTTAGTTTTTAAGCCAAAATGCGTCCGTTCTCCCTTTTCTGTCTCCACACTGTGTC
>NC_084554.2:45735000-45775000 GCF_033978685.3 Nerophis lumbriciformis
ACGTGTTTTATATTATAGTTTCTTCAAAATAGCCACCCTTTGTTCTGATTACTGCTCTGCACACTCTTGGCATTCTCTCAATGAGCTTCAAAAGGTAGTCACCTGAAATGTTTTTCATAATTTTGATGCCTTCAGTGACAATCTACAATGTAAATAGTCATGAAAATAAAGAAAACGCATTGAAATGAGATGAGGTGTATGGCTGCAGAATTAAACAAAAAAAAGCGTAAAAATAGCAAAAAAAAAAGTTAGCACTTTGATGTTAGTGTGCTAGCATGCTAACGTTAGCATGTTAGCAGTTAACACGTGTCACATTCCAAGTTATATGATTCTAAGGCAGGGGTGTCAAACATCCGGCCCGCGGGATGAGTTTGCTAAGTATAAAAATGAGCCGAAATTTTTGAATGGAAGAAACTGCTGTTCTAAATGTGTCCACTAGATGTCACAATAGCAATTCTTTGTATCTATGTAGATTATGCTACATATTTGTTATATATTGTTTATATGATATAGACATAATATAATATACTATATCAGTATATATAACATACTGTACATATATTATGTAAATATTATGTATATATGTTATATTTTATATCGCTATATTAGTCTATTTATACCTGCATTGTCCGTTCCATCCTTACACTTTCCATCATTGTAACTGAGCTACTGTGTGGAACAATTTCCCTTGTGGATCATTAAAGTTTGTCTCAGTCTAAGTCTAAGTCTAATATTTAAAAAGAATAAATAAATAAACCACATTATGTTAGTACATCAGTTGAGGAAAACGATCAAACTACATACCGTATTTTTCGGAGTATAAGTCGCACCTGCCGAAAATGCATAATAAAAAAGGAAAAAACATATATAAGTCGCACTGGAGCCCGGCCAAATTATGAAAAAAACTGCGACTTATAGTCCGAAAAGAACGGTAAATAACATCCTGTAATTTGATTTTTACATTATTTTTTTTATCTTGATCGATTTAAAATGAACACCAATGAGTTGACTGATGAACATTATCACGCCATTTATTCAGAAAGGATAAATAACGACAAATAAAGGTAGCATACTATAAAACCGCAACATGTAAGTGTAAAAAACCAACAACAATATGATTTGTACATTTTCAGAATGTGCTTGTTCTATTTTTAAACAAAGAAAACAATCTGAAATTGCCTTTATTTTTAAGTAACCGTGCCGTGATTTTACCAGTCCGGCCCACTTGGGAGTAGATTTTTCTCCATGTGGCCCCCCATCTAAAATGAGTTTGACACCCCTGCTCTAAAACAAGTGGTCCCCAACCCTTTGTGCACTACGGACCGGTTTAATGTCGGCATTATTTTCAGGATGCATAAGTGCATGAAAAATACAAGTAACTATAAGGCTGAATTAGTCAGAGCTTGTTTCTTTGCAATCAGATGCAAATGGAAATCAGCCTTAGGCTACAATCTGTCACATTTATATTCGATATGTTCAATAATGTGCATTGTATCATGTCACACAGTTATAACAGATATAACAACTTCCAATGAGGAGTTGTATTGTACATCTAAAAACTAGGGCCGCAACTAACGATTAATTTGATAATCGATTAATCTGTCGATTATTGCTTCGATTAATCGATTAATAATCGGATAAAAGAGACAAACTACATTTCTATCCTTTCCAGTATTTTATTGGGGAAAAAAACGCATACTGGCACCATACTTATTTTGATTATTGTTTCTTAGCTGTTTGTACATGTTGCAGTTTAAAGACAAGATATTTGATGTTCAAACTCATAAACTTTATTTTTTTTTTGCAAATAATAATTAACTTAGAATTTCTTGGCTGCAACACGTGCCAAAGTAGTTGGGAAAGGGCATGTTCACCACTGTGTTACATGGCCTTTCCTTTTAACAACACTCAGTAAACGTTTGGGAACTGAGGAGACAACATTTTGAAATGTGGACTCGTCAGACCACAGAACACTTTTCCACTTTGTATCAGTCCATCTTAGATAAGCTCAGGCCCAGCGAAGCCGACGCCGTTTCTGGGTGTTGTTGATAAACGGTTTTCGCCTTGCATAGGAGAGTTTTAACTTGCACTTACAGATGTAGCGACCAACTGTAGTTACTGACAGTGGGTTTCTTAAGTGTTCCTGAGCCCATGTGGTGATATCCATTACACACTGATGTCGCTTGTTGATGCAGTACAGCCTGAGGGATCGAAGGTCACGGGCTTAGCTGCTTACGTGCAGTGATTTCTCCAGATTCTCTGAACCCTTTGATGATATTACGGACCGTAGATGGTGAAATCCCTAAATTCCTTGCAATAGCTGGTTGAGAATGGTTTTTCTTAAACTGTTCAACAATTTGCTCACGCATTTGTTGACAAAGTGGTGACCCTCGCTCCATCCTTGTTTGTGAATGACTGAGCATTACTTTTATACCCAATCATGGCACCCACCTGTTCCCAATTTGCCTGTTCACCTGTGGGATGTTCCAAATAAGTGTTTGATGAGCATTCCTCAACTTTATCAGTATTTATTGCCACCTTTCCCAACTTCTTTGTCACGTGTTGCTGGCATCAAATTCTAAAGTTAATGATTATTTGCAAAAAAAAAAAAAATGTTTATCAGTTTCAACATCAAATATGTTCAACTGAATATGGGCTGAAAATGATTTGCAAATCATTGTATTCCGTTTATATTTACATCTAACACAATTTCCCAACTCATATGGAAACGGTTTTTAAAAAAAAAAAAAAAAAATACAAATAAAAAACACAGAATTCACAAAATTCTAAAAGTTCCGTGACACAAAGTCAGTGTTTCCTCAACTAAATGTTGACATGTAAAGAACCAACCTGTGACTCTTCATGTTTGTGTTGGGCAGTAAAATCAAGCATCTTCACATCTCAGACTTCAATGCTGACTTGGAAGAGGCGACATCAAAGCGTGGCGTCCAGACACGCCGTCGGCCTTCATTTCTTCCCTTTGTGCTGCCGGATGAAAGGCGGACGTCAGACGTTATTAGCATGTGACGATGACAAGTAATTCACATTTTCCCCGACTACAAAAGGAATCCGATTACAAGCCTTGGCCAATAATGTGAAGTTTCCCGCGGTAACTTCATTAGGCGTATTTTGTCCGGAATTAGCGGCGCGTGCTGCAAATTGCTAATGACAGATGTTTCTGCACACTGTCGGCCTCCTTGTATCATTTGATTTTGGGAAGCGGCATACGGCGTTCTGCTCCATCACGCCGTCACCGAGCGTCCGCAAACAGCTGCTCATAACTCAGCTCGCTGGAAATCATTACTTTGCCATGAAGGCCTGGACCGCCGCCAAATAGGCTGCTGGCCTCAGCTGCACTCGGGATGCGCCGCCGCCCGTCGGAGGCTTGGGTCGGCTCGGGGGAGAAGGGGGCGGGGCTACGGGAGCAGGTGGAAAGGTGTGCCAGAGTCTTCTCGCCTTAAGACGCGTGATTATGTTTTTGTGCTCCATCATGTTGGGAACACGCCACTCAAAGGGCAAGGAAGCATATGTGCTGACTTTTATTGTGAAAGAGGGATTATGGAAGTTGAAATGGAGAGGAGATGAAACCACAGCAAGAAAAGTAGCATTTGGGGGGAAAAGAAACAATTAGGAATTGAACATGCAGATGATAAATGCTTCATTATGTTACCTTAACATTTATTTTATATATTGCATTATTTATTAATTATTTTGTATTTTTATTAATAACACAATTATTTTCACATTGTAATTATTAAATAAAAAATTTAACACATGACTATTTATTTTAATGTATACAATTATTTGTTTTTTGATGAAATTATTGCAATTTTAGTACTAAAGTAATTATGTTTTAATTATTATTATATAAATGTATCAGTTGAATTATTTGAACTCAATGATATATACACTTATTTTAAGTGTAGCATACATTTTTAGTCTAAATAATGTCTTTATTTTGTTACATTTATTATTACTTACATATATCAACCTAATTAAATACTACAATAGTTCGAAATCTTAATCAATAATTGTATTAAATCAAAAAAGTTAAAACATGGTGTATTTTAATGTGTGCATTTATTTTAATATTGCATTATTTATTTTAAATTTTGTGTTGCAATTTTGGTAATAATGTCAATATTTTACACTATTATTAAATTAAAATATTAGTTAAATTATCCATCCATCCATTTTATACCGCTTGTCCCTTTTGGGGTCGCGGGGGGTGCTGGAGCCTATCTCAGCTGCATCCGGGCGGAAGGCGGGGTACACCCTGGACAAGTCTCTACCTCATCGCAAGGACTTGAACATGCAGATGATAAATACTTCATTATGTTACCTTAACATTTATTTTATATATTGCATTATTTATTAATTATTTTGTATTTTTATTAATAATGTAATTATTTTCGCATTATAATTACTAAATACAATTTTTAACACATGACCATTTATTTTAATGTATACATTTATTTATTTTTTTATTCAATTATTGCAATTTTAGTAATAAAGTAATTGTGTTTTAATTATTATTATATGCAATTATCAGTTGAATTATTATTTAAGTGTATATATAAGCATACATTTTTAGTCTAAATAATGTCTTTATTTTGTTACATTTATTATTTCTTACATATATCAACCTAATTAAATACTATATTAGTTTGAAATCTTAATCAATAATTTTATTAAATCAAAAAAGTTAAAACATGGTGTATTTTTATGTGTGCATTTATTTTAATATTGCATTATTTATTTTAAATATTGTGTTGTAATTTTGGTAATAATGTAAATATTTTACACTAGTATTAAATTAAAATATTAGTCAAATAATTTGAACACAATTATTTATGCATTCATTTTAATATTACATTATTTGATGATTTGATTTATTCATTTTAGTTATACATTTATTTCAACATTACTTACTTATTTTAATGCAATCACTTTTAAAACTTTCTAGTTTAAGTAATGTCCTATTTTTTGGTTACATTTAATGTTAGTTACATTTATCAACCTAATTAGACATCGTTTGATTTAATCAATCATTTTCTTTGTAAACACATAATTAAATACAATAAAAATAAAATATAAAAAGCAGATATTCTAAGAAGTTATACAGTACTACAGTGCTACCTCGACTCTCGGCTAATTGCTATGCTTTAAGTTGCGAGCAAAAATTTCCGTTACGAGCCTCCCCGCCACTAGTTGATGTAGCAAATGTCAGATCTGACCAAAACATTCGCTTTTGCTTTGTTTTTCCAAGCACGACAAAAAAGAAAGTGAGTACATATGACAGTGCTGAGAAGAAATGAATGGTATTCATTGTATTAAAGAAAGAAATCATCAAAAACATGACAGAGCGTGTAGCCAGCTAACTTGGTGAAGCAGTTGGAGCGTAACACCGCAAGTCTGCGCCATATTGAAGCAGAATGAGTATGATAACGCCAGCAAAGGATGTCAAAATATTATCTAAACATGGACATTTATCCATGAAAATATAAATAAGCTGCTGATGGTGTGTTTGACAGAGAAGCAGATACTGTAGAAGTCCACTCTCCAAGGCAAATGCTGTACATTATTATTACATAACTTCATAAAACTACTGTACTGTATTGTTGTTCATACAATATTTATTGACTAAAATTCCGGTTTACTTTTTCAAAGGCATGTTCCATATTACCCACAATTGAGGAGGCCAACCACCTATTAAATGTATTTTTATTAATTTTAATGAGGCAAGTTTTGAGTTAAGAACTCCGTGACGGAACAAATTTAGCTTTTGAGTTGAGGAACTGCCGTTTTTGTTTACAGACGGTCAGCGTGATACAAAACCCAAAACCAGTGAAGTTGGCACATCAAAAAGCGACATCGGTGTGTAAAGGATATCACCACGTGGACTCAGGAACACTTCAGAAAACCACTGTCAGTGACTACAGTTGGTCGCTACATCTGTAAGTGCAAGTTAAAACTCTACTATGCAAAGCAAAAGCCATTCATCGACAACACCCAGAAATGCCGCCGGCTTTGCTGGGCCCGAGCTCCTCTAAGATGGACTGATGCAAAGTGTAAAAGTGTTCTGTGGTCTGACGAGTCCACATTTCAAATTGTTTTTGGAAACTGTGGACGTTGTGTCCTCGGGAACGAAGAGGAAAAGAACCATCCGGATTGTTCTAGGCGCAAAGTTGAAAGGCCAGCATCTGTGATGGTATGGGGGTGTATTAGTGCCCAAGACATGGGTAACTTACACATCTGTGAAGGCACCATTAATGCTGAAAGGTACATACAGGTTTTGGAGCAACATATGTTGCCATCCAAGCAACGTTACCATGGACGCCCCTGCTTATTTCAGCAAGACAATGCCAAGCCACGTGTTACAACAGCGTGGCTTTGTAGTAAAAGAGTGCGGGCACTAGACTGGCCTGCCTGTAGTCCAAACCTGTCTCCCATTGAAAATGTGTGGAGCATTATGAAGCCAAAAATAGCACAACGGAGACCCCCGGACTGTTGAACAACTTAAGCTGTACATCAAGCAAGAATGGGAAAGAATTCTACCTGAGAAGCTTCAAAAATGTGTCTCCTCAGTTCCCAAACGTTTACTGAGTGTTGTTAAAAGGAAAGGCCATGTAACACAGTAGTGAACATGCCAACTTTTATGTGCCGTTACATTTTTTTAGTCATTAACGTTTTAGTATTTTTTTATGTTATTAACGTGTAATTAACGTGTTATTAACCATGACTAAATCCTTATTATGTCAAAATCTCCCCAAACCTGTCCCATTTGTTTGTGCTACATTTGTGCTGCAAAGATTGTCATTTGTGCTGTTACATTGTTTTAGTCATTAACGTTTTAGTATTTTTTTATGTAATAACGTGTTATTAACATGCTATTAACCATGACTAAATCCTTATGTCAAAATCTCCACAAACTTGTCCGATTTGTTTATGCTGCAAAAATTGTCATTTGTGCCGTTACATTTTTTTAGTCATTAACGTTTTAGTATTTTTTTTTGTTATTAACGTGTAATTAACGTGTTATTAACCATGACTAAACCCTTATGTCAAAATCTCCCCAAACGTGTCCCAATTGTTTGTGCTACGTTTGTGCTGCAAAGATTGTCATTTGTGCCGTTGCGTTTTTTTAGTCATTAACGTTTTAGTATTTTTTTATGTTATTAACGTGTAATTAACGTGTTATTAACCATGACTAAATCCTTACTATGTCAAAATCTCCCCAAACGTGTCCCAATTGTTTGTGCTATGCTGGTGCTGCAAAGATTGTCATTTGTGCCGTTACATTTTTTTAGTCATTAACGTTTTAGTATTTTTTATGTTATTAACGTGTTAATAACGTGCTATTAACCATGACTAAACCCTTATGTCAAAATCCCCCCAAACTTGTCCTATTTGTTTATGCTGCAAAAATTGTCATTTGTGCCGTTACCTTTTTTTATTCATTAACGTTTTAGTATTTTTTTATGTTATTAACATGTAATTAACGTGTTATTAACCATGACTACATCCTTATTATGTCAAAATCTCCCCAAACTTGTCCTATTTGTTTATGCTGCAAAAATTGTCATTTGTGTCGTTAATTTTTTTTATTCATTAACGTTTTAGTATTTTTTATGTTATTAACGTGTAATTAAAGTGTTATTAACCATGACTAAATCCCTATTATGTCAAAATCTCCCCAAACTTGTCCTATTTGTTTATGCTGCAAAAATTGTCATTTGTGTCGTTGCGTTTTTTTTATTCATTAACGTTTTAGTATTTTTTTTGTTATTAATGTGTAATTAACGTGTTATTAACCATGATTAAACCCTTATGTCAAAATCTCCCCAAACTTGTCCTATTTGTTTATGCTGCAAAAATTGTCATTTGTGCCGTTACCTTTTGTTAGTCATTAACGTTTTAGTATTTTTTTTTGTTATTAACGTGTAATTAACGTGTTATTAACCATGACTAAACCCTTATGTCAAAATCTCCCCAAACGTGTCCCAATTGTTTGTGCTACGTTTGTGCTGCAAAGATTGTCATTTGTGCCGTTACATTTTTTTAGTCATTAACGTTTTAGTATTTTTTATGTTATTAACGTGTAATTAATGTGTTATTAATCATGACTAAATCCTTATTATGTCAAAATCTCCCCAAACGTGTCCCAATTGTTCGTGCTACGTTTGTGCTGCAAAGATTGTCATTTGTGCCGCTACGTTGTTTTAGTCATTTACGTTTTAGTATTTTTTATGTTAATAACGTGTAATTAACCATGACTAAACCGTTATTATGTCATATCTCCCCAAATGTGTCCCATTTGTTTGTGCTACGTTTGTGCTGCAAAGATTGTCAATTGTGCCATTACGTTTTTTTAGTCATTAACGTTTTAGTATTTTTTTATGTTATTAACGTGTAATTAACGTGTTATTAATCATGACTAAATCCTTATTATGTCAAAATCTCCCCAAACGTGTCCCAATTGTTTGTGCTCCTTTTGTGCTGCAAAGATTGTCATTTGTGCCGTTACGTTTTTTAGTCATTAACGTCTTAGTATTTTTTTATGTTATTAACATGTTATTAACGTGTTATTAACCGTGACTAAATCCTTATTATGTCAAAATCTCCCCAAACCTAAACCATTTGTTTGTGTTACGTTTGTGCTGCAAAGATTGTCATTTGTGCGTTACATTTTTTTAGTCATTAACGTTTTAGTATTTTTTTTATGTTAACGTGTAATTAACGTGTTATTAACCATAACTAAATCCTTATTATGTCAAAATCTCCCCAAACCTGTCCCATTTGTATGTGCTACGTTTGTGCTGCAAAAATGTTCGCTTGGGCTGCTATGGTTTTTTTTAGTTGTTAACGTTTTATTATTATTTTTCGTGTTAACGAGTAACTAACAAGTTATTAACCTTGACTAAACCCTTATTATGTCAAAATCTCCCCAAACTTGTCCTATTTGTTTGTGCTACGTTTGTGCTGCAAAGATTGTCATTTGTGCCGTTCCGTTTTTTTATTCATTAACGTTTTAGTACTTTTTTATGTTATTAACGTGTAATTAACGTGTTATTAACCATGACTAAATCCTTACTATGTCAAAATCTCCCCAAACTTGTCCTATTTGTTTGTGCTGCAAAAATTGTCATTTGTGTCATTAAGTTTTTTTATTCATTAACGTTTTAGTATTTTTTTATGTTATTAACGTGTAATTAACGTGTTATTAACCATGACTAAATCCTTACCATGTCAAAATCTCCCCAAACCTAAACCATTTGTTTGTGTTATGTTTGTGTTGCAAAAATGTTCGCTTGGGCCGCTATGGTTTTTTTAGTTGTTAACGTTTTATTATTATTTTTCGTGTTAACGAGTAACTAAGGAGTTATTAACCACGACTAAACCCTTATTATGTCAAAATCTCCCCAAACTTGTCCTATTTGTTTGTGCTACGTTTGTGCTGCAAAGATTGTCATTTGTGCCGTTCCGTTTTTTTATACATTAACGTTTTAGTATTTTTTTATGTTATTAACGTGTAATTAACGTGTTATTAACCATGACTAAATCCTTACTATGTCAAAATCTCCCCAAACTTGTCCTATTTGTTTATGCTGCAAAAATTGTCATTTGTGTCATTAAGTTTTTTTATTCATTAACGTTTTAGAATTTTTTTTACGTTATTAACGTGTTATTAACCATGACTAAATCCTTATTATGTCAAAATCTCCCCAAACTTGTCCTATTTGTTTGTGCTACGTTTGTGCTGCAAAGATTGTCATTTGTGCCGTTCCGTTTTTTTATACATTAACGTTTTAGTACTTTTTTATGTTATTAACGTGTAATTAACGTGTTATTAACCATGACTAAATCCTTACTATGTCAAAATCTCCCCAAACTTGTCCTATTTGTTTATGCTGCAAAAATTGTCATTTGTGTCGATAAGTTTTTTTATTCATTAACGTTTTAGTATTTTTTTATGTTATTAACGTGTAATTAACGTGTTATTAACCATGACTAAATCCTTATTATGTCAAAATCTCCCCAAACTTGTCCTATTTGTTTATGCTGCAAAAATTGTCATTTGTGTCCTTAAGTTTTTTTATTCATTAACGTTTTAGAATTTTTTTTACGTTATTAACGTGTTATTAACCATGACTAAATCCTTATTATGTCAAAATCTCCCCAAACGTGTCCCAATTGTTTGTGCTACGTTTGTGCTGCAAAAATGTTCGTTCGCAATGTGTTGCTGCCATTAAATTCGAAGTTAATGATTATTTGCAAATAAAAAAAATGAAGTTCCTCAGTTGGAACATCAAATATCTTGTCTTTGCAGTCTATTCAATTGAATATAAGTTGAAAATGATTTTCCAATCATAATATTCTGTTTTTATTGACCATTTATTTACACAACGTGCCAAATTCACTGGTTTTGGGTTTTGTAATATTGTTATTAGTATCATCTTTTTAACCTCTTGTTGTTTTTCTTTTGTGGTTTTCTTGTTGAATTGCACCTGTAGAATGAGCGCACGTTAAAAGACAAGCCGCACTTAGGACGTACACTGTAAGTAGCGTCAGGGGTCGTGTGCAGTGTTACTTTTCCGTGGTGCAGCCAAACTGACACATCAGAAGTCAATCGTCCTAACGAAGGCACGGAGTGGTTGGCGGGTTAAGCGGTGCCGTTCCTCCCCGTGGATGCTACTTGAGACGTTAAGGCGCTCTTGTCTGGCTCTCAATCACTGTGATGAGGGTGAAGCCACTGAGAGCTTTGACAGCTCTGCCAGGGAGATGTGCCCACACTCCACCCTCGCGTGGAGCAAAAACAAACAAAAAAAATGCAATGAAACAAATGACATTTTATTTGTTTTACCATCCGTTCTTAATGGTAGCTAAGAAGCTCATTCTGGAGACTAGGGATGTAATGACATTAAAAAAATGTCATATCACGGATATTGTGACTAAAATGATCACGGTGAGTAGGGCTGTGAATTTGATTCGGATTCGATTCTCGATTCAAAACGATTCTATGTTTAAAATCAATACTTTTTTTAATAACATTGGCTGCCAGTTCTTTGATTAACTACATTCCTCCATAAATTAGATAAACAATAAACTGATACATTTCTATATTCCTTAAAAGAAAACTGGTCTTGTTTAACAAAATTCTACTCAAACACTTAATAAAGCGAATGTTACAAACCCCATTTCCATTTAAGTTGGGAAATTGTGTTAGATGTAAATACAAACGGAACACAATGATTTCAAATCATTTTCAACCCATATTCTGTTGAATATGCTACAAAGACAACATATTTGATTATCAAATTCATAAACATTTTTTTTTTTTGCAAATTAAAGTTAAAGTTAAAGTTAAAGTACCAATGATTGTCACACACACACTAGGTGTGGCGAGATTATTCTCTGCATTTGACCCATCACCCTTGATCACCCCCTGGGAGGTGAGGGGAGCAGTGGGCAGCAGCGGTGGCTGCGCCCGGGAATCATTTTGGTGATTTAACCCCCAATTCCAACCCTTGATGCTGAGCAAATAATCATTAACTTTAGAATTTGATGCCAGCAACACGTGACAAAGAAGTTGGGAAAGGTGGCAATAAATACTGATAAAGTTGAGGAATGCTCATCAAACACTTATTTGGAACATCCCACAGGTGTGCAGGCTAATTGGGAACAGGTGGGTGCCATGATTGGGTAAAAAAGTAATGCTCAGTCATTCACAAACAAGGATGGGGCGAGGGTCACCACTTTGTCAACAAATGCGTGAGCCAATTGTTGAACAGTTTAAGAAAAGCCTTTCTCAACCAGCTATTGCAAGGAATTGAGGGATTTCAACATCTACGGTCCGTAATATCATCAAAGGGTTCAGAGAATCTGGAGAAATCACTGCACGTAAGCAGCTAAGCCCGTGACCTACGATCCCTCAGGCTGTACTGCATCAACAAGCGACATCAGTGTATAAAGGATATCACCACATGGGCTCAGGAGCACTTCAGAAACCCACTGTCAGTAACTACAGTTGGTCGCTACATCTGTAAGTGCAAGTTAAAACTCTCCTATGCAAGGCAAAAACCGTTTATCAACAACACCCAGAAACGCCGTCGGCTTCGCTGGGCCTGAGCTCATCTAAGATGGACTGATACAAAGTGGAAAAGTGTTCTGTGGTCTGACGAGTCCACATTTCAAATTGTTTTTGGAAACTGTGGACGTCGTGTCCTCCGGACCATAGAGGAAAAGAACCATCCGGATTGTTCTAGGCACAAAGTTGAAAAGCCAGCATCGGTGATGGTATGGGGGTGTATTCGTGCCCAAGACATGGGTAACTTACACATCTGTGAAGGCGCCATTAATGCTGAAAGGTACATACAGGTTTTGGAGCAACATATGTTGCCATCCAAGCAACGTTACCATGGACGCCCCTGCTTATTTCACCAAGACAATGCCAAGCCACGTGTTAATCAACGTGGCTTCATAGTAAAAGAGTGCAGGTACTAGACTGGCCTGCCTGTAGTCCAGACATGTCTCCCATTGAAAATGTGTGGCGCATTATGAAGCCTAAAATACCACAACGGAGACCCCCGGACTGTTGAACAACTTAAGCTGTACATCAAGCAAGAATGGGAAAGAATTCCACCTGAGAAGCTTCAAAAATGTGTCTCCTCAGTTCCCAATCGTTTACTGAGTGTTGTTAAAAGGAAAGGCCATGTAACACAGTGGTGAACATGCCCTTTCCCAGCTGCTTTGGCACGTGTTGCAGCAATGAAATTCTAAGTTAATTATTATTTGCAAAAAAAAATAAAGTTTATGAGTCTGAACATCAAATATGTTGTCTTTGTAGTGCATTCAATTGAATATGGGTTGAAAGGGATTTGCAAATCATTGTATTCCGTTTATATTTACATCTAACACAATTTCACAACTCATATGGAAACGGGGTTTGTAGAAAGCGGGGAAAAAAAAAAAACTTTGGTCTTCTTGTCTCTCATAAAGATTGTGAACGATAGATACCATTTTTAAAAAAGTGCAGTTCCCCTTTAACACTGCATTATATATTTATTTTAATGCATTCATTTATTAAAATTAGTATATATTTGTAGTCGAAATAATGTCTTTATTATTTTTTACATATATCAACCTAATTAAATACTATAATATTTCTAAATCTTAATCAATCATTTTACTAAATTAAAAATGTTAAAACGTGATGTATTGTAATGTATACATTTATTTGAATATTGCATAAATTATTTGATTGCGATTTTAGTAATAATGTAAATATTTTTTAACTATTATTAAATTTAAATATTAGTTATTTGAACAACATTATTTCTACATTCATTATAAACAACAACAAAATTCTACCCAAACATTGAATAAGGTTAAATACAAATAAGGCAACAAGAGAAGTATCCCCCCCACACACACACACACACACACACACATATTATATATATATATATATATATATATATATATATATATATATATATATATATATATATATATATATGT
The DNA here is from genome assembly GCF_033978685.3 of Nerophis lumbriciformis. NCBI lineage: Eukaryota > Metazoa > Chordata > Actinopteri > Syngnathiformes > Syngnathidae > Nerophis > Nerophis lumbriciformis. The sequence goes on from NC_084554.2 coordinate 45,748,522, forward strand.
ACATACATACACATAAATATACATATACATACATGCATATATATATACATACATTTATATATATACATACATATACATATAAATACATACTGTATATATATATATATATATATATATATATGTATGTACACATATATCCATACATATACATATATATGTACATACATACATACATATAAATATACATATATACATGTTTACTGTACATATACATATATTTATATATATATACATACATACATATAAATACATACTATATATATATATATATATATATATATATATATATATATATGCATAAAAAATTTATTCTCTTTATCCGTCAAAATGTTTAAAAATGTCTAAATAAATGTTTTTTTTTAAGTTGTTAACGTTTTATTATTTTTTTCGTGTTATTAACGAGTAACTAACAAGTTATTAACCATGACTAAATCCTTATTATGTCAAAATCTCCGCAAACGTTTCCCATTTGTTTGTGCTACGTTTGTGCTGCAAATATTTTTTGGTGTAATTATTATAGTTTTTAAGTTAATAACGTTTTGTTGTTAATCTGTGTGAAGTTGGCCCACTCACCTATGGTTTTGTTATTAATGTGTAATTAACGTCTTAGTGATCATAACTAGACCCTAACTATGTCAAAATCTCCCCAAACGTGTTCTATTTGTTGTGCTACGTTTGTGCTGCAAAGATTGTCATTTGTGCCGTTACATTTTTTTGTCATTAACGTTTTAGTATTTTTTTTATGTTATTAACGTGTAATTAACCATGACTAAATCCTTATTATGTCAAAATCTCCCCAATCTTGTCCCATTTGTTTGTGCAAGTTTGTGCTGCAAACATTTTCGCTCGGGCCGCAATGTTTTTTTTAGTTGTTAACGTTTTATTGATTTTTTTCGTGTAATTAATGTGTATTAACCATGACTAAATCCTTATTATCAAAATCTTCCCAAAATTGTCCTATTTATTTGTGCTACATTTGTGCTGCAAAAGATTGTCATTTGTGCCGTTACATTTTTTTAGTCATTAACGTTTTAGTATTTTTTTTATGTTATTAACGTGTAATTAACGAGTTATTAACCATGACTAAATCCTTATTATGTCAAAATCTCCCCAAACGTTTCCCAATTGTTTGTGCTATGTTTGTGCTGCGAATATTTTTGGTGTAATTATTATAGTTTTTAAGTTATTAACGTTTTGTGATTCAAAGAATTACGGCTCATGACGCAAAACACCCTTTAATGGAAACACCTACAAGTCGCAGATGTACTTTGTTGAAATTTTAGAAATATCGCTTTTATCTTGCGAAAATGTCACAATTGAGGGGCCCTTTAAGACACTTTAATGGAGTGTTGAGGGGATCCTAGCATCAAGACGAGCTAGCTAACACAACATGGTTAAATGGAGACTGCTAACACCCTTTAATGGAAACACCTACAAGTCGCAGATGTACCTTGTTGAAATTTTAGAAATATCGCTTTTATCTTGCGAAAATGTCGCATTTGAGGGGCCCTTTAAGACACTTTAATGGACTGTTGTGGAGATACTAGCATCAAGACAAGCTAGCTAACGCAACATGGTTAAATGGAGACTGCTAACACCCTTTAATGGAAACATCTACAAGTTGCAGATGTACTTTGTAAAAATTTTTGAAATATTGCTTTTATTTTGCGAAAATGTCGCATTCGAGGGGCCCTTTAAGACACTTTAATGGAGTGTTGAGGGGATCCTAGCATCAAGACAAGCTAGCGAACACAACATGGTTAAATGGAGACTGCTAAAACCATTTAATTGAAAAACCTACAAGTCGCAGATGTACTTTGTCGAAATTTTAGAAATATCGCTTTTATCTTGCGAAAATGTCGCATTCGAGGGGCCCTTTAAGACACTTTAATGGAGTGTTGAGGGGATCCTAGCATCAAGACGAGCTAGCTAACACAACATGGTTAAATGGAGACTGCTAACACCCTTTAATGGAAACACCTACAAGTCGCAGATGTACCTTGTTGAAATTTTAGAAATATCGCTTTTATCTTGCGAAAATGTCGCATTTGAGGGGCCCTTTAAGACTCTTTAATGGACTGTTGTGGAGATCCTAGCATCAAGACGAGCTAGCTAACGCAACATGGTTAAATGGAGACTGCTAACACCCTTTAATGGAAACACCTACAAGTCGCAGATGTACCTTGTTGAAATTTTAGAAATATCGCTTTTATCTTGCGAAAATGTCGCATTTGAGGGGCCCTTTAAGACACTTTAATGGACTGTTGTGGAGATACTAGCATCAAGACAAGCTAGCTAACGCAACATGGTTAAATGGAGACTGCTAACACCCTTTAATGGAAACATCTACAAGTTGCAGATGTACTTTGTAAAAATTTTTGAAATATTGCTTTTATTTTGCGAAAATGTCGCATTCGAGGGGCCCTTTAAGACACTTTAATGGAGTGTTGAGGGGATCCTAGCATCAAGACAAGCTAGCGAACACAACATGGTTAAATGGAGACTGCTAAAACCATTTAATTGAAAAACCTACAAGTCGCAGATGTACTTTGTCGAAATTTTAGAAATATCGCTTTTATCTTGCGAAAATGTCGCATTTGAGGGGCCCTTTAAGACACTTTAATGGAGTGTTGTGGGGATCCTAGCGTCAAGACAAGCTAGCTAACACAACATGGTTAAATGGAGACTGCTAAAACCGTTTACCGTATTTTTCGGACTATAAGTCGCAGTTTTTTTCATAGTTTGGCCGGGCTCCAGTGCGACTTATATATGTTTTTTGTCTTTTTTATTATGCATTTTCGGCAGGTGCGACTTATACTCCAGTGCGACTTATACTCCGAAAAATACGGTAATTGAAAAACCTACAAGTCGCAGAAGTACTTTGTCGAAATTTTAGAAATATCGCTTTTATCTTGCGAAAATGTCGCATTCGAGGGGCCCTTTAAGACACTTTAATGGACTGTTGTGGGGATCCTAGCATCAAGACAAGCCAGCTAACACAACATGGTTAAATGGAGACTGCTAACACCCTTTAATGGAAACACCTACAAGTCGCAGATGTACTTTGTCGAAATGTTTGAAATATCGCAATTGAGGGGCCCTTTAAGACACTTTAATGGAGTGTTGTGGGGATCCTAGCATCAAGACAAGCTAGCTAACACAACATGGTTAAATGGAGACTGCTAACACAGTCAGAGTTTGTTGGTGACGAACCCCAAGATGCAGAGATGACGGCAGGCATTGAGCAAGAAAACATGATTTAATTCAACACTATGGCAAAAAAACAAACAAAGGGGTACAAACAAAAGGTGCGCACAAGGCGGAGAACAAACTTGGCTATGAACTAAAATAGCACAAAAGCTAACTGTCGACAAGAAATATACACTTACTGTGACACGAAGGAACTATGACAAGAGCAGAGTGAACAAAAGTAGACAGAGCTACAACAACAATTATTATGACAGGTAGTAGTGACAACAAGTATTAGCGACAGTGACAATGACAATAATCCAGCAGTGACTGGAGGGTAGGACAGGTATAAATAGCAGCTGGCTGATTGACACCAGGTGTGGCCAGGTGCCAATCAGCCACAGCTGAGGGGACACAGCACTCAGGGAGACAAACAGGAAACAGAACCAAAACAAGAGCGCTGACAGGAAATACTACACATACAGAGGAAAAACTAACACAACCAAACTGTCAGGGGCAAGGCTGACAAACACCTTTTAATTGAAAAACCTACAAGTCGCAGATGTACTTTGTCGAAATTTTAGAAATATGGCTTTTATTTAGCGAAAATGTTGCAGTCGAGGGGCCCTTTAAGACACTTTAATGGAGTGTTGAGGGGATACTAGCATCAAGACAAGCTAGCTAAGGCAACATGGTTAAATGGAGACTGCTAAAACCGTTTAATTGAAAAACCTACAAGTCGCAGATGTACTTTGTCGAAATTTTAGAAATATCGCTTTAATCTTGCGAAAATGTCGCATTCGAGGGGCCCTTTAAGACACTTTAATGGAGTGTTGTGGGGATCCTACGATCAAGACGAGCTAGCTAACACAACATGGTTAAATGGAGACTGCTAACACCCTTTAATTGAAAAACCTACAAGTCGCAGATGTACTTTGTCGAAATTTTTTAAATATCGCTTTTATCTTGCGAAAATGCCGCATTCGAGGGGCCCTTTAAGACACTTTAATGGAGTGTTGTGGGGATACTAGCATCAAGACAAGCTAGCTAACACAACATGGTTAAATGGAGACTGCTAAAACCGTTTAATTGAAAAACCTACAAGTCGCAGATGTGCTTTGTAGAAATTTTAGAAATATCACTTTTATTTTGCGAAAATGTCGCATTTTAGGGCCCTTTAAGACACTTTAATGGACTGTTGTGGGGATCCTATGATCAAGACAAGCTAGCTAACACAACATGGTTAAATGGAGACCGCTAACACCCTTTAATGGAAACACCTACAAGTCGCAGATGTACTTTGTCGAAATTTTAGAAATATCGCTTTTATCTTGCGAAAATGTCGCATTTGAGGGGCCCTTTAAGACACTTTAATGGACTGTTGTGGAGATCCTAGCATCAAGACAAGCCAGCTAACACAACATGGTTAAATGGAGACTGCTAACACCCTTTAATGGAAACACCTACAAGTCGCAGATGTACTTGGTCGAAATTTTAGAAATATCGATTTTATCTTGCGAAAATGTCGCATTCGAAGGGCCCTTTAAGACACTTTAATGGAGTGTTGTGGGGATACTAGCATCAAGACAAGCTAGCTAACACAACATGGTTAAATGGAGACTGCTAAAACCGTTTAATTGAAAAACCTACAAGTCGCAGATGTGCTTTGTAGAAATTTTAGAAATATCACTTTTATTTTGCGAAAATGTCGCATTTTAGGGCCCTTTAAGACACTTTAATGGACTGTTGTGGGGATCCTATGATCAAGACAAGCTAGCTAACACAACATGGTTAAATGGAGACTGCTAACACCCTTTAATGGAAACACCTACAAGTCGCAGATGTACTTTGTCGAAATTTTAGAAATATCGCTTTTATCTTGCGAAAATGTCGCATTTGAGGGGCCCTTTAAGACACTTTAATGGACTGTTGTGGAGATCCTAGCATCAAGACAAGCCAGCTAACACAACATGGTTAAATGGAGACTGCTAACACCCTTTAATGGAAACACCTACAAGTCGCAGATGTACTTGGTCGAAATTTTAGAAATATCGATTTTATCTTGCGAAAATGTCGCATTCGAGGGGCCCTTTAAGACACTTTAATGGAGTGTTGAGGGGATCCTAGCATCAAGACAAGCCAGCTAACACAACATGGTTAAATGGAGACTGTCTGGAGAGAAGACTTGTTACTGCTGATCAGTCGGCGAGAGAACAATTGTTGTCACACTCGTGTTAGCGCGCCCGCCTTTAACGTGCTGCTGCGTGGAAGAAGTCGAACAAAAAGCTAACGACGCTAATTACCTCCAACAACGCGGGGGAGTGCGGCGTTTCGAACGCGCACGCCGTCACCTCCTGCTCCGTGACCCCGGACCGACAACGGCGCTAACGAGGCCTGATGAGGTTAGTTGACAGGAATGTAACCGCATTAAAGTGAAGAAGAAGAAGACATCAGCGTCTCAATCAGCGCTAATGACGCGGCGTGTTAAATAGTTGGCTAATTGAGGCTCGGGGGGGGGGGGAGGTGGAAGGAGCGGCGCGGATGCCACGACTTCGCCGCAAGGTCAAAAACAGGCCGCCTTTCTTCCTGTAATTGACCGCGGCGTTAAAGTGGATGATGCGCTTATCGCCGCCTTCTTTGTTCCCCCGGTCCTGGCTAACCTCTGGGAGGCACGTCCACGCCCTGGAAAGGTAATCTCCAAGCCAGTCCAGCCATGACAAATAGGGACAGCTGGCCTAATTGAATCATTTGAGCTAAGACAGCTCAACTTGGTTATTCCCCGCCGCTGACGTTACAGCGGGAATCATTAGCCATGAAATCATGTCTGCTCTCACCGACTGCATCCTTTACGACGTGACAGCCAGGCCGGCCTGTCTCTTTCGCTCGGGCGCCAAAAGGAGCCTTTCATCACAGACGCGCTAACGACGAGGAGGCCCAACAATGCTCATTTGGATTAGACTGCGCCGCCTTCACTCAGGCACATTTCTCTGGTGCAGTGTTTTTCAACCGTTTTTGAGCCAAGGCACATTTTTTGCATTGAAAAAATGCGAAGGCACACCACCAGCAGAAATCATTAAAAAACTAAACTCAGTTGACAGTAAAAAGTCGTTGTCGCAATTGTTGGTTATGACTTTAAAGGGGAACATTATCACCAGACCTACAGTATGTAAGCGTCAATATATACCTTGATGTTGCAGAAAAAAGACCATATATTTTTTTAACCGATTTCCGAACTCTAAATGGGTGAATTTTGGCGAATTAAACGCTTTTCTAATATTCGCTATTGCAACCCGGTTCACTCTCTCATCTCCCTGGTATTTTGCATACTCCTCAGCATGTCTAGTTATATAATGACGTTTCAAATTGTATTCCTTGTGCACCGCAACTTTCTCTGTATCAACTACAGAAAAGAGCTATAAGGATTACTTAGAACACACTAACATATTTATTAATGCGGGTTTATTGAAATTACAGGAGCTAGTAAAGTTACAGACATTATGTGTCATGTTTAAAGGGGAACATTATCACCAGACCTATTTAAGCGTCAATATATACCTTGATGTTGCAGAAAAAAGACCATATATTTTTTTAACCGATTTCCGAACTCTAAATGGGTGAATTTTGGTGAATTAAACGCCTTTCTAATATTCGCTCTTGGAGCGATGACGTCACAACGTGGCGTCACATCGGGAAGCAATCCGCCATTTTCTCAAACACCGAGTCAAATCAGCTCTGTTATTTTCCGTTTTTTCGACTGTTTTCCGTACCTTGGAGACATCATGCCTCGGCGGTGTGTTGTCGGAGGGTGTAACAACACGAACAGGGACGGATTCAAGTTGCACCAGTGGCCCAAAGATGCGAAAGTGGCAAGAAATTGGACGTTTGTTCCGCACACTTTACCGACGAAAGCTATGCTACGACAGAGATGGCAAGAATGTGTGGATATCCTGCGACACTCAAAGCAGATGCATTTCCAACGATAAAGTCAAAGAAATCTGCCATTGAATCTGCCGGAGTGTGTGAGCAATTCAGGGACAAAGGACCTTGGTAGCACGGCAAGCAATGGCGGCAGTTTGTTCCCGCAGACGAGCGAGCTAAACCCCCCTGGATGTCTTGGCTCACACCGTCCCGAAGATGATCAAGAGAAGAATATCGACCCTAGCTTCCCTGGCCTGCTGACATGAGGGTATGTCTACAGAATATATTAATTGATGAAAATTGGGCTGTCTGCACTCTCAAAGTGCATGTTGTTGCCAAATGTATTTCATATGCTGTAAACCTAGTTCATAGTTGTTAGTTTCCTTTAATGCCAAACAAACACATACCAATCGTTGGTTAGAAGGCGATCGCCGAATTCGTCCTCGCTTTCTCCCGTGTCGCTGGCTGTCGTGTCGTTTTCGTCGGTTTCGCTTGCATACGGTTCAAACCGATATGGCTCAATAGCTTCAGTTTCTTCTTCAATTTCGTTTCCGCTACCTGCCTCCACACTACAACCATCCGTTTCAATACATTCGTAATCTGTTGAATCGCTTAAACCGCTGAAATCCGAGTCTGAATCCGAGCTAATGTCGCTATAGCTTGCTGTTCTTTCCGCCATGTTTGTTTGTGTTGGCTTCACTATGTGACGTCACAGGAAAATGGACTGGTGGTTAAAATCAGGCACTTTGAAGCTTTTTTTAGGGATATTGCATGATGGGTAAAATTTTGAAAAAAACTTCGAAAAATATAATAAGCCACTGGGAACTGATTTTTAATGGTTTTAACAATTCTGAAATTGTGATAATGTTCCCCTTTAAACCATAACCAAGAAAAAATCCTAGTTTGTGAACCCGTTCTCAAACAATGGCAATAAAAAAATATTCTGATTCTATTCTGATAATCAGAATCAGAATCAGAATCACAAATACTTTATTAATCCCCGAGGGGAAATTAAAATTTTCAGCACAATCCCATTCAAGATCAGACAAACATTACAGGGAGACAGAACAGGATCGCTGACGGGTCTGCCAACTCCCGGCGCCCCTTTCAAAAAAGGTGAGATATAGGTAAACAATGAAGGGGTGGTTTTAGAAAAAAAAATTAAAAAAAACCGAGTCCCGGAACATAGTTCACTCTTTGTAGTAAGCATCCCGTCTCTGGCCTCCCTCCTCGTACCTGCTCTCTCTGTGCTTTCCCAACTGCCCATGTCTTATGTCCTCTGTGTTCCCTACAGTGTTCCCTCAGTCTCCCGTGATCGAGCTGTGCGCCTCGACTTCCCTCCGGACTTTGGACTGCTTCCCTCGATCCTCGACCCCCGCTTGAACACGGACCCTGTCGCCTCTCTCCAGCCCCCGACCTCTCGCTTGTCTTCTTGCCTTGCCCCTCTAGACTATTGAAGGAATCATCCAACACGCACAAACAGCAACCTCTGGTGACGTTCACAGTGCTAATCCTTCACATTGTCTTGCACCATTCACTTAGAGTAGCATACACACCCCAACATATCATCAGTTTCAATAAACCTATTGCTCTGATCCCTGCCATTGTGTTGTCTCCTTCCCCCGCCGTACGTAACAGTACCTATTATAAAGTACCAAATAAAAGGCATTATATTCCATTCTAATCTAATCGTCCATAGCGTTTCTACTCGTATGGATTCTTCATTACTCAAAACGTTTGTAAGTTTTACAATATAACTAAAACATTTGTACCTACTAAACTGTCTGTAAGAGTGTTTTCATGCATATTTGTACGCGCTATCATAATGTAATGAAGCTCTCATCGTTAACATTAGCTAATATTTTAACACGTTTACAAGTGTCTGTGTCAGTATTATTAACTTACAATGGCACTCTTTTTGTATTGTTTCAGTTTCGTAAATTCACCAAACGTCACTGTGGACTTTGTTTGTTTGTTTAGCTGATTGGAGAGCTAGATTCCGCAACTAGTGGGTCCATGACGAAGACTTCTGTTTTGTTTGATCAGCCGTTTTACTGCCGTTTTACAAAAACCCTTTGGAAACAATAAACATTTACAGAATCTGTCTGTGTAAATAACTCATTTCACAGCGTATATATCTGCAGCTTATAGTCCGGTGCGGCTAACATAAAGAGAAATATTTTTTTCTTCTAAGATTTAGTGGGTGTGGCTTATATATCGGTGCGCTCTGAAGCCCGGAACATACAGACCTTATTTTTAGTCACTAACTTTAGATCATAATCTTAATTTTAGCATGACTGTTTATATTTTGTGTGTTCTAGTTCTACAAATGTTAACATTGACAAACAAACTATTCAAAAATAAGATATATATTTTTTCCCCTCATAGAAAATCTTCTTTAAAGGTTCTGCAACATCTCAAGGATGCTTAATTTAAGAACTGCTTGTTGGATAATGCTTGTTTTCAAAATAAAATACTTATTTCGAGCTTAAAAGCCCTGCTAATTTGTAGATATACACATCTTAATATGGGATGTGCATCCATCCATCCATCTTCTTCCGCTTATCCGAGGTCGGGTCGCGGGGACAGCAGCCTAAGCAGGGAAGCCCAGACTTCCCGCTCCCCAGCCACTTCGTCCAGCTCCTCCCGGGGGATCCCGAGGCGTTCCCAGGCCAGCCGGGAGACATAGTCTTCCCAACGTGTCCTGGGTCTTCCCCGTGGCCTCCTACCGGTCGGACGTGCCCTAAACACCTCCCTAGGGAGGCGTTCGGGTGGCATCCTGACCAGATGCCCGAACCACCTCATCTGGCTCCTCTCGATGTGGAGGAGCAGCGGCTTTACTTTGAGCTCCCCCCGGATGGCAGAGCTTCTCACCCTATCTCTAAGGGAGAGCCACGCCAACCGGCGGAGGAAACTCATTTCGGCCGCTTGTACCTGTGATCTCGTCCTTTCGGTCATAACCCAAAGCTCATGACCATAGGTGAGGATGGGAACGTAGATCGACCGGTAAATTGAGAGCTTCGCCTTCCGGCTCAGCTCCTTCTTCACCACAACGGATCGATACAGCGTCCGCATTACTGAAGACGCCGCACCGATCCGCCTGTCGATCTCACGATCCACTCTTCCCTCACTCGTGAACAAGACTCCGAGGTACTTGAACTCCTCCACTTGGGGCAGGGTCTCCTCCGCAACCCGGAGATGGCTCTCCACCCTTTTCCGGGCGAGAACCATGGACTCGGACTTGGAGGTGCTGATTCTCATCCCAGTCGCTTCACACTCAGCTGCGAACCGATCCAGCGAGAGCTGAAGATCCTGGCCAGATGAAGCCATCAGGACCACACCATCTGCAAAAAGCAGAGCCCTAATCCTGCAGCCACCAAACCGGATCCCCTCAATGCCTTGACTTGCGCCTAGAAATTCTGTCCATAAAAGTTATGAACAGAATCGGTGACAAAGGGCAGCCTTGGCGGAGTCCAACCCTCACTGGAAACAGGTCCGACTTACTGCCGGCAATGCGGACCAAGCTCTGGCACTGATCATACAGGGAGCGGACCGCCACAATCAGACAGTCCGATACCTCATACTCTCTGAGCACTCCCCATAGGACTTCCCGAGGGACACGGTCGAATGCCTTCTCCAAGACCACAAAACACATGTAGACTGGTTGGGCAAACTCCCATGCACCCTCAAGGACCCTGCCGAGAGTATAGAGCTGGTCCACAGTTCCACGACCAGGACGAAAACCACACTGTTCCTCCTGAATCCGAGGTTCGACTATCCGGCGTACACCTGAATAGACCTTACCGGGAAGGCTGAGGAGTGTGATCCCACGATAGTTAGAACACACCCTCCGGTTCCCCTTCTTAAAGAGAGGAACCACCACCCCGGTCTGCCAATCCAGAGGTACCACCACCGATGTCCACGCGATGCTGCAGAGTATATGGGATGTCTTATCCAGTAAAATCAACTAGCAGCACGCAGAGATATATTTTACTAGTTTTTATTCGTAAAATCTAGACTTTTTATCTTATTTTTTATCAGCAATGTGTTAATAATAACTGGGATGCACATAATTACATCCCATTGTATCACTGCAAAAAAGAGCTGACGGACGGCAATTTTGTCAGGATACAATTTTGTGCAGAGGTGTACTTACAACAATTTTATTGACAAATTATACTATTTATAGTCACGGCGGAGAGCGGGAAGCGTGAGATGTTTTCCTCTAACAGAAAATAATTGAGAAGGTTAAAGTCTCAAAAAAGAGGAACGAGCCTCAGATTTAGTATTTATCATTTCTAATAATATTTTTAATTAGCTGCACCTCCTTGCCAAAATTCCAAAACTCAAGCATCTCCCTCTTCCCCACTTCCCGTTTTTTATAGACTGGCCCCCACTTTTGTGAACACTTTTTGACACATGGATTCTTTGACCCATTGGGACTTGTCTGCTATAAATGGAGTGAAGAATCCTTCACCCTGGCTCACTTTGGCAGAAACTCGCTCTTGGTGTTGATCATACGCGACACGGGCTGACTGACTCTGCTTTTGCGGGAGTGAGACCAACGCTGTGACATTTACCCGTAACCAGTTGTAAATAAATCCGTTTTTTTTTTTCCTGCGTTCAAAATGGTGTGGCGGCCGCCTCCAGCTAAATGTGTGCGACTGATATCGCTCAACACAGCGTGTTGATTGAGAGATTGATGTCCCTCTGCGGCAGCCACGTATTTTAACTGCAGTTGCAGCGTTGTGCCACTATAGAGGCGCTGTATCGACAGCAGTGCAGCGGAAAGACCTGAAGCAACTACCGAAGAAGAAACAGATCGAAACTTGTTTTTTCCCACTAATTGGTGCATAACGTTGACCGACGCAACAAGTGGATTTCTGCCATGATACGGAGGGATCATTGGACTCATACAGAACACTCCAGAGTAACCAACAATTACATCCAAATATAACGAAAACAAACAAAAAAACACAAGAAGTGCAAAACTTCATGATGTACAAACCGAACAAAAAAAACAAAAGAAGTAATATACCATACTTGCCAACCTTGAGACCTTCGATTTCGGGAGGTGGGGGGTGGGGCGTGGTCGGGGGTGGGGCGGGGCGTGGTTGGGGCGGGGGGCGTGGTTGGGGGCGTGGTTACGAGGGGAGGAGTATATTTACAGCTAGAATTCACCAACTCGAGTATTTCATATATATATATATATATAAATATATATATATATATATGTATGAAATACTTGACTTTCAGTGAATTCTAGCTATATATATATATATATATATATTTATTTTATTATACATATAAATAAAAGAAATACTTGAATTGCAGTGTTCATTTATTTACACATAACACTCATCTACTCATTGTTGTACTTGAAAGTACAATGCAATACAATTCCGGGGCAATGGCACCTATCAAATACACAGTAATGAAAACACAGTTGTTCTACTAACTGTACTGTGTGTTATGAGAATAGAGTATTTGTGTGTGGCCCTTTAATAGGTGACAGCATGTGAGGTGAGTGACGTCAGTGAGTGTGTGGGCGAGAGAAGAGAGGGAGCGGGGTAGCGTGAGTGCGGGGAGGGACTAGTTGGTTTTGTGTTGGATTGGCTGTGTGCAAGCAATCAATAAAGCAAGATTTGCAACTAATCGCTGGACTCATCATTCACCCTAAAGTTGTCCGCTGTGGAGACCCACAAGGGTGTTGCCCCGAGCATACATCGGCCCTGGAGAAGTGTCTCCCCTGTGCTCTTCGACTACGGTCTCGTTCTTCTGTTTCTCTCCTTGTGTGCGCACACTGGAGACTCAGGTCCACATGGAGCTGGAGGAGGCGTGGCCTCCAGCTCCGGCTGAATTCCGGGAGATTTTCGGGAGAAAATTTCTTCCGGGAGGTTTTCGGGAGAGGCGCTGAATTTCGGGAGTCTCCCGGAAAATCCAGGAGGGTTGGCAAGTATGTAATATACACCTCACGGGATGATACAAAAAAAATACAAAACCAGGCAAAAAATAAGTAAAATAATAAATATAAAGCAAAATGTAAACACTTATGGCTGTCCATATGATCTTATTGTTCTGTCTGTTATGATCCTCTGCCCGGATCATATTTCTGTTTGGGTTTTCGGGTCACGTGTGTTTTCTGTTAGTCTTGGACTCATTTTGTTCCTGTCTGTGCACCTTTGAGTTGGTTACCATAGTTACATATTAATTCCACCTGCCGCTTGTGTTTCTGACGTGCACCTGTTGTAATCACTGACATTATTTAAGCCTGCCTTTTCCAGTCAGTCAGTCTGGTTTCTTTATTTGCGTCACGCGACTGCTACGTAAGTTTTTGCTTGTCTCCTAGCCCCTGCTAAATGTCATAGTCTTTGCTAAGTTGTAGCCTTAGCTTCCGGTGCGCTCGGCACCTTTTCCAGTCGGTTTGTTTTCTGTTTTGTACCTGTTTTGTGTTGTTTTATTATTAAATCAAGTGTTACCTGCAAGTCCTGTCCGGATTCGTCCTTTGCATCTTAGGAGAACTGTCATGACTTGGACTGTGGAGTTTTTGTTTTCCCAAGATGCAAGAGAATTTGGACCGGACATGGCTTGAAGGTGGGTACATGATTTATTTAACACTATAACTACAAAGAAAGGATCAAACAAAAAGCGCGCACAGGGGCGGAGGTACAAAACTAGACTATAAACACAAAACTTGCACATTGGCAGAAACTATGAACAATTAAACAAAACACTAACTGTGGCTTAATAAACAAACTTACTGTGGCATGGGATCGTGAACAGGGCTTGAAACGCGAGGATAGCAGGGTGAGAAAGGCTATGACTCCAGGACGAACAACAGAAAATGAAAAGCTTAAATAACACAGACATGATTAACAACAGGTGCGTGACATGACAGGTGAAACTAATGGGAAACTATGGTGACAAGACAAGGGAGTGAAAAGACAGAAACTAAACAAAACATGACTTAAAACAAAACATGATTACACAGACATGACAGAGCCCCTCCCTTAAGGACAGATACCAGATGTCCATAAAAAAATTAACAAGAGTCATGGGAGGGCGGGAGGGGGACATGGCGGTGGGTCGCCAGCCCAAGTGGCCCCGAATCCACCGAGGCAAAGTCAAGTGGCGGCGGTGAGTGGAACGCCGCTGTGGCAGGCGAGGCGGGCGCCCGGGGATTGGCCACATTCGTGGCCGACTGGGAGGTGGGCGCACTTGGCGTGGCGGGCGACCAGGTAGCGGCCATATCCGTAGCCGACGAGGAGGCAGGCGCGTCGTCAACTTGGCAGGCGTGGCAGCTCGGCGTGGCAAGTCAGGCGGCGAAGCTCGGCGTGACGCGTCCACCGGCGTAGCTCGGCGTGAGTCTTGGTCTTGGTCTTGGTGTGGGTCTTGGCATGGCGGGTCTTGGTCTTGGTGTGGGTCTTGGTCTTGGTCTTGGTGTGGGTTTTGGTCTTGGTCTTGGTCTTGGTGTGGGTCTTGGTCTTGGTGTGGGTCTTGGTCTTGGCATGGCGGGTCTTGGTCTTTGCATGGCGGGTCTTGGTCTTGGCATGGCGGGTCTTGGTCTTGGCATGGCGGGTCTTGGTCTTGGCATGGCGGGTCTTGGTCTTGGCATGGCGGGTCTTGGTCTTGGCATGGCGGGTCTTGGTCTTGGCATGGCGGCACTTGGCGTCGTGGAGCTGCGACTGGCGGCACTTGGCGTCGTGGAGCTGCGACTGGCGGCACTTGGCGTCGTGAAGCTGCGACTGGCGGCACTTGGCGTCTTGGAGCTGCGACTGGCGGCACTTGGCGTCTTGGAGCTGCGACTGGCGGCACTTGGCGTCTTGGAGCTGCGACTGGCGGCACTTGGCGTCTTGGAGCTGCGACTGGCAGCACTTGGCGTCTTGGAGCTGCGACTGGCGGCACTTGGCGTCTTGGAGCTGCGACTGGCGGCACTTGGCGTCGTGGAGCTGCGACTGGCGGCACTTGGCGTGGAGGGTCTTGGACTTGGCGTGGAGGGTCTTGGTCTTGGCGTGGAGGGTCTTGGTCTTGGCATGGCGGGTCTTGGTCTTGGCATGGCGGCACTTGGCGTCGTGGAGCTGCGACTGGCGGCACTTGGCGTCGTGGAGCTGCGACTGGCGGCACTTGGCGTCGTGAAGCTGCGACTGGCGGCACTTGGCGTCTTGGAGCTGCGACTGGCGGCACTTGGCGTCTTGGAGCTGCGACTGGCGGCACTTGGCGTCTTGGAGCTGCGACTGGCGGCACTTGGCGTCTTGGAGCTGCGACTGGCAGCACTTGGCGTCTTGGAGCTGCGACTGGCGGCACTTGGCGTCTTGGAGCTGCGACTGGCGGCACTTGGCGTCGTGGAGCTGCGACTGGCGGCACTTGGCGTGGAGGGTCTTGGACTTGGCGTGGAGGGTCTTGGTCTTGGCGTGGAGGGTCTTGGTCTTGGCTTGGCAGTGCTTGGCGGCGTGGAGCTGGTACCGGAGCTTGGCATGATGCGGCTAGGCGTGGTGCGGGTACTGGAGTCTGCCGTGGAACTTGGCGTGGTGGAGCTGGTGCTAGCCTTGGTGCGGCAACTGGTGCGGCGACAGGTGCTAGCCGTGGTGCTGCGACAGGTGCTAGCCTTGGAGCAGCGACAGGTGCTAGCCTTGGAGCAGCTAGCCGTGGTGCTAGCCTTGGAGCAGCTACAGGTGCTAGCCGTGGAGCTAGTGCTAGCCTTGGAGCAGCTAGCCGTGGTGCTAGCCGTGGTGCTGCTACTGGTGCAGGTGGAGGTGGCCTAGCTGGGGGTTGCGGCTTGGCTTGGCGGAAGACTGGTGGTGGCGGCCGTGCTGGAGGCTGTGGCTTGAAGGGGCAGATACCAGACGCGCTCCCTGCGGTCTGGAACTCTCTGTAGGGGTGGGCGGAGGAGGGCAGAAACTTCCCCATTAAATTGTCCAAATTGTCTTTTTTGTACCTGTGTTTTTGTGGGTGAAAAAAAATTTTTTTGTGACTTGGGCGTGACTTGAGTCCTGGGGGGCGGGGCATGAAATTTGGGTGGCTTGTCTTGACAGGATCTAATGTTCAAAATCATATTTTGGTAGTGTTGAATCATGGTCATGGGATTGGAGTCTTTTGCTGGAGGTGAGTGATCAAAAGAAAAAGAGTTGAAAAAAAAATCCTGGTCTGTGACGTCATTTTGGAGCTGCGGAGCTGGCAGCAGCCTGCTTCCGCCCGGAGTGGGAGGAGCCTGCGGGAGCGCTGCGTGCGGTCTGCTCGCCTTCCCTGACGTCCTCGGTCTGGAGCGGCGCTTTCGGGATTGCGGTGACGCAGCCTCGTCCTCGGACCAAATGGAGCTAATAGGAATAAGCTTCCCATTTGGCCCCCACGTCAGGTCTCGCTCCGCCATGGCTCCTAACGACTCCCAATTTCCTTCTTCTACCAAATTCCTTGCGGGAAAGCGATTAGCTGGAGTCATAATGTCATGACTTGGACTGTGGAGTTTTTGTTTTCCCAAGATGCAAGAGAATTTGGACCGGATATGGCTTGAAGGTGGGTACATGATTTATTTAACACTATAACTACAAAGAAAGGATCAAACAAAAAGCGCGCACAGGGGCGGAGGTACAAAACTAGACTATAAACACAAAACTTGCACATTGGCAGAAACTATGAACAATTAAACAAAACACTAACTGTGGCTTAATAAACAAACTTACTGTGGCATGGGATCGTGAACAGGGCTTGAAACGCGAGGATAGCAGGGTGAGAAAGGCTATGACTCCAGGACGAACAACAGAAAATGAAAAGCTTAAATAACACAGACATGATTAACAACAGGTGCGTGACATGACAGGTGAAACTAATGGGTAACTATGGTGACAAGACAAGGGAGTGAAAAGACAGAAACTAAACAAAACATGACTTAAAACAAAACATGATTACACAGACATGACAAGAACAAAACCCTCCATTATCATGCGCCCCGAACGTGACACTGTCTTTATACAGTCTTTTATCTCATTGTAAAGAGAATTCCATAGTTTAACCCCCACCTCTGATATGCACATTTGTTTTAAAGTTGTCCTTGAATACTGATGTTGGAAATGACCTTTTCTTCTATGCTCTTCATTCTCAGAAGTGATGACAAACATTGTTTGTAAATTTGCCGGTAATGTTTTACTTTTAGCCTTAAAGGGGAACATTATCACAATTTCAGAAGGGTTAAAACCATTAAAAATCAGTTCCCAGTGGCTTATTATATTTTTCAAAATTTTACCCATCACGCAATATCCCTAAAAAAGCTTCAAAGTGCCTGATTTTAACAATCGTTATAAACACCCGTCCATTTTCCTGTGACGTCACATAGTGAAGCCAACACAAACAAACATGGCGGAAAGAACAGCAAGCTATAGCGACATTAGCTCGGATTCAGACTCGGATTTCAGCGGCTTAAGCGATTCAACAGATTACGAATGTATTGAAACGGATGGTTGTAGTGTGGAGGCAGGTAGCGAAAACGAAATTGAAGAAGAAACTGAAGCTATTGAGCCATATCGGTTTGAATCGTATGCAAGCGAAACCGACGAAAACAACACGACAGCCAGCGACACGGGAGAATTCGGCGATCGCCTTCTAACCAACGATTGGTATGTGTTTGTTTGGCATTAAAGGAAACAAACAACTATGAGCTAGGTTTACAGCATATGAAATACATTTGGCAACAACATGCACTTTGAGAGTGCAAACAGCCCAATTTTCATCAATTAATATATTCTGTAGACATACCCTCATCCGTGCTCTTTTCCTGAAAGCTGATCTGTCCAGTTTTGGAGTTGATGTCAGCAGGCCAGGGAAGCTAGGGTCGATAGGGGGTTTAGCACTCTCGTCTGCGGGAACAAACTGCCGCCATTGCTTGCCATGCTACCGAGGTCCTTTGTCCCTGAATTGCTCACACACTCCGGCAGATTCAATGGGGGTCTGGCGGCAGATTTCTTTGACTTTATCATTGGAAATGCATCTGCTTTGAGTGTCGCAGGATATCCACACATTCTTGCCATCTCTGTCTAGGCATAGCTTTCGTTGGTAAAGTGTGAGGAACAAACGTCCAATTTCTTGCCACTTTCGCATCTTTGGGCCACTGGTGCAACTTGAATCCGTCCCTGTTCGTGTTGTTACACCCTCCGACAACACACCAACGAGGCATGATGTCTCCAAGGTACGGAAAACAGTCGCAAAAACGGAAAATAACAGAGCTGATTTGACTCGGTGTTTGAGAAAATGGTGGATTGCTTCCCGATGTGACGCCACGTTGTGACGTCATCGCTCCAAGAGCGAATATTAGAAAGGCGTTTAATTCACCAAAATTCACCCATTTAGAGTTCGGAAATCGGTTAAAAAAAAAAAAAAGGTCTTTTTTCTGCAACATCAAGGTATATATTGACGCTTAAATAGGTCTGGTGATAATGTTCCCCTTTAAACATGACACATAATGTCTGTAACTTTACTAGCTCCTGTAATTTCAATAAACCTGCATTAATAAATATGTTAGTGTGTTCTAAGTAATCCTTATAGCTCTTTTCTGTAGTTGATACAGAGAAAGTTGCGGTGCACAAGGAATACAATTTGAAACGTCATTATACAACTAGACATGCTGAGGAGTATGCAAAATACCAGGGAGATGAGAGAGTGAACCGGGTTGCAAATTTTAAAACCAGTCTACTGAGGCAACAAGATTTCGTCAAGAAAGCAAGCGAAAAGAGCGATGCAGCAGTCAAAGCTAGCTACATGGTGAGTGAGATGGTAAAGCCATTCAAAGAAGGTGAATTCATTAAAAAGTGCATGTTAGATTTTTTTTTAAGAAATCTTTTCTCGCGGCCCAGCCTCACCCAGTTTCTGCATCCAGTGGCCCCCAGGTAAATTGAGTTTGAGACCCCTGCTCCAGACTGTGCTGTGAACATTTTGTCTCTGGTAAGTGAACACAGCTAGTAGTGTAGTACTTTTCTGACTAATTATAATAGATGGATTGATTGAAGAATTTTTTAGAAGTTTGCATAGGATCAGGTAGAGTTTCATGACGGTACAGATTGACTGGTACAAGGTCAACTAAAAGGACTTACCCCCAAAAAAGCATTACAAGCCTCCATCCATCTGCTTCCGCTTATCCGAGGTCGGGTCGCGACAATTATTGCAACAAATATTACAGTATATTATCATACTTTCCAAACATTTTTTGTCTAAATAAAAATAAATACTTAAATATCTCTTTGACTTATGATTTTACAGCAAACAACCTATTAGGGTTGTACGTTATACCGGTATTAGTATAGTACTGCGATACTAAAATAGTATCGTGAAAAACCCTGTAAATGAATGTGAAATCTTCCAGAAGACCTGATGGTTGACTGTCCAACAAAAGAATGCGGGTGGAGTCTAATACGGACATCTGTTCAATTGTGTAGGAGAAGACAGCACTGTTAGATAACCCACTTCAGCACCAGAAGGATGGTTCCAGAACCTTTTTGCTGTGAGTCAGCACTGCCCTCTTCTCGTAAACTAGCGTTCCTTGAACAGCCAACGTCTGAACTCCAGTGGATGGCTGAACAATACAAGGCTTCAAAGAAACTAAGCCAATATGCAATTTGGTGAGTGAAACATTTCACACCACGGTCGTGTTCCTGTTCAATAACAGTTGTGAGTCTTCGGTCTGAATGGACCATTTGTTATAGTGTGAAATACAGTAGGAAGGAGAAGACTTGCCAAAAATCCTCGATGTGTGGTACAATGGCGTGTCACAGATCCAACACGGACTTGGGACTATCGTAGTAAGGAATACCAACCTTTGTTTCATCCTTTGGTTCATTACAACCGTAGTGAAAACAATGTTTATTTGCTACCGATAAATGTCTTCCGAATTGCTGATGTCAGGTTCAAACACTGATGACATTTATTGAACAAAACAAGAAGCAAAGAATCAAACAGAGACAGAATTCAATTTGGACTCAATTGAGGAGAGACGCCGGGACACTGTACTCTTGTACAATCTCCAGCACGCTCTGGCGAAAGATTGTACAATTCCTCCTTTATTTGACTTTCTCTGACCACATGACCACAGCTGCTTCCAAAAGGGAAGTGGGTCGTAAACAGCGTTGCCTTTGGTTACAGAACAGTTCAAAAGAAAAGGTCGTAAATAGAGATGTCCGATAATATCGGCCTATATATATAAGAAATACTTGACGAAATACTAAGTCAAGTATTTCATATATATATATATATATATATATATATATATATATATATATATATATATATATATATATATATATATATATAAAAGAAATACTTGACTTTCAGTGAATTCTAGCTATAAATGTATATTTTATTATATATGTATATATATATATATATATATATATATATATATATATATATATATATATATATATATATATATATATATATATATATATATACATATATATAAATATATATATATATATATATATATATATATATATAATAAATACTTGAATTTCAGTGTTCATTTATTTACACTTATACACACACACATAACACTCATCTACTCATTGTTGAGTTAAGGGTTGAATTGTCCATCCTTGTTCTATTCTCTGTCACTATTTTTCGCTGATGATGCATTGCTGTGTGGCACGCACAAAAGTGCTTTCATCAAATGCACATAGATGGCAGTATTGTCCTGTTTAAGAGTGTCACAACATTGCTGTTTACGGCAGACAAACTGCTTTACGGTAGACAAAAACGTGACTGCTGTTGTTGTGTGTTGTTGCCGCGCTGGGAGGACGTTAATGAAACTGCCTAACAATAAACCCACATAAGAAACCAAGAACTCGCCCTCCATCATTCTACAGTTATAACGTTATTGGGCAGGCACGCTGTTTATATTGTGGGTTAGCGGAGTCCGCCTGAATTTCGGGGGATTTTCGGGTGAAATTTTGTCCCGGGAGGTTTTCGGGAGAGGCGCTGAATTTCGGGAGTCTCCCGGGAGGGTTGGCAAGTATGGTTCAGCATGTGTTTAAAACCCTCGTTTAGCACAACCGAGTCTGCACCTATAAACACACCGATTCAATGACGCGGGGCGTTCAAGCTCCTCCGTTACTCCGCTCGCCATGACCACGCTGTGTGTGGACTGAACGTGCCAACAACTTTTTTCTTTTTTGTTTTATATATCAAACCGCGGATCACGTGTGTGCCTCCTCTCCCCACACCCACACCCAGACACACACATAGACCGCGCCTCTTTTCTTCTCTCCGGCTTGTGACAGAGGAAGATTCAGAAGAACGACACCGCAGCGCTTCTGTTTCTAGCCGATACTACATCAAAAGTAACGTAAAATAACGCAGTAACGCATCATGTAGTAACGGTAACTGAGTTACTGAATATAAAAAATAATGTGTTAGATTACTAGTTACCGCCGAAACTAACGGCGTTACAGTAACACTTTGTAACGCGTTAGTCCCAACACTGCCTACAAACGAGGCGTAATGATAAGTTAAAGTTAAAGTCCCAATGATTGTCACACACACACTAGGTGTGGTGAAATTTGTCCTCTGCATTCGACCCATCCCCTTGATCACCCCCTGGGAGGTGAGAGGAGCAGTGGGCAGCAGCGGTGGCCGCGCCCGGGAATCATTTTTGGTGATTTAACCCCCAATTCCAACCCTTGATGCTGAGTGCCAAGCAGGGAGGTAATGGGTCCCATTTTTTGTAGTCTTTGGTATGACTCGGCCGGGGTTTGAACTCACAACCTACCGATCTCAGGGCGGACACTCTAACCACTAGGCCACTGAGTAGGTGATGCTAGCCTAAATAGCATATTAGCATGCGCCGATCAAATATGCCTGATTAGCGATCCACACAAGTCAATAACATCAACAAAGCTCACGTTTGTTCATTCACGCACAGCATAAAAAGTTTGGTGGACAAAATGAGACAGTGAGTGGCATAAAACATGTCTTTCTGTGGCAGCGTCGGAGAAAGTTGTACATGTAACCAAACTACGGTGAGTTCACGGACCAGCAAAATTAGTAGGACAAAACGGCGCTCGCCAAATACTCTCATCACAAGCTAAAGCTAAAACTAGAGCCACGGACTGCTGACCCCCCGTGTTAGCCAATCGTGACTCATCATACGTCACATGTGATGCAGTGAAGAAAACATGGTTGTTGGTCTCAATACGTCACAATCTGCTCACTGATCTTAGTAAATATTGCAAATAAAAAAAATGTCCAAACACAACACATCATTCTAAATTACACTCTTGCATGATGGGAAACATGCAAAACACTCTACACTTATCCATGTTTGGCGCATTTTAGCTGTTTGATATTGCTGATTGATTAAAAAAACTTTAAGGAGGTCGTCAGGGAAGTAAACAAGTCGAACTGTCACATTCTCTGTTTCAGTCTTCTGTACTTGCTAGCAGACTTGATGCTGGCGTGTTGTGTTCGGCACAACCCGCATGGATGGATGTTAGAATAATTATGTATAAGTTATCACACAACTCTTATGCTTAAAGGCCGTTGCTCTAGTTATTATCTATTGTGCTCAAGTTTTACTTTTCTATCTGTGCAAGGGCACACAACTTGTAATCTTCCACGGCATATGAGGGGTGGCCTCGGCGCAGATGTTATCTTTGTTTCAGCCCGCTAACAGCCAAGGACTTCAAGTACCTCAACGAAGATAAGACGACAGCACGCAGACGAAGCAGAGACAAGGCGAAATCACAAGGCCCCAGCACATTCCGTCACGTATTGTGCGTACTGGAGCTGCTTTGCGTGATATGTGTGACCACTCCCTTTGGAGGCAGCCTCAGTGATGTTAACTAGGGAACTCCTGAATAAATAGAGGAGCGCGGGAGCTGTACCTTAGAGCGCAGGGTGAGACTGTGACTGAGTGTGCAGCTCCATGCGTTCTCCTCATGCCTGATTCCTTGCTTGTTGTCTCATTTAATAGATAGTTCGGTGTTTGAACCTGACAATGGAAAACAATGTTACACCAGCATATGTGTTCCAGTTTTGATACATACTGGAAAGAAAGCAAAGATATAGCTCCACCTGGTGGATCTAGTGGGGCACTGCACCCCCTGATTTCGTGCTACACTGTAAGTTAGCTCACACAAATCAGCAGAGCTAACTGTACTAACCGTCTCGTGTTCTAAAGAACAAATGTAAGCACAATTCGGCATTGGGAGACAGACCGTTGATATTATTCCACTAAAAGACATTTATAAGGAATGACATGGAGAATAATGACTGACTGTAAAGGTTAGTGTAGTGTAGAGGTTATAGTCGCGTTGTGGTGTGGTGTGGAGAAGGGATGTACTACCCTGGTGAATATGAGTGCGCAATAAATGGACATCCATCCCAAGGAGAGGATGCCTGACTTAATGGAGCTCAGACTCAGGCTCGCGTTCAGGCCCATTTCCTTTGGACTCACATTGCAATGGAGGGGGGGGGGGCTCGACCCCAATGAGCCGCCTGCTTTACTCAGGTGGCAGTGAGCGATGCTGCTCCACAGCACCCATAAAGCCCGAGGCTGCACTATGAAGGAGTCGGTGACATGAGCGCTTATTGCTGGGCCGGCCCGCTGACAGGTCCATCCCGGGTCGCCACAACAGGACAATCGTCTGGAACGACCCCCGGCGAACACGTCCGCCCGCCTAAAGACGCCCCCCTCGGGGCTTTTTTAAGGGGGGCCAGGGTGGATGTTTACACATCGTTAGTGCGACGCCACGGTCTCATCTCGTGTACAAGCCCTTTGACTGAACAACAAACACGTGCAGCCAGGGACGGATAAAAATAAAGAAAAAAAATGGGTAGGAATTAAAGTAGGAAGCCGATTGTTGAGGAGGAGTGAAAATGACCTAAAAATTCTCCTACTTTTTTGATACTATTATCACGAAAATTAACACTGCTGCCCACTACAAAGCAAAGAAAAATTAATAACCATAATATTTTAAAATACACAGTATAGTAATATAATTATTAGTGCTGTCAAAACAATTTTTAAGAAATCTGATTATTCACAATTGTTATTAATCACAGTAAATTACTCGCTCGCAGAGTTTAAATTCCCTTTAAAAATGCAATACGTATGCAATTTTATTGTCAGAATGTCATACAGGGTTCTTTTTAAATGTTGGCATTAAATTTGTCAGCTTTTATCCATGAATAATGTAATATTTTTTTAAATTATTATGCACATGAGTTAACTCGTTAAATTTGATATAATTATGTAATGACCAATATTAAATTTAGTTGTATTATATATATATGTATTATTGTTAACATTATTTTTGTTATTAGAAGTATTAATGACAATATTTTTACCCTATGAATAATTTAACTGCTCTACTAAACTTAGTTAATTTAATTGTATTGTAAATAGTTTTTTGTTAACTCAAATTAATATTTTGAAAAACATTCTGAAATATTATGAATATGTTTAGATTGGAGTTGTCAAAAATTTGTCAGCGTTTATACATGAATAATGCTATATTTTTTTAATTATTATGCACATGACTTAACTCGTTAAATTTGATATAATTATGTAATAACAATATTACATTTAGTTGTGTTATAGTATATATATGTATTATTGTTAATATTATTTTAATTATCAGAAGTATTAATGACAATATTTTTACCCTATGAATAATTTAACTGCTCTACTAAACCTAGTTAATTTAATTTTATTGTAAATAGTTTTTTATTAACTCAAATTAATATTTTGAAAAACATGCCGAAATATTATGAAAATGTTTAGATTGGAGCTGTCAAAAATGTATCAGCGTTTATACATGAATAATGCAATATTTTTTTTAATTATTATGCACATGAGTTAACTCGTTAAATTTGATATAATTATGTAATAATCAATATTAAATTTAGTTTTATTATATATATGTATTATTGTTAATATTATTTTTGTTATTAGAAGTATTAATGATAATATTTTTAACCTACGAATAATTTAACTGCTCTACTAAACTTAGTTAATTTTATTTTATTGTAAATAGTTTTTTGTTAACTCAAATTAATATTTTCAAAAACATGCTGAAAAAATATGAATATGTTTGGATTGGAGAGGTCAAAAATAACAATTCCTCTCTATGATTCTAGTTTAAATATGACGATGGCTAAAATCATTATTTATTAAGTTACATCACAAAAAAATGTCAATTTAAAGATGCGGCGGCCATTTTTTTTTTCCACTTTCAAAAACCAAAACAACATACTGATTTTTTAAAAATATAAAAACAGCCTTTTTTGTGACATTATTCCTGTTTGCTCTTTTATTCCAGTTTTTAAGGTTTTTTTTTAAGTAGCGCTTGGCAATAAAACGATATCAATATATATATTGCCACAGACACGTAATGGATATCAATAACAAATGTAATCGTTAAAACGGTCAGTATTTTTTTTCTTCTTCGTCGGAATAAAGTGGAAGTATGGAAGCAAGGTTGGTTGCATGAACACAGACACTTGCTGTCTGGTAACGAGCAACACAGGAAGTGATTACTGATCAGTGGGTGTGACACGCTAACAGCCAATCAGGTAACGGTGTCAATTATCAGGTTTGATTGCGCCATTTTGTTGTCCTGCAGTTGATTCTTTGCATGGAGTGAGAAGAGAATGTCAAAATGAAGAAATTGTGGGGGGAAAAAGGAACTTTTTTGGATTTTATCAAAATCCAATGTGGTCTGTCAATGATGCAAGGCGCTCGTCCCCACCTTTTAGAGCACAGCTATAACTTCCTACCGCTAAACCTGCAGAAAATAGTTCTTCTCAGGCTTTCTTTGTTTACATTTTCACACGTTGCACTATTTTCTTCCACTTTATCGAGCATTTCTTACATATTAAATTTTTTTGCGCCTTCCTTTTAAGAAAGGGGTGTCCAAACGTTTTGACTGAGGGGCCGCATCGGGCTTGAAAAATTAGGCCAAGGGGTCGAAAGCCGACTGCCTGCAAAGTAACTTATATGTATATATATATATATATATATATATATATATATATATATATATATATATATATATGTATATGATTAAATATTATTACAATAATATAATGAATATATAATTAGTATGTGAAAGTTCGACTCCTACCTTGTTTACCATGAATTGATTTACGTGGACCCTGACTTAAACAAGTTGAAAAACTTATTCGGATGTTACCATTTAGTGGTCAATTGTACGGAATATGTACTGTACTGTGCAATCTACTAATAAAAGTTTCAAAAGTTTACTACCGTGACGACCTCAAAGTTTTTTAACCAATCAGAAATATCAAGCAGCTAAAATGCGCCAAACAAAAATATGTGTGGAGAGACTGTTTTGCATTTTTCCCATCATCCCTTGTAATGGATTTAAATGGG
>NC_084554.2:45780000-45807500 GCF_033978685.3 Nerophis lumbriciformis
CCAGGATTGGCAACTATACTGTAAATCATGAAGCATTTAATATAATAAAAATGTATTAAAAAAATAAAAATAAAAAAAAAATTATAAAAATAAAATACAATAAAATAAAAATAAAATAAAATAAAATAAAATATAATAAAACAATAACTTGTAATCTATGGATATATCTGAAGATCAGTCCTGCCACATAATTTCACATGGCCCGTGAAAGCCTGGAAATAATAATGTACTCTATCGTTTCTTTCTAAATGTATTTGTTCTTTCCATTTTGACAGAAAAAAAATTCATATACTGTAGAATGGGGATTTACAGTTCACCTGACAAATGAAACGTGACAAATTGGGGGGCGTGTACTATCTACTTTAAGCCGCTAGATGGCAGTGGAGTGTTTAATATCTTAAAATGTGTTTTGTGGCGATTCCAACTTTGACCACAGTGTCAGTTGCTACGTAGAGTGGCGCTTTCCATCATTTTCAGCAGACTGCATTGCAAAAAGATTAACCTCTTATGCAAGATCCACCCAGAAATGGGGCCATATGAATCCCTTCCCTACTGTAGTACATGCAATTGCATTTATGTTTATTTGATATTATCCAATAATGTCACAGATATTATATTATCATACATAAACATTTGTTTTCTTAAAATAAAAATAGTCAAATGTCTGCTTGAGTCATGTATGAATCTGTAATGATAATGTTGTTCATGTAAAATATAATGTTAGTTACATTTATATACATTTAGGTTGGAAAGTCATTCTAATCTGTAATGATAATGAACTATTTGTATAATTTTTTTCTAATAATCAAACATATATATTATCATCCATTACAAACTTTTTTGTTCAAATAAAAAATAATTGAGTTATGATTTCAAAGCAAGTTATCCATTGAATTGTATATTTTAAAAATGACAATAGATTTTGCCACGGCAAATCCTTTTCAACTAATATTCAATTGAATAGACTGCAAAGACAAGATATTTAATGTTCAAACTGAGAAACTATTTTTTTTTTTTGCAAATAATTCTTAACTTAACTTAATTATTTCCCATTCTTGCTTGATGTACAGCTTAAGTTGTTCAACAGTACGGGGTCTCCTTTGCGCCACACATTTTCAATGGGAGACAGGTCTGGACTACAGGCAGGCCAGTCTAGTACCCGCACTCTTTTACTATGAAGCCATGCTGTTGTAACACATAGCTTGGCATTGTCTTTCTGAAATAAGCAGGGGCGTCCACGATAACGTTGCTTGGATGGCAACATATGTTGTTCCAAAACCTGTATGTACCTTCACAGATGTGTAAGTTACCCATGTCTTGGGCACTAATACACCCCCATACCATCACAGATGCTGGCTTTTCAACTTTGCGCCTAGAACAATCTGGATGGTTATTTTTCTCTTTGGTCCGGAGGACACGACGTCCACAGTTTCCAAAACAATTTGAAATGTGAACTCGTCAGACCACAGAACACTTTTCCACTTTGCATCAGTCCATCTTAGATGAGCTCGGGCCCAGTGAACCCGGCGGCGTTTCTGGGTGTTGTTGATAAATGGCTTTCACTTTGCATAGTAGAGTTTTAACTTGCACTTACTGATAGTGGTTTTCTGAAGTGTTTTTTAGTTTATTATTAATATTGTTCACCACTACAGTACAAATCTGCAAAATGGCTTCAAAGGGAGAAGTTCCATGTATGAACGTGTGCTGGTTATTGTCTTGTTTTTTGTTTTTCTGCTAGGGGGCAGGAGCTGACATGTTGATAGTGGATGAGGCAGTCAGACGATGGAAGTCATCAAGGCGTGTTTATGAATGTTTCATGCGGTCACGGCGAATAAGGCGGCGTAATTAGTGTAGTTTCCATGAATTAGTAAATTGTTATTTCACGTTAATCAGAGTTCTTCCACTCTTTTCTTCCTCATGAATTATTGAACGGTGGGAAAAAAAAGTTTGCTGGGGGGGAAGAAACTATTCGGATTCTCCCTCTTAGGAGGGTAGAGTCTTCCCAGATTCTTTAGTTCCAACGATGAGAGGCGACTAGAACCCAAGTTTAACGATTTATTCCACAAACAGGAGGACGTCGGCGCCAAGGAGAGTAGAGATGTGACGTTCACGAACGAATCGAGCCTTTTGAACGGTTCTTTTAAGTGAAATATGTGAAGTGATTCGCAGTTGTGAGTCGTTAGTTTGGGAGTGTTTTTATGCACCTGCAAATACAATGTCGCCTGACTGGCAACTGGACTAAAAAAATTAAACGTTTTTAGATTATTTGTATTTTTATTTATTTATTTTTTAGTTACTTTTTTAACTTGGATTCACTTTTATGGTTCATTGTTCTGATGTAGGTCAAGTGTACACACACTCGGTAGGGTAGTACAGTTTTGAATTTACATTTTTAATACGTAATAATTTTTTTAAATTCGGGACTATAAGCCGTTACTTTTTTTTCCCCTGCGCTTTGAACCCTGAGGCTTATAAAACGGTGCAGCTCATTAATAGAGTTTTCTTTGCTGACGGCTATAATACAAATAGTTTTGTTTTTTTGCTTTTTAAAGCAAACACACTGAGTATTCCTGAGTCGTCGGTGTGTTATTGTTTGTGCTATGGCGCCATCTTTTGGATGAATACGCTCACGGCAGGTGCTACATTGCCCTTCTGTTTAAACTGAGCCCTCAACCAGAAGTAAAGGTGCCGTTTGGTCTTCTAGCCGTCCATAGCATTTGTACTTGTATGTTAATACTCTATGTTTTCGACTATTAGCTGCTACTTTCCTCCTACGCTTTGACCCCCACACAATTCTTGGGGGTAACAATTCAATTCAGAATCGATTCTCGATTTAAAATGTATACTTTTTTTTAACAACATTGGGTACCACTTCAATGAATTAACTACATTCCTCCATAAAATAGATAAACAGCTCTGATACATTTCTATATTACTTAAAATAAAACTGGTTTTGGTTAATAAAATTCTACCCAAACATTTAATAAAGTCAAATACAAATAAGGCAACACTAGAAATCCAACACTTCTCTTTTCTAAAGTCAATTTGTGCAGCAGATATGATCATCTACATCAACAATATGATTAAAAATATCTATATTTGATTATTTTAATCGATTATGAATCACGTGATACAATTAAAAATGGGTTTTTTGACACCCCTAAAAAAAACAGTTCATAATAATGATAATAAGGAGCCAATTTAAACACTGCATTATTTCTAAATAATTCTTATCAATGCAGTAATATTTTTGTAAATGTAAATTATTGTGATTTACTATTATAACAGCTACCAGACATTATTTTATTGCTAAAAAAATAAAAATAAAATAAAAAATAGGGCTTTGAATCTTTGGGCACCACACGATTCTTAGGGGTAACAATTCAATTCAGAATCGATACTCGATTCAAATCGATTCTTGATTCAAAATCAATACTTTTTTAATAACATTGGGTGCCAGTTCTATGATTAACTACATTCCTCCGTAAAATAGATAAACAGCTCTGATACATTTCTATATTACTTCAAACAAAACTGGTTTTGTTGAATAAAATTCGACCCAAACATTTAATAAAGTCAAATCCAAATAAGGCAACAAGAGAAGTATATTTTCTAAAGTCAATCTGTGCAGCAGATATGATCATCTACATCAACTATATGATTTAAAATTGTCAGGCTTGTCCCTGACAGTTTGACTGTTTTAGTTTTTCCTCTGCGTTTGTCTTAGTTTTCTGTCAGCGCTTTTATTTTGTCTTCATTTCCTGATTGTCTCCCTGAGTGCTGCTTCCCCTCAACTGTGGCTTATTGGCACCTGGCCACACCTGGTGTCAATCAGCCAACTGCTATTTAAACCTGCCTTCCCCTCCAGTCAGGGCTGGATTATTGTCACTACTACCTGTCATAATACTTGTCGTTGTAGCGCTGTCTACTTTTGTTCACTCTGCTCATGTCATAGTTCCTTCGTGTCACAGTAAGTGTTTTTGTTTCTTGTCGACAGTTAGCCTTTGTGCTATTTTAGTTCATAGCCAAGTTTGTTCTCCGCCTTGTGCGCGCCTTTTGTTTGTACCCTTTTGGTTTGTTTTTTTGCTATAGTGTTAAATTAAATCGTGTTTTCCCGCACAATGAGTTCCGCCTTCTCTGCATCTTGGGGTTCGTCACCAACATACTCTGACAAAAATATCGATTTTTTTTTTTTTTTACCAATTATGAATCGTGATTCAATTAAAAAAAAAAAGTTTGACACCCCTAAAAAACGGTTCATAATGATAAAAATAATAAGGAGCTAGTCTTTTGAACAGCTCCTAGAGAGCCATAAATCCCACCTCTATAAGGAATATTTACGGTAAAAGCAAAAAAATTAAAACACTGCAATATATTTCTAAATAATTCTTATCAATGCAGTAATATTTTTGTAAATGTAAATTATTGTGATTTACTATTATAACAGCTACCAGATATTATTTTATTGCTAAAAAAAAAAAAAAAAACTTCTTTGGGCACCACACAATTCTTAGAGGTAACAATTCAATTCATAATCGATACTCGATTCAAACCGATTCTCGATTCAATAATAATAACAAAGTCAAATACAAATAAGGCAACAAGAGAAGTATCCAACACTTCTCTTTTCTAAAGTCAATCTGTGCAGCAGATATGATCATCTACATCAACTATATGATTTAAAATATCGATTTTTTTTTAATTTATCAATTATGAATCGTGATTCAATAAAAAAAAAAGTATTTGACACCCCTAAAAAACAGTTCATAATAATAATAATAATAATAATAATAATAAGGAGCTAGTCTCTTGAACGGCTCCTAGAGAGCCATAAATCCCACCTCTATAAGGAATATTTATAGTAAAAGCAAAAAAAATTAAAACACTGCAATATTTCTAAATAATTCTTATCAATGCAGTAATATTTTTGTAAATGTAAATTATTGTGATTTACTATTATAACAGCTACCAGATATTATTTTATTGCTTAAAAAAAAAAAAAGAAGAACTTATTTGGGCACCACACGATTCTTAGAGGTAACAATTCAATTCATAATCGATACTCGATTCAAACCGATTCTCGATTCAATAATAATAATCAGAATCAGAATCAGCTTTATTGTCATTACGCAAGGTAACGAGATTGAGGCCATTCCATACAGTGCGATGTGTGCATGCTAGAAAAACAATGTGCAAATATATAAAAATATAAAAAATGTAGAAGTGCAATGAATATGGTGTGAAATGAATATATACATGAAAAAAAAAAAGTCAAATACAAATAAGGCAACAAGAGAAGTATCAAACACTTCTCTTTTCTAAAGTCAATCTGTGCAACAGACATGATCATCTACATCAGGGGTGTCAAAGTCAAGGCCCGTGGGTCAGATCCGGCCCGCGAATTAATTATCTATTTCCCCCGGGATGATATTTGATTAGTATTAGGACCGGCTCGCAGGCCACAGCCGCCTGCTGCTGTTTTGCACGCACCAATACTCCATTGGTTCAAAATGGGGTCCAAGGGACCCCATCAACTCATACAAATGTGGTCCCACAGTACATTTTTGGGGTCGCACTTTTTTGTAAGCGTTTTGAAAACAAATGATAAATGTATGCATTATCCTGTTATATCTCACATTCTATGTTGTGTTTTTTTTTTAATAATACAAAAGAAAACACATTTCTATGCATATGTAAATGTATTCAGTTACAAACATTCATTCACTTTCTTCTTTCCTTCATGGATCTAAACTTTACCGCTGCCGGTATTTTTCTTCTATATTTTTATTGTAATATTTTCAGAACGTGTTTGTTCTATTTTTGGCCAAAGTAAGACAAAGAAAACAATCTGAAGTTGTCTTTATTTATTTTTGTTTTAATGCCATGATTTTAATAGTGGCCTAGTGGTTAGAGTGTCTGCCCTGAGATGGGTAGGTCGTGAGTTCAAACCCCGGCCGAGTCATACCAAAGACTATGAAAATAGGAGCCATTACCTCCCTGCTTGGCACGCAGCATCAAGGGTTGGAATTGGGGGTTAAAACACCAAAAATGATTCCCGGGCGCGGCCACTGCTGCTGCTCACTGCTCCCCTCACCTCCCAGGGGGTGATCAAGGGTGATGGGTCAAATGCAGAGAAGAATTTCGCCACACCTAGTGTGTGTGTTGAGTTGAGTTTATTTGGAACATGCATGCATACAACATGATACATCACAATTTTCAGTTTGTCTTTTCAACATGTTGGAAAAGGAGTAGGAAGAAGCAGAGCTTATTTAATCCTACCCCTTTTCTTTTACATAACAGTTGCTAAAACTTTTGTTCACTTCCTGTTCTCAATTTATTCACAATATACTCCATAAGTAATGACAATAAATAATAATTGCTGAAGTAAGTTATATTTCACATGGTAGAATGAGTAGGATTATATTGAAAATGAATGGATGGATGAAATAAATTCAGAATGTTTAATCATGGTTCTTCTTCTTTGTACTTTGTAAACACTTTAAGTTTGAAGAGTTTGTTAAAGTGGATCATATTAGTACATTGCTTGATTGCTTTGCTTAATCCACTCCATCATTTAATTCCACATACTGATATACTGAAGGTCTTAAGTGTTGTACGTGCATACAAATGTTTTAAATTACATTTTTCTCTGAGGTTATTTTTCTCCTCTTTTTTTGAGAAGAATTGTTGTATATTCTTGGGTAGCAGGTTAAGGTTTGCTTTGTGTATAATTTTATCTGTTTGCAAATTCACTTTGTCGTGGAAATTCAGTATTTTTGATTCAATAAATAAAGGATTTGTATGTTCTCTATATCCAACATTATGTGTTATTCTAACTAATCTTTTTTGTAACACCGTTAATGAATGAAGTGTACTTTTGTAGTTATTTCCCCATATTTCTACACGATAACTCAGTTATGGTAACACTAGCGAGCAGTAGAGAATATGAAGTGATTTTTGGTCTACAACATGTTTTGCTTTATTCATTATTGACGTGTTTCTTGCTACTTTATGTTGTATATTTTATACATGAGATTTCCAGTTCAATTTATCATCAATCATTATACCTAGAAATGTAGTTTCATTTACTCTTTCAATTTCTATTCCGTTTATTTGTATTTGTGTTTGACTTTCTCTTCTACTGTTACCAAATAGCATAGTGTGTGACAATCATTGGCACTTTAACTTTAACTTAAGATTGACAAACACATTTCGGGAGTACATCTGCACCTTAACACAACAGAACAAACACCCAGAATCCCATGCAGCCCTGACTCTTCCGGGCTACATTATACACCCCTGCTATCACCAAACCCTGCCCCCACCCCAACCCTGCTCCCTCACACATCAACCCCCCCCCCCCCCCCCCCCCCCCCCCCCCCTCTGTGCGTCGGTTGAGGTGGGCGGGGTTTGGTAGTGGGGGGTGTATAATGTATCCCGGAAGAGTTAGGGCTGCATGGGATTCTGGGTATTTGTCCTGTTGTGTTTATGTTGTGTTACGGTGCAGATGTTCTCCCGAAATTTGTTTGTCATTCTTGTTTGGTGTGGGTTCACAGTGTGGCGCATTATTAGTAAGAGTGTTAAAGTTGTTGTTTTTTTATACCGCCACCGTCAGTGTGACCTGTGTGGTTGTTGATATTGATATTTGTATTTGTGTTTGACTTTCTCTTCCACTGTTACCAAATAGCATAGTGTGTGACAATCATTGGCACTTTAACTTTAACTTAAGATAATAGATTTTAATAAGCACAGATTTTCCTCCATGCGGCCCCTGAGCTAAAATGAGTTAAATCTAGGGGTGTGACGGTACGTGTATTTGTATTGAACCGTTTCGGTACGGGGGTTTCGGTTCGGTTCGGAGGTGTACCGAACGAGTTTCCACACGAACATATTAAGTAGCCGCCTCCGCTTCCTTCCGCCTCTTACTCTACACAGCACCCAGCATTGTCCCACCCACACAACCATCTGATTGGTTACATACAGAGCGGTAACAGCCAATCAGCAGTGCGTATTCAGAGCGCATGTAGTCAGTGCTTAGCGTTTAGCAGGTAATCATCAGGCAGCGGACTCTCCCCAAATGATAATAAACACCTCCCAGTCAACTACTAGTAACATCACTATGAGCCCGTTGACCTTCTAGAAATATAAACTGCAGCTCAGCTCGCTCGCAGTCCTGGCTTGAGGTGAAGGCTAATTCGCTTTTAGCGTAACGTTAGCTCATTTTGCGGTGTGTGTGTGTGTTACGGACAGCAAAGACCTGTCTGTCTGTTATTTCACTTTACCTTTTTCTGTGTTGATTGAGCTGTGTTGAAGCAGCAAAAAAGGACATTATGTTAAATGAAGAGATTCTGTCTCGGATAGTTGATATAATAATGTAACTGCATCATAAAGCCTACATGAACTCCATGGTGTTCAGGGATGAATAGTCTCTCCTATTACTATTGTACTATTTTTTCAGCTATAGTTACATTAATCATTAGTAATGCAGCAGCCTAGTTTTGAATGGCAGGGTCCCTGCTATCACATGTTGATAAAGATATAACATTTACATAATAAATCAACTCCAGGCTTCCCAAATGCTGTAATAAATTAAGCATGATGAGTTGACTTGAAAGTGTTTAATGTTGCACTTTGTATATGTAGAAGAAAAGTTTTGTCATTTTATTTAATCTGAGCAACAACTTGAGGCAGTTTATTGTTGATTAACGTGGGCAGAATTATTATAGTGTTCCCAATGTTAAAAGGATAAAGCCATTGTTTGAAAATTTGGTAAATAAATAACCAAAAAATTTATATTTTGTTGTTTTCTTACTGTACCGAAAATGAACCGGACCGTGACCTCTAAACCGAGGTACGTACCGAACCGACATTTTTGTGTACCGTTACACCCTTAGTTAAATCATAAAATATGATTAAAAAATATCGATATTTGATTTTTTTTTAATCCATTGTGAATCGTGATTCAATTAAAAATGGGTTTTTTGACACCCCTAAAAAACAGTTAATAATAATAATAATAAGGAGCCAGTCTTTTGAACGGCTCCATCTCTAGAAGAGAGCGTCTCAAATATTAAGAGGTAGAAGAAATCTGAAAAATTGCTTAACCGTCTTCTCATGTTTTTGACCACACAATTTCCAGGAATCGAAACTGAAACTTAACTCGGCTGACTCGATGCCAGAGTACGGCAGTGTCGGGGAAACTAGAGGCCACGCCACTCTCGGCTCGTTGGACAGCGATGACAGCGGGGCGGGGGGGGGTCCTCCCACGCGGGGTTAATGCGGAGGCGTAGCCGGGGCGGCGAGTCAGAAAACAAGAGCTAAACAAATCTGTGATGTGGAACCGCAGGGAGCAGCCACTCGGGGGAGGGGGGATTAATGAGAAGTGGGGGGCTGTGAAATGATGAGTGGGGAGAACGCTCCTAGTCGAGCATGGCCCCTGAAATGAGCTGAGACAAACGTCACCTGATCCTCAATTATCAGCGTGGCGCGCATGGCTGGCGGGGAGGCGGCGGGAAGGGGGAGGACGGACATAAAAGGAAACAAAAAAAAAAAAAAATCACAATTCACTTTATGGCAAATTGTCAGCGCCCTCGCGGGACTCGGCGAGCGAAGCTTGTTAGGAAGATTTATACTTTATAAGCGCAGCCAAGCCGGGCTCGCCGTGGAGACGATTATGGGATGGATGGAGCGGAAAAGGAGAGCGCCACGCGGGAGACAGACAGACTGTAAAAATAGACAACGGATCAGAGCAGGAACATAAAGATACCGGCATGGTCACACTTTGGTAGCATTGTACGCTAACCCTAAAGACTGATATCAATGGTTTGCCTCGACGTACAAACTTAATCGGTTCTTGAACAGGGTTGGGGAATCGAAAAGTTTGTATAGTGAATGTTGCGTTTGGACCAGTTGTTCCTCCCAGGGAATTCAAGTCGCAGGTCGCTCCCAAGCTCTTTACGACACTTAAAGCTGAGTAGAAGAACCACCAGAGACAGAATAGGTATTTTGTAATATATTTGCAAAGCTTTGTAAATATACTGTGACCAGTCCAGCATAGAACATTCAATCGCGCCGCTAAGATGGTCTCCCCCTTCAAAATGGAAACCCTCTATCCTATAAAGTCTCTCTCTCTCCCACCCTCGCAGTCTTGTCCCTCCAGCCCAAACACATGCCCATTGTCCTCCGCACCTGGACATAAGAATAGATAAGAGGAAAGAGTATCTCTCTTTCTTATATTCCACACTCAAGGTTAGCACATAGTATGTGCAGACAACCAAAAGACCACAATTGGAAGAAAAACACCAGCTGTTTTGTAATATGATTATGAAATTAAAGAAGTAACACTTAAATACGGATATTGTCATGACTTGGTCCTGGGGTTTAGTTTTTCTCGAAGGCAACGGAAAGTTGGCTCGGGCGAGACGGGAATTAAGATACATTTTTATTTAAACACTATAAATACAAAACAAGGAAGTAAACAAAAGGCGCGCACAATGGCGGAGAACAAACTATGAAACCAAACACATGCACAAAGGCAAAAACTATGAACAACAAAAAACACTAACTGTGGCTTAATAAACAAAAACTTACTTGGCATGGAACCGGCATGAAAAAAGAGCAGCAAGGATCATAAGGGTGTGGAGAGTGTGCAGAAGCATAAATGTGGAGATGTCACCAGAAAGACAAACTGAAAACACTGAACTTAAATACTACAGACATGATTAACGAAAACAGGTGCGTGACTCAAAACGTGAAACAGGTGCGTGACGTGACAGGTGAAAACTAATGGGTTGCTATGGTGACAAACAAGAGTGCACAATGAGTCCAAACGTGGAACAGGTGAAACTAATAGGTAATCATGGAAACAAGACAAGGGAGTGAAAAGCCAGAAACTAAAGAGTCCAATAACTAAACAAAACATGACTTAAAACAAAACATGATTACACAGACATGACAGATACCGGTATATGTAAATATCTGCCTCCGACATGAAGCAAAAGAAACAATGCAAATATGAATAATAGCTTCCGGTCTCGACACAAGTCCATATTTTAGTGAGGGTTAGTACATGAAATGCTTTACTTAACCGTACATCAAACAAACATAACAAGGAGTTAATGGATCAATATTCTATTTATTAACAAACTAAAACAACAACAAGCTGAACTGTGCTGTATTAAAGTTAAAAGTTAAAGTGCCAATGATTGTCACACACACACTAGGTGTGGCGAAATTATTCTCTGCATTTGACCCATCACCCTTGATCATCCCCTGGGAGGTGAGGGGAGCAGTGAGCAGCAGCGGTGGCCGCGCCCGGGAATCATTTTTGGTGATTTAAACCCCCAATTCCAACCCTTGATGCTGGCTGCCAAGCAGGGAGGTAATGGGTTCCATTTTTATAGTCTTTGGTATGACTCTAACCCAGGGGTCGGCAACCCAAAATGTTGAAAGAGCCATATTGGACTAAAAATACAAAAACAAATCTGTCTGGAGCCGCAAAAAAATTAAAAGCCATATTACATACAGATAGTGTGTCATGAGATATAAATTGAATTAAGATGACTTAAAGGAAACTAAATGAGTTCAAATATACCTACAAATGAGGCATAATGATGCAATATGTACATATAGCTAGCCTAAATAGCATGTTAGCATCGATTAGCTTGCAGTCATGCAGTGGCCAAATATGTCTGATTAGCACTCCACACAAGTCAATAACATCAACAAAACTCATCTTTGTGCATTCATGCACAACGTTAAAAGTTTGGTGGACAAAATGAGACAGAAAAAGAAGTGGCATAAAACACGTCCTAGAAA
This sequence comes from Nerophis lumbriciformis, assembly GCF_033978685.3. Taxonomy (NCBI): domain Eukaryota; kingdom Metazoa; phylum Chordata; class Actinopteri; order Syngnathiformes; family Syngnathidae; genus Nerophis; species Nerophis lumbriciformis. The sequence goes on from NC_084554.2 coordinate 45,791,818, forward strand.
GTCGGAGAAAGTTATACATGTAAACAAACGACGGTGAGTTCAAGGACCGCCAAAATTAGTAGGACAAAACGGTGCTCGCCAAATACTCGAATCAGTGAAGCATGTTTATTATAAACAGTGTGCTTTATAACAATTAGGGAGGTTTGTGTCATGTTTGTCCTCCTACATAAACCCTATTAAAACAAAAAAAAATGTTTTTCCCCTCATCTTTTTCCATTTTTCATACATTTTTGAAAAAGCTCCTGAGAGCCACTAGGGCGGCGCTAAAGAGCCGCATGCGGCTCTAGAGCGGCGGGTTGCCGACCCCTGTTCTAACCATTAGTCCACTGAGTAGGTTCAGCGCTGCTCTGTCAACATGCGCGCACACACACACACATACGTCCTTTTGGCGCCCTCACAAACAATCAGAAATCACAAAAATCCTTTAGCCGTATTGCTAAAATGACCACCATTTGAAAAAGTTAAATCCACTGCTACAGAGAACAAGGAAATGGGGTTACATTGCTACGGTATGAAAAGGAGGAGGATTAAATAAGATCCGCTTCTTCCTACTCCTTTTCGGACGTGCTGTGATGAAACAGCTGTAAATATGTGATGCGTTACATTTAGAGATGTCCGATAAATGCTTTAAAATGTAATATCGGAATATATCGGTATCGGTTACACCTCCCTGATACCGAAGTACATGTCAAACTACTTCCGTAACGTAAATGACCGCCATAACCACAACACCAGGGGGAGCTCCACTAACCACGTTAAACCCAGATTCCGATCTAACAAAGGTCTAAACTCATTCTCCTTCTATGCCACATCAATGTGGAATGCACTCCCAACAGGTGTAAAAGAAAGTGCATCTCTATCCTCCTTCAAAACCGCATTAAAACAACACCTTCAGGCAACTTCAACCCTAAACTAACACCCTCCCTTCCGCATCCCACCTCCCCGGATTGTAAATAATCAAATATAAATAATCAAATGTATATACTTGTTCTTATGCTTTCTGAACTCACTATGTCCACTACTTGCTGTACATATCCTACCAAGTCAGACCTAAACTGTTTCAATGTCCATTTCTCTGATGATATAATTGTTGATGACTGAAGTGCTGATATCAAACACCCCCCTCCCCTCCCCTCCACATCCAAACCCCCCCCCCCGGATTGTAAATAATGTAAATAATTCAATGTATATACTCTGATGATTAACTTGTGAGATGACTGTATTATGATGATAGTATATATTTGTACCATGAATTGATTAAAGTGGACCCCGACTTAAACAAGTCGAAAAACTTATTGGGGTGTTACCATTGAGTGGTCAATTGTACGGAATATGTACTGTGCTGTGCAATCTACTAATAAAAGCTTCAATCAATCAATCAATCAGGTTTCAAAAAGTACAATTAATGACTTTTTAAAAACGCCGCTGTACGGAGCGGTACATATCCGGTAAAACACGGACGTAGGCCTAGTGTACTCTGGACCGAAGCTGTGTGCCTTCATTGTTTTTGTAGCTGTTGTTTTGAGCATACTTGCCAACCTTGAGACCTCCGATTTCGGGAGGTGGGGGGTGGGGGCGTGGCCGAGGGTGGAGCGGGGCGTGGTTGGGGGCGTGGTTAAGAGGAGAGGAGTATATTGACAGCTAGAATTCACCACGTCAAGTATTTCATATATATATATATATATATATATATATGAAAATATGCAAACAAAACTGTGTTTAGATAATTGATACTTCAAACTTGCATAAATAAATATTAAGGAATATAACATAACTTGGCTTCTGAGAGTTTCAAAATGTAATGAATAAAATGCTAAAGTTGTTGATAAACAAGCAATTATTTTAATAATTAAATATGGTCATTTTAAATGAATTGTTATGATAATTTAAAATCAATTATTTCAAATATGTTTATTTTAATGTATAATTCTATGGCTGGATGTAATAAGGAGTCATGAAAAAATACAAATAAAAATACAATTCATTTTGATGTTTTTAGCAAAATATAGTAAAAATGTATTTAGGTTTTTGTTTTTTTTAATTAATAAATATATTTATTTTTAGGTAAAATAAACATAAAAAGATTTATCTCTAGTCTGGATGATTTAGTTCTTGTCACCCTGTTGTCCTCCCGTCATGAAAAAAGGCTGTCCTTACTCAGGTCCGCATGGAGCTGGAGGGGGCGTGGCTTCCAGCTCCGGCTGAAAATCGGGAGATTTTCGGGAGAATATTTGTTTTGTTTTCGGGAGAGGCACTGAATTTCGGGAGTCTCCCGGAAAATTCGGGAGGGTTGGCAAGTATGGTTTTGAGGCATGTTTAAAAAAAACAAAAAAATAATGCACTTTGTGAAAGTCAAAGTATAGTACTTCCCATAGTTGTAATGGGTATCAGGATTATCTCAGGGAGAGCATGTCCCAAATTCCAAGCTGTTTTGAGGCATGTTTGTGACTTCAATAATAAATATGGCAGTGCCATGTTGGCACTTTTTTCCATAACTGGAGTTGAAGTTGTTCTCTTATTTTGGAAAACCTTGTTTTTGATTGATTCATTGAAACTCGTATTAGTACATATTCCGTAAAATTGACCACTAAATGGTAACACCCGAATAAGTTTTTCAACTTGTTTAAGTCGGGGTCCACTTAAAAGGGGAACATTATCACAATTTCAGAAGGGTTAAAACCATTAAAAATCAGTTCCCAGTGGCTTATTTTATTTTTCGAAGTTTTTTTCAAAATTTTACCCATCACGCAATATCCCTAAAAAAAGCTTCAAAGTGCCTGATTTTAACCATCGTTATAAACATTTTCCTGTGACGTCACATAGTGAAGCCAACTCAAACAAACATGGCGCATAGAACAGCAAGCTATAGCGACATTAGCTCGGATTCAGACTCGGATTTCAGCGGCTTAAGCGATTCAACAGATTACGAATGTATTGAAACGGATGGTTGTAGTGTGGAAGCAGGTAGCGAAAACGAAATTGAAGAAGAAACTGAAGCTATTGAGCCATATCGGTTTGAACCGTATGCAAGCAAAACCGACGAAAACGACACGACAGCCAGCGACACGGGAGAAAGCGAGGACGAATTCGGCGATCGCCTTCTAACCAACGATTGGTATGTGTTTGTTTGGCATTAAATAGAAACTAACAATTATGAACTAGGTTTACAGCATATGAAATACATTTGGCAACAACTTGCACTTTGAGAGTGCAGACAGCCCAATTTTCATCAATTAATATATTCTGTAGACATACCCTCATCCGCTATCTTTTCCTGAAAGCTGATCTGTCCAGTTTTGGAGTTGATGTCAGCAGGCCAGGGAAACTAGGGTCGATATTCTTCTCTTGATCATCTTCGGTGGCATAAGGGACGGTGTGAGCCAAGACATCCAGGGGGTTTAGCTCTCTCGTCTGCGGGAACAAACTGCCGCCATTGCTTGCCGTGCTACCGAGGTCCTTTGTCCCTGAATTGCTCACACACTCCGGCAGATTCAATGGGGGTCTGGCGGCAGATTTCTTTGAATTTATCGTTGGAAATGCATCTGCTTTGAGTGTCGCAGGATATCCACACATTCTTGCCATCTCTGTCGTAGCATAGCTTTCGTCGGTAAAGTGTGCGGAACAAACGACTGACCATTTCGTCGGCTTTCCCCACACCCTCGTATTTTGAACAAATATCGTCCAATTTCTGGCCACTTTCGCATCTTTGGGCCACTGGTGCAACTTGAATCCGTCCCTGTGCGTGTTGTTACACCCTCCGACAACACACCGACGAAAGTGAGAAAATGGCGGATTGCTTCCCGATGTGACGTCACAACGACGTCATCGCTCCGAGAGCGAATAATAGAAAGGCGTTTAATTCGCCAAAATTCACCCATTTAGAGTTCGGAAATCGGTTTAAAAAATATATGGTCTTTTTTCTGCAACATCAAGGTATATATTGACACTTACATAGGTCTGGTGATAATGTTCCCCTTTAAAGGTAAATTGAGCAAATTGGCTATTTCTGGCAATTTATTTAAGTGTGTATCAAACTGGTAGTCCTTCGCATGAATCAGTACCCAAGAAGTAGCTCTTGGTTTCAAAAAGGTTGGTGACCCCTGATGTATTGTAATCAACAGAAAGATATTGTTTTAACCCAAGGACTACAAAGCGGAAAGAAGGCAGGATCTGTCCAAGTTCTTTTTGAATCTTCTTTTTCAACTGTTTTACGAACCTCTTTTTGAACTGTTTTACGAACCTCTTTCTGAACTCATTTACGACCTCTTTTTTTGAACCGACCTTTTCTGTGAACTGTTTACGACCCTCGTCCCTTAGAAACAGCTGTGGCCATATGGTCAGGGAAGGTCCAAATAAAAGAAGGAGGCGTGCAATCTTTTGGCAGAGCGTGCTAGAGACTGTACAAGAGTACAGACCGGATGTTTCTCCTCAAATTGAGCCAAATTTAATTCTGTCTCTGTTTGATTCTTTGCTTCTTGTCTTGTTTAATAGATGTCATCAGTGTTTGAACCTGACAGTTGTTGTTCAAAATGTGTGCAATGTTACAGCGGTTAAACATATTAAAGGGGAACATTATCACAATTTTAGAAGTGTTAAAACCATTAAAAATCAGTTCCCAGTGGCTTATTATATTTTTCGAAGTTTTTTTCAAAATTTTACCCATCACGCAATATCCCTAAAAAAAAGCTTCAAAGTGCCTGATTTTAACCATCGTTATAAACACCCGTCCATTTTCCTGTGACGTCACATAGTGAAGCCAACACAAACAAACATGGCGGAAAGAACAGCAAGATATAGCGACATTAGCTCGGATTCAGACTCGGATTTCAGCGGCTTAAGTGATTCAACAGATAAAGAATGTATTGAAACGGATGGTTGTAGTGTGGAGGCAGGTAGTGAAAACGAAATTGAAGAAGAAACTGAAGCTATTGAGCCATATCGGTTTGAACCGTATGCAAGCGAAACCGACGAAAACGACACGACAGCCAGCGACACGGGAGAAAGCGAGGACGAATTCGGCGATCGCCTTCTAACCAACGATTGGTATGTGTTTGTTTGGCATTAAAGGAAACTAACAACTATGAACTAGGTTTACAGCATATGAAATACATTTGGCAACCACATGCACTTTGAGAGTGCAGACAGCCCAGTTTTCATCAGTTAATATATTCTGTAGACATACCCTCATCCGCTCTCTTTTCCTGAAAGCTGATCTGTCCAGTCCAGTTGGAAATGCATCTGCTTTGAGTGTCGCAGGATATCCACACATTCTTGCCATCTCTGTCGTAGCATAGCTTTCGTCGGTAACGTGTGCGGAACAAACGTCCAATTTCTTGCCACTTTCGCATCTTTGGACCACTGGTGCAACTTGAATCCGTCCCTGTTCGTGTTGTTACACCCTCCGACAACACACCGACAAGGCATGACGTCTCCAAGGTACGGAAAACAGTCGAAAAAACGGAAAATAACAGAGCTGATTTGACTCGGTGTTTGAGAAAATCGCGGATTGCTTCCCGATGTGACGTCACGTTGTGACGGCATCGCTCCAAGAGCGAATAATAGAAAGGCGTTTAATTCGCCAAAATTCACCCATTTAGAGTTCGGAAATCGGTTAAAAAAATATATGGTCTTTTTTCTGCAACATCAAGGCATATATTGACGCATACATAGGTCTGGTGATAATGTTCCCCTTTAAATCAATTCATGGTAAAGTTACATTGTAACAATGTAACATTGTTTAATCATTAAACAATGTAACTTTACCATGAATTGATTAAAGTGGACCCCGACTTAAACAAGTTGAAAAACTTATTCGGGTGTTACCATTTAGTGGTGTCAATACGTGGACCCTGGGGTTTGTTTTCCCGGAATGCAAAGGAAAGTTGGCGCGGGCAAGGCGTGAATGTAAGTACATATTTATTAAAATACTAACAAACTACCAAAAAAAAGAAGCAAACAAAAGGCGCGCACAATGGCGGAGAACAAATTTGACTAATGAAACAAAACTTGCACAAAGGCAGAGACTATGAACGTGGAAACGAAAACAACACTTACTGTGGCGTGAAACAGCATGAAAACTATGGCATGGAACTATGGCTTGGAATGAAAGGTAGCAGAGGTAGATAGGATAATGTCACCAGGCCGACTGCCTGGCGACAACAAGCTTAAATACTGGTGACATGATTAGTGAAAACAGGTGCGTGACTCGAAATGGGAAAACGTGAGACAGGTGCGTGACATGAGGATGTGAACCAGGTGAAACTAATGGTTGCTACGGTGACAAAGCAAGGGAGTGAAAACAAGAACTAAAAAGTGTCCAAAACCAAGCAAAAAATAACTAAACAAAACATGATCACAGACATGACAAGTGGTCAATTGTACGGAATATGTACTGTACAATCTACTAATAAAAGTCTCAATCAATCAATCAATTTAAAAAAAACAGTAATGTCTGTAGTAGTATATATTAGTGATTCTCAAGCTGTGGTACATGCTCCATCTAGTGGTACGCCAAATAATCACTTAATTAAATATTCAAACATAGTGTTGCTGTTCAAAATGTGTGCAATGTTACAGCGGTTAAACATATTAAATATGCTTGTTAAATAAAACATCGGCCTGGTTTTTAATGAATTCGCCAAAATTCACCCATTTAGAGTTCGGAAATCGGTTAAAAAAAACATATGGTCTTTTTTCTGCAACATCAAGGTATATATTGACGCTTACATAGGTCTGGTGATAATGTTCCCCTTTAAATATGCTTGTTAAATAAAATATCGGCCTTGTTTTTAATGAATGCTTAGGCCTACTACGCTACGGTCTTTTAATATTGGTCCTTATGGTGGTACTTGGAGTGTTTTCTGAGGTGGTACAGGTGTAAATGTTAAGTCGGTTATTAAAAATAATGTAACAAAATGTACAGTGTAATTAAGCGTGGCATGTCGGCCATGTTTGCGGAGTGTGCCGGACATTTTTTTTTTTAAGGGCGTCAATGGCGGGTGGAGGGGTTGCCGACCTCGCACTTTCATTGCTCAAGAGTCAAGGCCGGTATGACGTTGTCCAATGACAAGAGGTCGTGTCGGGAGCTGGTGACAGGACAAAGGCGGCGCGGACAGGAAGTGGGAGACATAACAGGAGCGCCGATGATTAAGCGGCGTTAGGCGCCGCCAACACTTGTTTGCAAGGACAATCTTTGTGTACTTTCGCCTTCATCTTTGTGCAAGCATGAAACGTGTTTGAAGAGATGAACTGGGATCGGACGAGCCGTCCTGACATGATTACGAGGGATTCATCTGCAGCCATCTGCCACCGTCATGGAGGAGGGGGAGGCCGGGGAGACGAGGCGAGGGAGGGTGGGGGGGACCTTCTGTTCGCCGAGCGTGCCACAAAGCCGACATCACACGATCTCCCAGCCATCTTCCGCATCAAGGTGCTTCTTCCACGAGACAACAAGCTGGGAGCAGCAAGTCACAACTTCTGGCTTCCGAATAGGAAAACGAGGCACAGTGCAGGAGATGAAAGCTCAACTCTGTGAACCAAACATCCACATCTTACACACCGCAGGGGGGGAAAGATGGAGATTTTAGGCTGGCAGCCAGAACTGTACCGTTAAAGTAGCTGTAGATTGGACTTTTTTATGCTTAATTGTGTTTCTTTGTATCCATTAAACCAGGGTGTCCAGACTTTTTGACTTGGGGGCCGCATTGGGCTAAAAAAATGAGGCTGGGGGCCGAAAGCTGACCGCGTGTAAAGTAGCTATTTTTTGGTACCGGTACCAAAATGTATTTCGATACTTTGCGGTACTTTTCTAAATAAATAAATATATATACCATGAATTGATTTACGTGGACCCCGACCTAAACAAGTTGAAAAACTTCTTCAGGTGTTACCATTTAGTGGTCAATTGTACGGAATATGTACTGAACTGTGCAATCTTCTACCGTATTTTTCGGATTATAAATCGCAGTTTTTTTCATAGTTTGGCCGGGGGTGCGACTTATACTCCGGAGCGACTTATGTGTGAAATTATTAACACATTACCGTAAAATATCAAATAATACTATTGTCGGAGGCAGATATTTACATATATCCGAATTTAAGTGTTACTTCTTTTGATTTCATTGTCATATTACAAAACAGCTAGTGTTTCTCTTCCAAATGTGGTCTTTTGGTTGTCTGCAAAACTGTGTGCTTAACCTTGAAGTGAGGAATGTTAGAGAGAGCGATAATAAGCATTTGTTTTGGCTAGAGAGACATGACTGCCAGGGGGGGATGAAGAGAGACTTAAGAGGAGAGGGGTTTTGGTCGAGGGGGGACAGACCATCTTGGCGGCGCGATAGAATGTTCTATACTGGACTGGTCTAAATGTATATATATATATATGCAAAGCTTTGCAAATATATTACAAAATACCTATTCTGTCTCTGGTGGTTTTTCAACTCAGCTTTAAGTGTCGTAAAGAGCTTGGGAGCGACTTGTGACTTGAATTCCCTGGGAGGAACAACTGGTCCAGAACGCAACACTATTTATCTCATTCGTGTAAGAGACGAAGCAAATGTCAGCAATCGTCACACACGTCAACCAATAAGAATTTGGCGGGGGGCGGGTCATGGCAGAAGTGCATTGTGGGTCATAGCTATTAAAATGGATTATTTCAACATTGGCAGTAACTAGAAATGTCCGATAATATCGGCATGCTTTAAAATGTAATATCGGAAATTATCGGTATCTGTTTTTTATTATTGGTACCGGGTTTTTTTTTGGTTTTTTTATTAAATCAACATAAAAAACACAAGATACACTTACAATTAGTGCACCAACCCAAAAAACCTCCCTCCCCCATTTACACTCATTCACACAAAAGGGTTGTTTCTTTCTGTTATTAATATTCTGGTTTCTACATTATATATCAATATATATCAATACAGTCTGCAAGGGATACAGTCCGTAAGCACACATGATTGTGTGTGCTGCTGGTCCACTAATAGTACTAACCTTTAACACTTAATTTTACTCATTTTCATTAATTACTATTTTCTATGTCACTGTTTTTATATTGTTTTACTTTCTTTTTTATTCAAGAAAATGTTTTTAATTTATTTATCTTATTTTATTTTATTAATTTTTTCAAAAAGGACTTTATCTTCACCATACCTGGTTGTCCAAATTAGGCATAATGTGTTAATTCCACGACTGTATATATCAGTATCGGTAATTAAGAGTTGGACAATATCGGAATATCGGAATATCGGCAAAAAAGCCATTATCGGACATCCCTAGCGGTAACTTATAAAAACTGAGAAGGGCTGAACTAAAATGGCACCGAAAAGGAAATCATATACTGCAGATTACAAGCCGGACGTAGTGAAATATGCAGCAGAAAACGGCGATCGAGCAGCAGAAAGAAAGGAAACGGCGCATACCAGAGGCGACACCGGGGAGGAAGATTTCATGGGATTTAGCGATCGGGAGTGACAGATTGTTTAGTAAACGTATAGCATGTTCTATATGTTATAGTTATTTGAATGACTCTTACCATAATATGTTATGTTAACATACCAGTTGGTTATTTATGCCTCATATAACGTACACTTATTCAGCCTGTTGTTCACTATTCTTTATTTATTTTAAATTGCCTTTCAAATGTCTATTCTTGGTGTTGGCTTTTATCAAATACATTTCCCCAAAAAATGCGACTTATACTCCAGTGCGACGTATATATGTTTTTTTCCTTCTTTATTATGCATTTTCGGCCGGTGCGACATATACTCCGGTGCGACTTATACTCCGAAAAATACGGTAATAAAAGTTTCAATCAATCATTCAAAACCAGAAAAAATGTATTTTAACAAAAAATCTTAGGGTACATTAAACATATGTTTCTTATTGCAAGTTTGTCCTTAAATAAAATAGTGAACATACAAGACAACTTGTCTTTTATTCGTAAGTAAATAAACAAAGGTTCCTAATTTAGCTGCTGACGTATGCAGTAACATATTGTGTCATTTTCCATTCTATTATTTTGTCAACATTATTAAGGACAAGTGGTAGAAAATGGATTATTAATCTACTTGTTCATTTACTGTTAATATCTGCTTACTTTCTCTTTTAACATGTTATATCTACACTTCTGTTAAAATGTAATAATCACTTATTCTTCTGTTGTTTTGATACTTTACATTAGTTTTGGATGAAACCACACATTTAGGTATGGATCCGATACCAAGTAGTTACAGGATCATACATTGGTTATATTCAAAGTCCTCATGTGTCCAGGGACATATTTCCCGAGTTTGTAATCATAATACACCGTATTTTTCGGACTATAAGTCGCAGTTTTTTTCATAGTTTGGCCGGGGGTGCGACTTATACTCAGGAGCGACTTATGTGTGAAATTATTTACACATTACCCTAAAATATCAAATAATAATATTTAGCTCATTCACGTAAGAGACTAGACGTATAAGATTTCATGGGATTTAGCGATTAGGAGTGACAGATTGTTTGGTAAACGTATAGCATGTTCTATATGTTATAGTTATTTGAATGACTCTTACCATAATATGTTACGTTAACATACCAGGCACCTTCTCAGTTGGTTATTCATGCCTCATATAACGTACACTTATTCAGCCTGTTGTTCACTATTCTTTATTTATTTTAAATTGCCTTTCAAATGTCTATTCTTGGTGTTGGCTTTTATCAAATAAATGTCCCCCAAAAATGTGACTTATACTCCAGTGCGACTTATATATGTTTTTTTCCTTAAAATCTACAATCAGTGTTTTCACAGGGAATTACTGTTAATTGAAAAATAATACCACTGTTATTTTTACAGTTAAACTCTGGCGTCTGAAAACTGCCATTTTTTTTTTTTACTGTAAAATCAAATGCTCTTGTTTTTACAGTGCATTACTGTAAATGGGGAAAAAAAGCACCACTTATTTTTAGAGTACATTTCTGGTGACTGGGCTGACATTTTTTTTACCGTAAAATCTATGGTTGTTGTTTTTACAGTGCATTACTGTAAATAGAAAAACGCTAATACTTATTTCTACAGTAACATTTTGGCAACTGTTATTTTTACAGTGAAATTATGACGCGTGAGCCGCCCCTTTTTTACCGTAAAATCAATGGTTGTTGTTTTTACTGTGCATTACTGTAAATAGAAAAACGCTAATACTTATTTCTACAGTAACATTTTGGCAACTGTTATTTTTACAGTGAAATTATGACGCGTGAGCCGCCCCTTTTTTACCGTAAAATCAATGGTTGTTGTTTTTACAGTGCATTACTGTAAATAGAAAAACGCTCATACTTATTTCTACAGTAACATTTTGGCAACTGTTATTTTTACAGTGAAATTATGACGCGTGAGCCGCCCCTTTTTTACCGTAAAATCAATGGTTGTTGTTTTTACAGTGCATTACTGTAAATAGAAAAACGCTAATACTTATTTCTACAGTAACATTTTGGCAACTGTTATTTTTACAGTGAAATTATGACGCGTGAGCCGCCCCTTTTTTACCGTAAAATCAATGGTTGTTGTTTTTACTGTGCATTACTGTAAATAGAAAAACGCTAATACTTATTTCTACAGTAACATTTTGGCAACTGTTATTTTTACAGTGAAATTATGACGCGTGAGCCGCCCCTTTTTTACCGTAAAATCAATGGTTGTTGTTTTTACTGTGCATTACAGTAAATAGAAAAACGTTGCCACTTGTGTTTTTACAATGACATTTTGGAAACTGTTATTTTTACAGTAAAACTCTGGCGTATAAACTGCCAGGTTTTTTTTACCGTAAAATCAAAGGCTCTTGTTTACTGTAAATGGGGAAAAAAGCACCACTTATTTTTACATAACATTTCTGGTGACTGAGATGCCATTTTCTTTACCGTAAAAACTACGATTGTTGTTTTTACAGTGCATTACTGTAAATAGAAAAACACTGCCACTTATTTCTACAGTAAAATTTTGGCAACTGTTATTTTTACAGTGAAATTCTGGCGAATGAGCTACAATTTTTTTACCGTAAAATCTGAGGTTGTTGTTTCTATAGTGCATTACTGTAAATTGAAAAATGCTGTGACCTGTATTTATACAATAACATTTTGGCAACGGTTATCTTTACAGTAAAACTCTGGCGTGAAAACTGCCATTTGTTTTACCGTAAAATCAAAGGCTCTTGTTTTTACAGTTCATTACCGTCATTGAAAATAAAGGCACCACTTAATTTAACAGTACATTTCTGGTGACTGACTAAGATAGATATCTACATATATCCATAATTAAGAGTTATTTCTTTCTATAGTCATGTAGGCAATAACTAGTGTTTTCTCTTTGTGCTCTTTCTATTTTTTCTCCATCTCATGACCGAGGGTACACTGTGGACTACCTTGAGCTTGGAATGCAGGGAGTAGCAATACTCCTTTCTCTCCACTTATCCTGTCTCTTCTCAGAGTAGAACAATTGACTTGTGTATTACTTCTGGAGGGTGGGGGCGAGGGACATATTGAAGAACACAGCACTTCTGTAAGGTTTTCAGATCAACTTGGCTGCGCAATTGAATGTGTTGTCCTAGGCTGGTCTCTTCAAAGCTTTGAAAATAAATTGCAAAATACCTATTCTGTTCGGGTGATCATTTAAACTCAGCTTATGTGTCATCAAAAGAACTTGGGATTGACCAGTAACTTAAATTTCCTTGGAGGAACATCTGGTCCAAACGCAACATGATTGAGCTGCATTTGTTTACCGTAAAATCTAAGGTTGTTGTTTTTACAGTGCATTACTGTAAATAGAAAAACACTGCCACTTATTTCTACAGTAAAACTTTGGCAACTGTTATTTTTACAGTGAAATTCTGGCGAATGAGCTGCCATTGTTTACCATAAAATCGAAGGTTTTTGTTTTTACAGTGCATTACTGTAAATTGAAAAACGCTGCCATCTGTATTTATACAATGAAATTTTGGCAACTGTCATCTTTACAGTAAAACTCTGGTGTCAAAACTGCCATTTGTTTTACCGTAATATTGAAGGATCTTGTTTTTACAGTGTAAAAAAGCACCACTTTTTTTTTTACAGTACATTTGACTGAGCTGCCATTTGTTTACAGTAAAATCTACGGGTTGTTGTTTTTACAGTGCATTACTGTAAATAGAAAAACACTGCCACTTATTTCTACAGTAAAATATTGGCAACTGTTATTTTTTACAGTGAAATTCTGGCGAATGAGCTACCATTGTTTACCGTAAAATCTAAGGTTGTTTGTACAGTGCATTACTGTAAATTGAAAAACGCTGCCACCTGTATTTATACAATGAATATTTGGCAACTGTCATCTTTACAGTAAAACTCTGCCATTTGTTTTACCGTAAAATTGAAGGATCTTGTTTTTACAGTGTAAAAAAGCACCACTTTTTTTTTTTTACAGTACATTTGACTGAGCAGTCATTTGTTTACAGTAAAATCTACGGGTTGTTGTTTTTACAGTGCATTACTGTAAATAGAAAAACACTGCCACTTATTTCTACAGTCAAATTTTGGCAACTGTTATTTTTACAGTGAAACTCTGGCGTCTCAGCTGCCAGTTTGTACCGTAAAATCTCTGGTTGTTGTTTTTACAGTGCATTACTGTAAATGGAAAAAGGACACCACTTATTTATACAGTAATTACTTATTTTTTTTACTGTAAAATCTACTCTTTATTTTTTGTGTCGGTGACAAGGACATCATCTTAAATCTCTCCCCTGTTGTTTGAATGACACAAGTTCGATTCCCTGATGAAAGGTTCAAAACTACGGTAAATGAACATCTTAGAGGAAAGACGACAAAAAGATGTTATTATTGTTAGAAGGAGGCACACCTGTTGTGTAAGCCATAGAAGGCGGCTATGTTGCCAGGTCTTATCATGGCGCTGCTCATGTTCGCACAACATTTGGATGGGGGGAGGGGGGGCAGCAGATGGGCTCACAACAGTGTCGGCGTGTCTTAAGTTGCGTAATCACAAACTCAAGTCACACCTTTATCCCGCACATTTTCACGCTTTAAAACGCAACAAAATGGACGGCAGCCATGGATACTTTTCACCGGGCAGCTGTCCGCCTTTTCATCATGACGGCGGAGGAATATTTTTTGAAACCCCCCCCTCCCCGCCCCCAGGAGTGCGGCCGTTACAGGTCAACGACACGCTGCTTAATTACGGCGCTCTAATAACCTGTCATGGAGGGGGGATTCGAACGTCACACTATATTGTGGCGCCCTAATGACGGCGGGCACATCCGCTGATGAGACGTTTTGGGACAATTACGCTCAAATCTCAGGCCCACGCGCACACGCCAGCTGACTGACAGGGGGGTGGGCGCACGTGCACGGGCGCGCACTTGTTGGACCTTGACCCCCGCCGGCTGACATAAAGTAAACACTCTTGCCTTCCGCCGCCGCTTTTACGGCCTCGCTAATCCACATCCAGATATATGCACGCCGTCGTCAATTCTTCTGACACCGGGACCTTTTCATTCTCGCCAGCCGTATTTCATGCCGCCAATCAGGGCCCGGGGGAGGCTGTCGCCGGGCGGACGTGGCGTCGGGTGTCACGGGGTCATTCGGCCACCCTTGGGCGGGGGCGGGGGACAATAATGAGCTATGAGTACAATTATGAGCTCTGTGTGTGTGTGCGTGTGTGTGTGTGTGTGTGTGTGTGTGTGTGTGTGTGTGTGTGTGTGTGTGTGTGTGTGTGTGTGTGTGTGTGTGTGTGCAATAGAAGCGCGCGCGCACACACTGCATTGAGTTTATATGTGACATATCATTTAGCTCAATACAATACTAGCATGGAAACAGGAGCTCAGAACTTTTAAAGCGACTGTAATTTGTACCCAAAAAATTCAATTTCACAACATCCATCCATCCATCCATTTTCTACCGCTTATTCCCTTCAGGGTCGCGGAGCCCATCTCAGCTACAATCAGGCGGAAGGCGGGGTACACCCTGGACAAGTCGCCACCTCACCGCAGGGCCTTTATATATATATATATATATATATATAATATATATACATTGGCGTTGTTAGGCCTATTTTAGGGGGCTCAAGCCCCCCTAAAATGTTCTTAAGCCCCCCTAAATAATTTGGTGTTAAAAAAAAATAAAAAATCTATTTTTTTATTTTATTTTTTTACAAATACATGCCGACATATTCATTATAAAGTGGCCCGAATATGAGTTTAAATAAATAATCATATAACCTGTCATTATTCACTCAGTTTCCCCTCACTTCATAGCGTAAGGTAGAGATCCTCTTTAGTGTGTCGTATCCAATCCATTCCACTTGTTCATATAGAAAATGCCCACATCACTCAAAATCCAGTCCGCATTTTCTCTGCCACCTTGCTTGCGGTCCTTGGACTTGTTCATATAGAAAATGCCCACATCACTCAAAATCCAGTCCGCATTTTCTCTGCCACCTTGCTTGCGGTCCTTGGACTTGTTCATATAGAAAATGCCCACATCACTCAAAATCCAGTCCGGATTTTCTCTGCCACCTTGCTTGCGGTCCTTGGACTTGTTCATATAGAAAATGCCCACATCACTCAAAATCCAGTCCGCATTTTCTCTGCGACCTTGCTTGCGGTCCTTGGACTTGTTCATATAGAAAATGCCCACATCACTCAAAATCCAGTCCGCAT
>NC_084554.2:45812500-45850000 GCF_033978685.3 Nerophis lumbriciformis
GTCCTGATGTGTGTGTCCAGTTTGGTGAGTTTTGAAGCATGTTAAGGGGGTCAAATTACAGCTCAAAGAGGCAAAAGTGACTGTTTTTACAAAGTTTTTGTTTTGAAGGGGGAATTGCCAACTTCCTGTTGAAGAATGTCAATGTATGAAATCTAGATCTAAGTCAGACCTACATAGAAGTTTTTGTTTCATGTCTCTACGACATTCTTACCGGAAGTTACAAGCAGTTTTGTCTGTGTTTTTTCCTAGGGGGCGCTAGAGCGCAATTTTGAGTTTTGGTGTTTGGTTTTTTTATTAAATGGCAATTTTAGCCAGTCCTGATGTGTGTGTCAAATATGGTGAGTTTTGAAGCATGTTAAAGGGGTCAAATTACAGCTCAAAGAGGCCGCGGAATAATAATAATAAAACGCACGAAATACAATAGGGTCCTCTGTCCCAAAGGGACATTCGGTCCCTAAAAATGAAACTCGGTAGCTGATATTGACAGTAAAAAGTCGTTCTCGCAATTGTTGGAGATCAATTCAAACCATAACCAAGCATGCATTATAGTATAGCTCTTGTCTCAAAGTAGGTGTACTGCCACCACCTGTCACATGACTTATTTGGAGTTTTTTTTGCTGTTTTCCTGTGTGTAGTGTTTTAGTTATTGTCTTGCGCTCCTATTTTGGTGGCTATTCCTCTTTTGTTGGTATATTTCTGTATAGAGATGTCCGATAATATCGGCAGCCCGATAAATGCTTTAAAATGTAATATCGGAAATTATCGGTATCGGTTTCAAAAAGTAAAATGTATGACTTTTTAAAACGCCGCTGTGTACACGGACGTAGGGAGAAGTACAGAGCGCCAATAAACCTTAAAGGCACATAATATCTATGGCTTTTCACACACACAAGTGAATGCAACGCATACTTGGTCAACAGCCATACAGGTCACACTGAGGGTGGCCGTATAAACAACTTTAACACCGTTACAAATATGCGCCACACTGTGAACCCACACCAAACAAGAATGACAAACACATTTCGGGAGAACATCCGCACCGTAACACAACATAAACACAACAGAACAAATACCCAGAACCCCTTGCAGCACTAACTCTTTCAGGACGCTACAATATACACCCCCCGCTACCCCCTACCCCCCACCTCAACTCCCGCCCACCTCAACCTCCTCATGCTCTCTCAGGGAGAGCATGTCCCAAATTCCAAAATTGAGGCATGTTAAAAAAAAATAATGCACTTTGTGACTTCAATAATAAATATGGCAGTGCCATGTTGGCATTTTTTTCCATAACTTGAGTTGATTTATTTTGGAAAACCTTGTTACATTGTTTAATGCATCCAGGGGGGCATCACAACAAAATTAGGCATAATAATGTGTTAATTCCACGACTGTATATATCGGCATCCATCAATTGTAAGTTTTTATTATTTTTAATGTTTTTTTTTTTTTTGTTCGTCCTATGCCTTTTGTCAAAGATAACTTTGTTTTTTTTATACGCCAAACATACAAAATATGCAATATTTCGAACCCCCCAAAAAATACTTCAAAGTGAAATATTTGATGTGAAGTAATTGGGAGTCTTAAGTAGGTCAATAAATGGCAGTTTAAAAAAAAAAAAAAACACTAAAATGATCGGGGGTCCAAACGGGCCCCACTCAAAAGTTGTGAAAAACAAGTCATACATTTTCTTTGTACTTTCAACGCTTAAATCTCTAGATTACCTTCAAAATATATCAATCAATTATGGTTTCTATTATTCTATTCATTCATCCATCCATCTTCTACCGCTTGTCCCTCTCGGGGTCGCACTTCTGAAGGTCGAAAAGCGCTATTATTTTATTGTGTTTATTAATTTGTTTGTTTGATGCCCTTTTAGTAAAAAAAAAACTTGTTTTTATGGGAAAAACACAAAATATACAATATGTATTTTCCCCTCCAAAATGTTTAAAGTGCAATGTTTGATGTGAAGTAATGTTAACCTTAAATATGTCAATAATTCATAACATTGATTTTAATTAAATATTATTTTTTGAACATTGACAGTTAAAAAAAAAAAAATCCACTAAAATTCTAAGGGTTGAAAATAAGTCATACATATTTTATTTTAACATTTGTAAATCAATTTCAGATCTATCCATCCATTTATTTATTTTTTTTGTTATGTTTTTCATTAGTGTTAAGCCTTTTTTGACCTTCATAATGCTTCCTGCTAAAAGTTCCAAAGCAAGCTTGTGAATAATTCATAACATTGATTTTAATTCAATATTATTTATTGAACATTGACAGGTTAAAAAAAAAAAAAAAAGTTCCACTAAAATTATAAGGGTAAAAAATAAGTCATACATTTTTTATTTTTTATTTTCCATCCATCCATTTTCTACCGCTTGTCCCGTTCGGGGACGCAGGGGTGCTGGAGCCTATCACAACTGCATTCGGGCGGAAGGCGGGGTACACCCTGGACAAGTCGCCACCTCATCATTTTTTATTTTAACATTTGTAAATCAACTTCAGATCTATCCATCCATTTGTATTATTTTGTTATGCTTTTCATTAGTGTTAAGCCTTTTTTGTCCTAAAAAAAACGTTTTTTATATGGCAAACAGTAAATATGCAATATTTTTCCCCAAAATGTTTTGAAAGTGTAATATTTGATGTGAAGTTGAATATGTCGATAATTCATAACAACATTGATTTTGATTCTTTTTTTTTTTTTAGCAATGACAGCTTTAAAGAGTTATCGGGTTATTAGAGTCGACGTTGCAACTTTTTCCTCGTTACATGTCACCGGTTTGCGCTTTTAGTCCACTATTTTATGTTTGTTTTTCCCACACAAATGAAACATTTACCGGTACTTGTTGTCACCCACCAGGAAGTAGACAGACCCCGACCCCCTCTGTGCAGGAAGTGATGTCGCCCTCCTCGTCTTGGCACCACATCTCTACTCTCCAGAGGTTCCCCAGTGGCCCCGGGGCTTGCAGCTGAGCCACCAGCAGCACCAGGCCTGGGGGGGGAAGATGGTGACCACAGGATTGCCCCCAGGGCACCTCCTCGTTAATGCAGCCGTGAATAAAACTGAAAAATAAAAGAAATATTATTTTTGATGTATACCAGTGCAGTTGAAGAGAATGTTTACATATGCTTACATGTATCAACAAGCCATTATGAAAAAAAGTATATTATTATTAATAGTAATAATACTGTATGTTGAACGTGCATAAATAGACGTAGTACCTGGACTGACCTGTAGGAGGCAGCAATGAGTCAACCAGTAACATGTTAGCTTATTTGCTAACTTTATTACCGTGGCGACTTCTCCCCAACTCTTTTATCTGTCCTTCCAATTCTTACAAGACCTGAAAGAGACGTTGTGTGCGTCATCATATATTTGCTGCAACTCGACAAATCCGTCTTTCGAGTTTGTCTAACTTTGAACTTGGCGCTGTTGTTCGACGCCATTGCATATTTTGTGAAGCTTCCGGTTTCCAACTCAGCTCGCTTCCTGATTGGTTACTGCTAAGTCACACGTGACACCATTACGGAAGTCCGTGTGGTACTTTTTGAGATATATTTATGTGTTTGAATCCTTTATTCGACACCTTGGATTAAACAAATAAATACTGTAAGCCACATTTATATACATTTAAAAAAAACTAACTCGTATTGATGAAAACAGTTAACGTATTGACTCTGTATTGACTGAGCCAAGCCTGCATCCTGCTGGCCATAAAAAGAACTGTCTATATAATACGCTGCTGGTAAAACATAAAAAAAAAAATTTTTGCGAGAGCTTCAAATCTCCCAATAGAGAGTACTTATATTCATCTGCAAACTGCTTGGTTTTAGTACATACATTAGGTGTGTATTGCACATTGAGTGGTTTTATAAGTGTCGTTCTCTAGCGGTTGAAACGTTTCAAAACAATATGGTGCGTTCGGGTGTTCCGGGAAAATACCAATTACAATACAATACAATACAACACAATGAAGAACATGTGTGTTGTCTTTGTATTGTTGACACACAAAAGAACATGTTGACACGACTCAACTTTACAAGATATATTTATGAAGTAATCAATATGTGAATCAATTCTCGCAGATAAATACTGTAAGCCACATTGATGCATTAACATTAAAACTAACTCACATTCACGAAAACAGTTGACAGTATTGACTGAGCCAAGCCTGACCCCTGCTGGCCTTAGGAAGAACTGTAGCATCTAATACTACATATAACGCTTGTGGTAACATATTAGATTTCTCCAATAGAAAGATGTTCACGTTTTTTAGAATATAAATCATGTGTATACAATACTCTTAGTTGTTTTATAAGTAATTTCTAAATTTAGCATGCTTATGTATTGCATATGTAACGTGACGCCCTCTAGGGGTTGAAACGCATCAATACAATATGGTGCGTTTGCGTGTTCTGGGAACAAAAACCTTAACCTCGTTTCTGAAAAGAAATGCCTTTTTAGTTCACTTGTTTTCTTTTATTTACTCAATATGTTGATGTGGTTGTTTCTTTTTTTTGGTTGACACATTGTGAAAATAATAACCAATACAACGTTTCATAACTTTGGTGTTCACATAAACGCGCACCCCTGAACGCCCCATGGTGTATTACGGAACCACGCTCTGAGCAGCAGTCCGACTCTTTGCCGATGACAAGCGAGCACAGGTAAAACACCAGTTTGACGTTTAAAAAAAAAAAAAAAAAGTCATTATTTGTGGTGAATTATCAACGTTAACTCTTTATAAGTGCTCTAGGGTGTGCTGCAATGCGAGTGGGCTCCCCGAGAAGCTCATTGTTGTCTAATGTTAGCTATCGTTAGCCAACAGCTAGCCTCAAGGTTGTACATGAGGAGCAATGGAGGGAGTTTAATTATGTTGTTGTTTGTTTTCAAAAAGCTTAACGTGTCAAATTAAACATCACGGGGTTACATTATATTTCGGACATTATACATGTCCGAAAAGGAGAAGCAGAAGGAAAGTACTTCTCTTAAAAGTTAAAGTACCACTGATAGTCACACTCACACACTAGTGTGGTGAAATGATCCTCTGCATCTGACCCATCCCCTTGTTCCACCCCCTGGGAGGTGAGGGGAGCAGTGAGCAGCATCGGTGGCTGCGCCCGGGAATCATTTTGGTGATTAAACCCCCAATTCCAACCCTTAGGGCAGGGGTCGGCAACCTTTACCACTCAAAGAGCCATTTTGACCTGTTTCACAAATTAAAGAAAACAACGGGAGCCACAAAACTCTTTTGAAATTTAAAATGAAATAACACTGCATACAAAGTTTTTCTTTGCTTTGTGCTATGTATAAACCAGGGGTCTCAGACACGCGGGCCGCAAAATGTATATGAATGGCGCTTGACAGTGTCATACTTGCCAACCCTCCCGATTTTTCCGGGAGACTCCCGAATTACAGGGCAACTATTCTCTCGAAGTCTGCTGATTTTCACCCAAACAACAATAATAAGGGCGTGCCGTGATGGCACTGTCTTTAGCGCCCTATACAACCTCTACAAACAGCGTACCTGCCCTGCTACAAGTTGTATGAGGCTTCTGAAGACATACATGAGCGACTGCAAGGCATACTTGGTCAACAGCCATACAGGTTACACTGGAGGGTGGCGATATAAACAAGTTTAACACTCTTACTAATATGCGCCACACTGTGAATCCACACCAAACAAGAATGACAAACACATTTCGGGAGAACATCCGCACCGTAACACAACATAAGCACAACAGAACAAATACCCAGAATCCCTTGCATCCCTAACTCTTCCGGGCTACATTATACACCCCTCCCCCTCCGTGCGTCGGTTGAGGCGGGCGGGTTTGGGGGTTGCGGGGGTGTATAATGTAGAAGAGTTAGGGATGCAAGGGATTCTGGGTATTTGTTCTGTTGTGTTACGGTGTGGATGTTTTTCTCCCGAAATGTGTTTGTCATTCTTGTTTGGTGTGGGTTCACAGTGTGGCGCATATTAGTAAGAGTGTTAAACCTGTTTATATCGCCACCCTCAGGCTGTTGACCAAGTATGGCTTGCAGTCACTAACGTGTGAATGCAGAAGCCGCACACAACATGTGACTGGGCCGGCACGCAGATAGTATGGTTACCTTGCGTAATGACAATAAAGCTGATTCTGATTCTGATTCTGAAAAAGCAAACGCGACGACAGGTTGTAGAGGACGCTAAAGGCAGTGCCATAACGGCACGCCCTCGATAATGTTGTCCGGGTGAAAATCGGAGAATGGTTGCCCCGGGAGATTTTCGGGAGGAGCACTGGAATTCGGAAGTCTCCCGGAAAAATCGGGAAGGTCGGCAAGTATGCAGCTGAGCTGCATCAAAGTGATCGAAGAGCCGCATTTAGAGTTCGGAAATCGGTTAAAAAAATATATTGTCTTTTTTCTGCAACATCAAGGTATATATTGACGCTTACATAGGTCTGGTGATAATGTTCCCCTTTAATAAGGAATCGGTTCGATTAGAGGATTTGATAATGGCATCGACATAGATAATTTCTTAACGAACATCATCCCTACCCTTGATGCTGAGTGACAAGCAGGAAGGTGATGGGTCCCATTTTTATAGTCTTTAGTGTGATTTGGCCGGGGTTTGAACTCACGGCCTACCGATCTCAGGGCGAACACTCTAATACAGGGGTAGGGAACCTATGGCTCTCGAGCCAGATGTGGCTCTTTTGATGACTGCATCTGGCTCTCAGATAAATCTTAGCTGACATTGCTTAACACGATAAGTCGTGAATAATTCCGCTGGTAATCACAGTTTTAAAAATAACGTTCAAATTATAAAACATTCTCATGCATTTTAATCCATCCATCCGTTTTCTATCGCACCTGTTCAAGAAGTATTATATTTATTATTGGTTAGCTTTAGAATAACAATGTTATTAAAAAGAATAAGAGACTTAATATACTCTAAAAAGGTTGGTCTTACTTAAAAATGCACGCATTTAGTTGTATTCAATGTTAAAAAATATTATATGGCTCTCACGGAAATACATTTTGAAATATTTGGCTTTCATGGCTCTCTCAGCCAAATATATGTCCGAAAAGGTGTAGGAAGAAGCAGAAGGAAATGACTTATCTTGTTATTGTACCTCAGAAGCTCCTCAGGTGACATGTTTGTCCAATTTTGACGTTTTCTGTGGCTCAGGTGAGGATGGCATTGAAGCTGTTCCAGAGACTCCCCGCTGTCCTGCAGTTTGGACCCAGCAGGCTTCTGGTGGTGTGTCCGGCCTGCGTGTGCACCTCGTCGGGCCGCTGCATCCTCACACAGGGCTGCAGGAGGCTCTGGCGGTCTGCGAGGAGCCTGACCACCATCGCCAAGGAGCCGTCCTTCGTTGCCGGCAGCTCGGCGGGACTACGCAGAGACTCCGTCCCCCGGTTTTGCCTGACCCTGCTACACGGCCCCGCAGCCGAGGAGGAGCGGGCTTTCTGCCAGCTCTTGAGTTCTTGCTCGTCTTCGGGGAAGGTGTTGAAGCTGGTCCGCTCGGCCGAGATGATGTCTGACAGCATGGCGGCGGCCGTCCTCCATCGCGTGGCCGACCTGGAGCGGGAGGCCCACGCCCTCAGGGACCCTTCGGTGCTGGAGGACGATGTCATCAGGGCGCTGTGCTTCCAGCTGGAGCGGGACTCGCGCAGGTTGAGCGATTCGGGCCTGTTGGCGGCCCTGCTGGCCGGCACGCGTCTCTTCTTGGACCCAATGAGCACCCTGATGGTGCGGCTGGTGACGGAGAGCCAGGAGAGGCTGAACCGAGGCGGAATGAGCGTGGGCCAGCTGTGCACCCTGGGCCAAGCGGTGCACGCTATGAAGGGTCCAGTTGGTAGCGTGATGCTGGAGGAGGTGATGGAGCACATCCGGAAGCAGGAACCCTCCAAGTGGAGCCTTGCTGAACTTGTGGCTGTGTATGGACTTTTGGGAGGAGGCGTGGCTAGAAACAGGTGCTACCAAGACCTCCTGAATGCCATGCACGCGCACGCCGTGAAGGTGGCCTCCTCCATGGATAAGGTGGCTGTCAGCGGGGTGCTGGGTTCCCTGATGGCCTTGAACCAAACCAAGGTGACGCCTCTGGTCATCGCCCTGTGCAAGCAGGCCGTCCGCCACGTGCCTCACTTCTCCGACGAGGAGCTGGCGGCGGTCCTCGCCGCGCTCATGCACTACGGCCTAAGCGACCGCTACTTTGTGGAAGCCGTGGAGAGACGCGCACCCAGCTTGGCCTTCACGGCCCACCCGGAGACGGTCACCAAGGTGATGCAGTTCTTCGGCCTGAGAAACATTTTGTCCCCGCAGGTGCTGGACGCCGTGGCCGAGAGTTTTGTGTACCGGGCGGACGCCTACAGCACCGACCAGGTGGCCTTGCAGATCGTGCCTTTCGGCAAGCTGGGTTACCTGCCGCCCAACGCCGCCGAGCTCTTCCGGAAGGTGGAGGCCGTCCTGCAAACGCGCTCCTCCCAGTTCCAGCCTCACATGCTGATCAGACTGCTGCACTCCTGCATCCTGGTGGAGAGGTTCCCCGTCAACTTCGTGGCCAAGGTCTTCTCCGAGTTCTTCCTGCAGCAGCTGCAAGGTGACGCCCGGGGAACGTGGAGGGTCGGAACTTGGGAGGCTGACCACGGTGTTTGTCTTGCAGAGGAAGGTAGCGGCATAGATTACAACATCCGGGCGCAGCTGACTCAGCTCGACATGACCGTCAAGTTGGAGTGTCTCTTCCATCAGGTGAGCTTGCAGTCAAAATATCAAACAATTGTCCGTGAATTCATTGTAGTACGGAAAAGGAATAACATTATATTCAAGTTTGATTAAAGTAGTAGGAAAAATCGTTCCACATAACTAAAAAAATGTGTTATGGTGTCTTTAAAATAAAATTCTGCCTTTGGCCCCTGATTGACTGTTTTCTGAACATAAAAGCAATGCCTGCATTATTCACGTCAACCAGCAGAGAGCACCATTAATTGTTTACAACCAGGAAGGAGGGCAAAGGTCGAAGCTGTTGTGGCATCATTTTGAGCTACAAAAACAAGGCAGTTCATTAAAAAAAGTATGCAGACACTGAGCAAAGTTCTCCAGGCTGAAAAAGTCAGCAAGTTAACATAATACTGTATATTATCTTTAAATTATTTGTATATTTATTATGGATAAAGATTGTGCATGTTTTATTTTTTAAGATAGTTATGTTTAAAACATTTAAGTTTTTTTTTTCTTGCCACAATTATGGGTATATAGATTTATTTTAAATGTTTGTTTAAACAAGTTAGCTCATTTTGAATTAACTAAAGTAGTCGTGTATTTTTTTTAAAATTATATTCATGATGGCCAATTATTTGTTGTGCTAATGCTCATGTTTAATTAATGTGAATCTTTAGAAATGGTAGGGTAGAATTTTATAAATAAATATTTTACGATTGGGAAATTAAGGCTTTCTTTAGTGTCTTCTGCCACGCAAATAATAAGGGGTGTCCAAAGGCAGCCCCCCAACTCATTTTCTAACAATCTGCAGCACATTGTAAAAATACTTTTCAAAAACATAAAAAAGTGAAATAAAAGAGCAAACAAGAACAAGTTGCAATGTTGACTAATAACACATAGCTGCCATGCAGGCTGTTTCTACTTGAATACTGTCATTGCTCAAAAAATAATAATGTTTATATGAATTATTGACATATTAAAGGCTCCAATTACTTCACATCAAAAATTATACTTGGTAATATTTTGGGGGGGAATTTAGCATATTTTGTGTTATAAATAAATAATATAAATAAATGATAAAAACTTAGAATCAACAGATATGAAGTTGAACTAGAGATTTAAGCATTGAAAGTAAAAATAAAAACGAATTATTTATGACTTATTATTTAAACTTTTATGAGTGAGGCCCCTTTGAATACCTAAGAATTGTAGTGGCATTTTTTAACTCATTGCTCAAAAAATAATAATGACTCAAAATAACTTATTATTATTGACTTATTTAAGGCTCTAATTACTTCACATCAAATATTCCACTTTGACATATTTTTAGGGGGAAACTGTTGCATAATTTGTTTTTGCCATTAAAAAATAGTTTTCTTTATCATAAAAGGGCAGAAAACATTGTTTTTAAACTTTCTACCGACAGATCTGAAGTTGAGCTAGAGATTTAAGCATTGAAAGTTTAAAAAAAACTTATTTTTAACCCTTTTGGATCTCCAATCATTTTAGTGTCTTTTTTTAACCCTCATTGTTCAGAGAATAATGATTCAAAATCAATGATATAAACTGACTTTTTAAAGGCTCCAAATATTTCACATTCCTTTTTTTTATTTTTTAGGGGGATAATATTGCTTATTTTGTGTTTTTGCCATTTAAAACAGGATTATCTTTGACGAAAAGGGCAGAAAACATGTTTTTAAACTTTATAATGACAGATCTGAGGTTGTTTTAGAGATTTAAGTGTTAAAAAATAAATTCTGTGTAACATTTTTATGATGGAGACCCTTCCGGGTCACTGGGACCAAACTTGAATGGAGCCCTAAAAGTTTAAATAAATATATATAAATGTATAGATATATACAGTGCAGGCCAAAAGTTTGACACCTTCTCATCAAATGTGTTTTCTTTATTTTCATGACTATTTACATTGTAGATTGTCACTGAAGGCATCAAAACTATGAATGAACACGTGGAGTTATGTACTTAACTAGGGCTGCCGATATTATCGACCGATAAATGCTTTAAAATGTAATATCGGAAATTATCGGTATCTGTTTCAAAAAGTAAAATTTATGACTTTTTAAAACGCAGCTGTGTACACGGACGTAGGGAGAAGTACAGATCGCCAATAAACCTTAAAGGCACTGTCTTTGTGTGCCGGCCCAGTCACATAATATCAACGACTTTTGACACACTCACAAGTGAATGCAAATCATACTTGGTCAACAGCCATACAGGTCACACTGAGGTTGGCCGTATAAACAACTTTAACACTGTTACAAATATGCGCCACACTGTGAACCCACACCAAACAAGAATGACAAACACATTTCGGGAGAAAATCCGCACTGTAACACAACATAAACACATCAGAACAAATACCCAGAACCCCTTGCAGCACTAACTCTTCTGGGACGCTACAATGTGCACTGTGCAACCTACTAATAAAAGTCTCAATCAATCAATCAAAACACATCCAATCATCATACTGCTGTGATTATATGCATTAAGTGTTCATTCAAGGCTAAGGCAAAATATCGAGATATATATCGTGTATCGCAATATGGCCTTAAATATCGCAATATTAAAAAAAGGCCATATCGCCAAGCCCTTGTTTCAATGATGCCATTTCTGTTTGTCATGTATAATTTTGTCAATTTTTGTTTATCCTTGAATAAACAGGTCAGTTTCTTGTTACCAACCATTGTGTATTATTCAAACTCCCCTAATTCAGCTGGCTAGTTGTTATCAAGAGTACTAAAACCCTTTTCAACATGATTCTGACAACTAAGTAAGCTAAATAACTTTAAACTTTAATACATGCTCGGATAGGCCAGTATCGGTCAGTATCGGTATCGGATCGGAAGTGCAAAAACCTGGATCGGGACATCTCTACTCCAGTGCGACTTATATATGTTTTTTTCCTTCTTTATTATGCATTTTCGGCAGGTGCGACTTATACTCCGAAAAATACGGTAGTCATGAAAATAAAGAAAACACATTGAATGAGGAGAAGGTGTGTCCAAACTTTTGGCCTATTAAAAAATATAAAGTAATAATTAAAAAATGTAATCAAAATGTCCCCCGCATGCTATGATAATTCAATGTGTGGCCCTCTCCTGATGGAAATTATTCACGCTGGTTAACAATGAGACTGTCCTCCCCAGGGTCCCCGCCTTGGTCCCAAATACCGTGTCAAGTCCTACCAGGTGGCGGGCTCCACGATAGAGACGCCGGTGAACGTGCACTTGTGCAACTCTGTGAAAATTGATCTGATGAGCCTGCTGGGGGGTGTCTCCTACTTTGGCTCCCAAGTGCTGACGCCGTACTGCTACACGCTGGGTAACGTAGTCGAGCAAACGTTTTCAAAATGTCCCCCACGCTGAGAGTCTGACGTTCTTAGACGTGGAGCTGAAGCTGGATGATGAAGGCTACGTGCTGCCTGCTAGTCACAAGGACGTGTGCAAGAGGTAAAAGTCAAACATGACAAGAGTCTTACCAGATCCAGTAGACGAGACATGTGTGTGCCTGCAGGATCGCCGTGTGCATCGATGGACAGAGCAGGTTCACCAACAACACCAGACAGCTTCTCGGGAAGGAGACCATCAAGCAGCGTCACCTGAGGCTGCTGGGATATGAAGTTGTCCAGGTAGGCCTTTGTCCACCCTCAAGTAGTGCCGATATGTTGCCAAGGGAATGACTCTTAATTTGACGCTGCAGATCCCCTTCTATGAGTTTGAGCACCTGCACGGCACCGCCCGTGTGGATTACCTCCACGAGAAGATCTTCTCCAACAGCTACAGACTGAGCTGGTGATGTCACATCTTTTTTTTTTTTTTTTACCAGGAACTGCAAATACATGCTGGAGGTTATTTGCAATAAACTCTACTGTGACACACAGGGATTGTTTGGAAAAATACAATTTATTGACTTCTGCAGATGATTTGAGTCACCTCCCATTTTGCACAGGAATATAAAGATCAGGGGAGTCCTCATGCTTTCCAACGCAAGTTTACATTTTGTACATTGAAGATGCTGACACAATATATGCTAAGCTAGCAGAGCAAAACATCCACGGTAGCTTTGTGTTCTCTAATAAAGTAATGGGTTAACTCTAGGGCTGCAACTAACAACTCATTTGAAAATTGATTAATCTGTCGATTATTACTTCGATTAATACTCGGATAAAAGAGACAAATTACATTTCTATCCTTTTCCAGTATTTTATTGAAAAAAAACAGCATACTGGCACCATACTTATTTTGATTATTGTTTCTCAGCTGTTTGTAAATGTTGCAGTTTATAAATAAAGGTTTATAAAAATTTTAAAAAAAAGTAGCCTCTGCGCATGCGCATAGCATAGATCCAACGAATCGATGACTAAATTAATCGCCAACTATTTTTATAATCAATTTTAATCGATTAGTTGTTGCAGCCCTAGTTAACTCATGAGATTAATCAAACTAGGGTTGCAAAAGGGTGGAAAGTTTCCGGTAAATTTACCACGGGAAGTTAAGCTCGGGAAGTTTGGAAATATTGACAATTTTTTGATTATTCAAAGTTGGACACCGTCCATGGGAATATATGGGGATTAATGGGGAATTACAATAATTACCATATTTTTCGGAGTATAAATCGCACCGGCCGAAAATGCATAATAACGAAGGAAAAAAACACATAAGTCGCACTGGAGTATAAGTCGCATTTTTGGGGTAAATTTATTTGATAAAATCCAACACCAAGAATAGACATTTGAAAGGCAATTTAAAATAAATAAAGAATAGTGAACAACAGGCTGAATAAGTGTACGTTATATGAGGCATAAATAACCAACTGAGAACGTGCCTGGTATGTTACCGTAACATATTATGGTAAGAGTCATTCAAATAACTATAACATATAGAACATGCTATACGTTTACCAAACAATCTGTCACTCCTAATTGCTAAATCCCATGAAATCTTATACGTCTAGTCTCTTACGTGAATGAGCTAAATAATATTTAATATTTTACAGTACCGGTAATGTGTTAATAATTTCACACATAAGTCGCTCCTGAGTATAAGTCGCACACCCGGCCAAACTATGAAAAAAACCGACTTATAGTCTGAAAAATACGGTATATATTATTGGGCACTTGTCTATATGCTGCTGCATCTTTGTGGCATTTTTGACGGAGCTCTTTGCACAGTATTTGCAAATGTACACAGCCTTTCCGCCTACATTGGTTGGGGTGAAATGTCTCCACACATCAGATGGTGTACGTGGCATTATCCTGTTTGTATTTATTTATTCTTGTAAAACACTAATGCAATGCTACACACAGAGATATAGTCAGCTAAACAATTGGAGTAGTCTTTAAAAATATTTTACTGATGGACAAATGAATAGAAATAGGCTAGATGAATAAAAGAACACTCGATCAGCATGCTAAGTCAAACTATAACCTACATTCTTGAATGACAACAGAATGGCTAGAAGAACAGACGGCAGAGGAAACTACACCTTTTGATTTAGTATTTGCTAGTTGAACTTTACAGATCACAAAAAAGGTACATTCGGATCGCTAACATTGTTAGCATAAGTGAATGGGATTTAACATAGAGAAAACTAGCATCACGGCTAACGGAGAAATATTTTCAGTTCATTACGAGACTGTGGTGGTACATAAACCTAGCCCGCTAGAGATATTGGCCCCAAAATCATTCAACAAGTACAGGAACAGCTAGCTAGCTTGAGTGGAAGTCTGCTGGAGTAGTCCCCAGTCATACAGTAACAAGCAATTACACCTCTATCAAATATATTTACCGCAGTAATATCATCAAAACTTACCTGACTGGATGAAGTCCTTGGGCTCAAATACTAGTGTGGCCTCAATAGCCCTGCTGTCGTGTGTAGCATGCTGGGAATGATCTGTGCATGTGATGGAAGAATGCACTGCACATGTGATGGAGGAATGCACAGTCCAGGGTTGAAATGCTACTGAATTTGCATTAAATCAGGTTGTTTAGCGAATAATCATGTTGCATTCAATGTTTATTCCCATGGAAAGTTTCCAACTTTGAATATTCCCAGAATTTTGCAACCCTAATCACAACAAATATTGCATTAATCACGTATACATGCAGATTAATTAAACTATTCTAACAATAAAATTGCACTTATGACCAAACATTAGGGTCTTTTTTAAATTAAGTTAATTGCAAAATTCGTGATGAGTACCTCTCACATTTGATGCGATACTGGTACTCAAAGGTACCAATTTTCAATATTTGTGTGTGTGTTAATGTTTGATAATATTTTTTTTTTTTAAATGTAACATTAAAAAATCAGCTGATTATGCCAACTGCTGTTCAGGTCTTTTATCTTTCTTTCATATACGCGAGTCATTTGCAATGCAGTTGCACTTCCAAGACATTAGATGGCAGTGCTGTATAGGCTAACTATGGCATGTGGTCTAATGAGGAAGTAGCTTTTACTCGTAAGTTGAATGTGTTATGTTGCGCCCTACAAAGTGTTTATACTGTATTTCGCTCATTACACATCAGCTGTTCAGTTGTAACATTCCTTTTAGTTTTAGTTTCCATTACTACATTTGAAGGTGTTGAAATCGCTAATGGTAGCCTGTCCATGGCATATCCAATGCAAACTAGCTCATTTTGGAAGAGTGGAACCTTACTTTGGTTAAGTGCTTTCTACCAAGCATACTTGCTTTGTTGGTGTTAAAAAATGTTGATACTTGTGATTAATCATGATTAATGCTAATTCAAAAGTCTGATTATGATTTCACCATTTGAGAGGATTACAAATAACATCACGATAATAATGAATTTACGTAATTTTTACAATCTGCCGAGGGCCAATAAAAAAGGAGCTGCGGGCCGAAATTGGACACCCCTGGTCGAGCTCGTATATGAATCATGAAGAGTGATAAGAAAAACCTGAGGTCCTTGTTAGTGATTGCATCTTTGGCTTCAGAGGCGTCCTTCCAAAGCAGGAGTGTCAGTTGGATGAATAGAGGAAGAAAAAGCTATGATACATGTGTCCTGACTCGGCTTTTATGAAGCGGGAATCTGAGGAAGGCCGAACTCGTCCACCATGACGCCGTCCTGCAAAGCCAAATAAAACATGAATGGAGGTTGAAAGGAAGTCTACGGGGACAAACGGACGTACCCTGTTGGATCTGGCTCCAGGCAAACCCTCGGGGATGGAAGGGACGGTGGCGGCGTCGTCCAAGTAGGAGGTGTCCTCATCCATCAGGAAGTCGTCTCCCAGAGCGCTCAGCTCTGAGGACGGGACAGTCATATTTAATATGAAGGCTGAGCTTTAACACACTTGTCAAAAGTTATGTTCAATTATTTCATTTAAACAAAAAAGTACATAAACATCTTATTGACGACTTGATCAAATTTCAATCAACCAGCCATGCAAAAAAGGATTATACACTTTACACTGCTTAAATAATGGATTGCAGCACCACCCAGTGGAAGCCTAATGTCACAGCAAGCACTGAAATAACAGCTGTTGTGTGTGGGCTGTTTGGTTTGTTTATTTATTTCTTAACTTATTTTAGTTTAAACATTTGACATATTTGCAAAAGTTGAGTTTTCATTTGTAAATTTGTTAAGCACCATACCAGGGGTGTCCAAACTTTTTCCACTGAGGGCTGCACATTGGAAAAAAAAAAATATATATATATATATATATATATATATATATATATATATATATATATATTTACATATATATATATATATATATATATATATATTTATATATTTATATATATATTTTTTTTTTTTTTCAATGTGCAGCCCTCAGTGATATATATATATATATATATATATATATATATATATATATATATTTATTTATTTATTTTTTTTTTTCAATGTGCAGCCCTCAGTGGAAAAAGTTTGGACACCCCTGGTATGGTGCTTAACAAATTTACAAATGAAAACTCAACTTTTGCAAATATGTCAAATTTTTAAACTAAAATAAGTTAAGAAATAAATAAACAAACCAAACAGCCCACACACAACAGCTGTTATTTTCATATAAATTGATTTAAAAATAAAATAAATTAAAAAAAAACATATATTTTTGTTTTTGATTGTTTTTTTGGTCATCTTTTTTTAATTTAAAACAAATGTAATTATATATATATATATCAAATCAAATCAAATCAACTTTATAATATATATATATATATATATATATATATATATATATATATATATATATATATATATATATATTTTTTTTTTTTTTTTTTTTAATTTTTTTTTTTATCATTATTATTATTTATTTATTTTTTCAATGTGCGGCCCTCAGTGGAAAAAGTTTGGACATTTTACATTGTAGATTTGGTATTTCACTAATGCTAACTGTAAGCATGCTATTGTTATCATAGTCTTGTTAGTATGCAAGCTTTTTTTTTTTAGCTCTTTTTGCTTATATTGTTCATTCCTAGTCGCTATCTGTTCTCTGCTAACTGTGAGCATTTCACTTCGGCTTTGGCTCTTCAGCATTCACACAAAATTGTATCGAAATTGCACTTTATATTTCATAAATCTACATGTTGTACTGGTTTTAAAAAGGTGTAAACTATCAAAAATGTCCCCCGCATGTTTTGATTTGTCAGTCTGTGGCCCTCAGCTCCAGAATGTGAGCCTTCCCCACTGACCTGCTTCCAAGTCGTCCTCATCGATGTCAGGTGTGCCGTAGCTCCTTCCCAGCGCGTCCTGGATGTCATTGGCGTCCTCCATCATGTCCTCCAGCTGGTCTTGAATATTCTGATGGTTTTAAACCACAAGAAACACACATCAGCCGCCTTATCTTACCTTATCTTATCAGTAACGGCGTATAGAAAGTACCTCGATTTGATCAAGTTTGACAGTCTTGTAGGCTTTCTTCATGTCCTTCAGGCCGCCTTTCATGGCATCCACCTAAACAGATGACACGGACGTCACCAGGTGTCATTTAGGGCAGTGGTACCCAACCACCGGTCCGGGGACTGGTACCGGTCCATGACGCATTTGCTACCGGGCCGCACAGAAACATTAAAGGAGAACATTCTCACCAGACCTATGTACGCGTCAATATATACCTTGATGTTGCAGAAAAAAGACCACATATTTTTTTAACCGATTTTCGAACTCTAAATGGGTGAATTTTGGCGAATTAAACGCCTTTCTATTATTCGCTCTCGGAGCATCGGGAAGCAATCCGCCATTTTCTCAAACACATTACAAACACCGAGTCAAATCAGCTCTGTTATTTTCCGTTTTTTCGACTGTTTTCCGTACCTTGGAGACATCATGTCTCGTCGGTGTGTTGTCGGAGGGTGTAACAACACGAACAGGGACGGATTCAAGTTGCACCAGTGGCCCAAAGATGCGAAAGTGGCAAGAAATTGGACGTTTGTTCCGCACACTTTACCGACGAAAGCTACGCTACGACAGAGATGGCAAGAATGTGTGGATATCCTGCGACACTCAAAGCAGATGCATTTCCAACTGTACTGGACAGATCAGCTTTCAGGAAAAGAGAGCGGATGAAGGTATGTCTACAGAATATATTAATTGATGAAAACTGGGCTGTCTGCACTCTCAAAGTGCATGTTGTTGCCAAATGTATTTCATATGCTGTAAACCTACCGTATTTTCCGCACTATAAGGCGCACCTAAAAACCACAATTTTTCTCAAAAGCTGACAGTGCGCCTTATAACCCGGTGCGCTTTATTACGATTCATTTTCATAAAGTTTCGATCTCGCAACTTCGGTAAACAGCCGCCATCTTTTTTCCCGGTAGAACAGGAAGCGCTTCTTCTTCTACGCAAGCAACCGCCAAGGAAAGCACCCGCCCCCATAGAACAGGAAGCGCTTCTTCTTCTACTGTAAGCAACCACCCGCCCCCGGAAGAAGAAGAAAAAACGCGCGGATATCACCGTACGTTTCATTTCCTGTTTACATCTGTAAAGACCACAAAATGGCTCCTACTAAGCGATCCGGTTCATAAAAAGACGCAATCTCTCCATCCGCACACGGATTACTACCGTATTTCACAGCAACTGATATTCCTGTGAACCGCACTGTGGAACGGGAGCACGTACGGTGAATATTCGCACCACAGGGAATGAGAAGTCATCCTTCACTGTGGTTCTAGCTTGCCATGCTAACTTCCACCCATGGTGATATTCAAAAGGAAGACCTTGCCAAAAGAGACCTTTCCAGCCGGCGTCATCATAAAAGCTAACTCGAAGGGATGGATGGATGAAGAAAAGATGAGCGAGTGGTTAAGGGAAGTTTACGCGAAGAGGCCGGGTGGCTTTTTTCACACAGCTCCGAAGGCGAACACACCTTCACTAAGACGGGCAGACAGCGCCGGACGACATACGCCATAATTTGCCAGTGGATCGTAAATGCCTGGGCAGATATTTCGGTCACAACTGTGGTCCGAGCTTTCCGGAAGGCAGGATTCACAGAACTGCTGGACAACAGTGACACTGACTCCGGTGACTTCGACGAGACGGAACCGGCCATTTTGGATCCCGTATTCGCCCAACTTTTCAATTCGGACACCGAAGACGAAGAATTCGAAGGATTTACGAATGAAGAATAACTTCAGAAGGTGAGCGCTATGTTTATTTTGTGTGTTGTGACATAAACGTTCGAGCAACATTATGTTGCTATTGTTCTACACCATTTTGAATTTTACTATGTTTGTGATTGCACATTTGCGTACATTTTGGGACAGAGTTGTTAGAACGCTGGTTTTCAATATATTATTAAAGTTTGACTGAACTATCTGACTGTTTTTTTGACATTCCCTTTAGCGCAGCGTAGGCGCGGCTTATAATCCGGGGCGGCTTATTGGTGGACAAAGTTATGAAATATGTAATTCATTGAAGGTGCGGCTAATAATCCGGTGCGCCTTATAGTGCGGAAAATACGGTAGTTCATAGTTGTTAGTTTCCTTTAATGCCAAACAAACACATACCAATCGTTGGTTAGAAGGCGATCGCCGAATTCGTCCTCGCTTTCTCCCGTGTCGCTGGCTGTCGTGTCGTTTTCGTCGGTTTCGTTTGCATACGGTTCAAACCGATATGGCTCAATAGCTTCAGTTTCTTCTTCAATTTCATTTTCGCTACCTGCCTCCACACTACAACCATCCGTTTCAATACATGCGTAATCTGTTGAATCGCTTAAGCCGCTGAAATCCGAGTCTGAATCCGAGCTAATGTCGCTATATCTTGCTGTTCTAACCGCCATGTTTGTTTGTATTGGCATCACTGTGTGACGTCACAGGAAAATGGACGGGTGTTTATAACGATGGTTAAAATCAGGCACTTTGAAGCTTTTTTTTAGGGATATTGCGTGATGAGTAAAATTTTGAAAAAAACTTCGAAAAATAAAATAAGCCACTGGGAACTGATTTTTAATGGTTTTAACCCTTCTGAAATTGTGATAATGTTCCCCTTTAATTGACTTATAAACGAACACATTTTCTCCAAATTAACTTTCGTATGTCCCACGAAACACACCAACAAGCTTGTTTATAGATGTATATTACAACTCCTAACAGGAAGTCACCATTTGTTATAGTACATTAATGCACATTAATGAACATATACCATTTTAATATGTCAGGTTGTAGCCAAAGGCTAATTTTCATCTGCAAGGTCGTTGCATATAACAGGGGTTCATAACCTGTTTGACCTCAGGAACCAACTTTTCCACTACAAAGGGACCCGGGGGACCACTCCAATATTAACACTGACTTAGTAATCTTACTCTTGATTTTGATCATATTCAATAAAATTAAATATCTGACCTACTTACAGTTCCCTACCTTGTAAAATTATATAAAAGCATGTGTTAATCACAAAGATAACATTATTAATTGAACAAATAAACTTTAGGCTTAGGTCAGACTGATTAGACAAAATACATTTACATACAATAGACATTATGTTCAGCTAAAATAAATTGATAATAAATATGTTTTTTTTAACTAAACTGGCAATAAAATTAAAGTGCAAATGAAAATACCACTTTAGTCATAATTTTTGGGCCGAAGACATTTCTCTATGAATATCACTCTGGTTGTTTTATATTGTCATTGTTAGGGGCGGTATAGCTCGGTTGGTAGAGTGGCCGTGCCAGCAACTTGAGGGTTCCAGGTTCGATCCCAGCTTCTGCCATCCTAGTCACTGCTGTTGTGTCCTTGGGCAAGACACTTTACCCACCTGCTCCCAGTGCCAACCACACTGGTTTAAATGTAACTTAGATATTGGGTTTCACTATGTAAAGCGCTTTGAGTCACTAGAGTAAAAGCGCTATATAAATATAATTCACTTCACTTCACTACTCCCTCCGAGGTCTTAATCAAGGCTCAAGTTGTTTGTTTGTCTCACAGACATTTATTTCAGCCACGCCTTCTTTTCGTTAACAACGATGCCAAAATAATGCCGTCAGAACTAATAAATAAGAAAAAACAGAACTTACAATTAGTCTGACATCAAATAAAAGAAAACACATTGATTTCACATACATTATCAGAAAGAATCATACCTCATTGGCCTCACAAACACCGAGGGAATAAAGTTTTTTTTCAAGCCGAGATTCTATTAACGTCTTCCATCAAATGCTTGCTGTCTCATGCTGCTTCCCTTATTCCGTCACATATTAATTGTCCCCCCAACAATGTGACCAAACCGGAACAAAAAATACGTTCCCCTCCAATTTACATGGGATTTGTAACAAAAATAAAGTTAACATATACTTGCATGAATTAACCAAAGGAAATCCATTTTTAATCACATTATATGTATATATGAACTTATATTTATACATTGTATTTATTTACTCTACCCAACTATGAAATTATATAACATATACCGTATTTTCCGCACTATTAGCCGCACCTAAAAACCACAAATTTACTCAAAAGCTGACAGTGCGGCTTTTAACCCGGTGCGCTTTATATATGGATTAATATTACGATTCATTTTCATAAAGTTTCGATCTCGCAACTTCGGTAAACAGCCGCCATCTTTTTTCCCGGTAGAACAGGAAGCGCTTCTTCTTCTACGCAAGCAACCGCCAAGGTAAGCACCCGCCCCCATAGAACAGGAAGCGCTTCTTCTACTGTAAGCAACCACCCGCCCCGGAAGAAGAAGCACGCGGTGCATGCTGGGATATGTGACGTTTCATTTCCATTTGTGTGTTTATGTAAAGACCCCAAAATGGCTCCTATTAAGTGTGTTGTCTGTCTAATTATAAATAATGCAGACGAGGCGTGTTAACTGAGTTCTCAACGTTTACTCACAGCGTGCTCATAACCACATTCTAACTGCCAGCATACAACGCTTCTCAGGGCTACCGCGCATGCTCGTCACTATCGTTGCATGCTGGGTAGTGTAGTTGTTATATTTGCTAGCTCATAACATCACATTAAGAGACACGCTTACGCGCTTAATTCAATACTCGCCGTCATTCCGGGTGGATTGACAAAAGACCTCCAGCCGCTAGATATTGGTGTCAACAGGGCATTCGAAGCTAGACTGCTAACTGCGTGGGAACAATGGATGACCGAAGGCGAACACACCTTCACTAAGACAGGGAGGCAGCGCCGGACGACATTCGCCCAACTTTTCAATTCGGACAACGAAGGAGAATAATTCGAGGGATTTATGAATGAAGAATAACTTCAGAAAGTGAGCGTTATGTTTATTTTGTGTGTTGTGACATTAACGTTCGAGCAACATTATGTTGCTATTGCTCTGCACTATTTTGAATTTTACTATGTTTGTGATTGCACATTTGCGTACATTTTGGGAGTGAACAGAGTTGTTAGAACGCTGGTTTTTAATATATTATTAAAGTTTGACTGACCTATCTGACTGTTTTTTTGACATTCCTTTAGCGCAGTTAGATGCGGCTTACAACACCGGGCGGCTTATAGGTGGACAAAGTTTTGAAATATGCCGTTCATTGAAGGCGCGGCTTTTAACCCAGAGCGCCTTATGGTGCGGAAAATACGGTATACAATGTGCTTCTGTCAGCAGCTACAGTCATTACTGCCACAAGTGGTAGAAAAGTGTATTACAACTACCGGTAAGTACAGCTGTGGCCTATGCGGACCACAGCTGAAAAAACACATATATGACATTCTAGGGGGCGCTCTCGGCCCAACACCCTATGGTTAAGAAACACTGGTATATAGTATATGCCAGTGTTTTTCAACCACTGTGCCGCGGCACACTAGTGTGCCGTGAGATACAGTCTGGTGTGCTGTGGGAGATGATCTAATTTCACCTATTTGGGTTAAAAATATTTTTTGCAAACCAGTAATTATAGTCTGCAAATTATGTGTTGTTGTTGAGTGTCGGTGCTGTCTAGAGCTAGCAGAGTAACCGTGTAATACTCTTCCATATCAGCAGGTGGCAGCTGGTGCTAATTGCTTTGTAGATGTCAGAAACAGCAGGAGGCAGTGTGCAGGTAAAATTGAGTGTAATGCTTAAACCAAAAATAAACAAAAGGTGAGTGCCCCTAAGAAAAGTAATTGAAGCTTAGGGAAGGCTATGCAGAACCAAACTAAAACTGAACTGGCTACAAAGTAAACAAAAACAAAATGCTGGACGACAACAAAGACTTACTGTGGAACAGACGGCGTCCACAAAGTACATCCGAACATGACATGACAATCAACAATGTCCCCACAAAGAAGGATAAAAACAACTAAAATCTTCTTGATTGCTAAAACAAAGTAGATGCGGGAAATATCACTCAAAGGAAAACATGAAACTGCTAAAGGAAAATACCAAAAAAAGAGAAAAAGCCATTATATTAGGAGCGCAAGACATGAACTACAA
Organism: Nerophis lumbriciformis; assembly: GCF_033978685.3. NCBI lineage: Eukaryota > Metazoa > Chordata > Actinopteri > Syngnathiformes > Syngnathidae > Nerophis > Nerophis lumbriciformis. Next base: position 45,836,100 of record NC_084554.2, read on the forward strand.
CACTACACACAGGGTAACAGCAATAAACTCCAAATAAGTCAGGGGGTGATGTGACAGGTGGTGACAGTACACCTACTTTGAGATAAGAGCTATATTGATGCATGTTTGGTTATGGTTTAAAGTCATACCCAACAATTGCGACAACAACTTTTTACTATCAACTGAGTTTCATTTTTTTAATGATGTCTGCTAGGGTTAGGGTTAGGGTTAGCCTCGGGATTTTTTCAACGCAAAAAATGTGCCTTGGCTCAAAAAAGGTTGAAAATCACTGGTGTATGCCATCAACGTGCCGGCGACCATCTTTTTGCAAAGAAACACGCCCAGGGCTCCCATTAGTTGATTTTTCATGCAAATTTTTTTGCTGTTTTTATCTGCCACACGTGAAAAACCGGTTTGGTGAAAATAACGCATACGGTACATTAAACCGGTCCCTGGTGGGAAAAAAGGTTGGGGACCCCTGATTTAGGGGACATCATAGTGTGGCCTTACTGTTGTTTTGGTGTCCTTCAGGGTTTGGATGGTGTAGTTGGCTTGTTCCATGTTGAAGGACTGCTGCATGAGGTTGTTCCGCTGGCCCTCGTACCTGCAGCAGTGGCATTAAACACACCAGTCAAAGTCAAATACACACATTTAAATAACATTCTTCAGCCAGGCTTACATTCTCTTCTGCTTCAGGACCCTCATCGCCTTCTGCTTGACCATGTTCTACAAACATGACAGTGTGATGACGAGGATGATGATGACAGGTTTAGCACGTGTTGTTTCTACTCGAAATCCTCACCTTAGACGGCCCATCTCTCATCTTCTTCATCTGATCTTTGTACTTCACCAGCTCGGCGTCCAGTTTGTCGATTTTCTTGTCCACGGACTCTGTCCTGGAATCAACCTTTAAACCAAGAACTACACTTGAATTGCATCCAGTTTAATAGAGGAGGAATTTGGTGTTTATCTTTTAAATAACAGTTAGCTTCTACAGCGTTTGTGTTATGTTGCTTCGATTAATCATTTAATGAGTGTAACTAATAAAAATGGATCAAATCCAGACTGCATTGAGTTTTTTTTACTATGGCTGTCAGACGATTAAAATATTTAAATCGCTATCAATCGCAATGTCTAGAGTTAACTCTAAATTAATCGTAATAATTTATTTCATTCATACATACATAGATAAAGTCCAGGCCAAAAGTTTGGACACACCTTCTCATTCAATGTGTAGACTGTCACTGAAGGCATCGAAACTATGAATGAACACACGAAAAAAGGTGAAATAACTGAAAACGTGTTTTATATTCTAGTTTCTTCAATATAGCCACCCTTTGCTCTGATTACTGCTTTGCACACTTTGGGCATTCTCTCGATGAGCTTCAAGAGGTAGTCACCTGAAAGGGTTTTCACTTCACAGGTGTCATAGTTTTGATGCCTTCAGTGACAATCTACAATGTAAATAATCATGAAAATAAAGAAAACGCATTGAAATGAGAAGGTGTCCAAACTATTGGCCTTTACCTGTACATATATATATCATTTACCTCACTAAAATGTACACCCAACATGGGACAATTTGTTTGCTTTATGCAAATGTTTGTTTATTAAACATTATACATTTTATATGGAGCCCAAAACAAAATGGGCACCAACACTCTTTTACAGACCCACACCTGGGGTCTAATCCAGTCCTTTAGTACTATCTCTTTTTCCTATTATGATACACACACACACACACATACATACATACATACATACATACATACATACATACATACATATATATATATATATATATATATATATATATCTCAATCAATCAATGTTTATTCAACGTGTTAAGCAATGTCAGCTAAGATTTATCTGAGAGCCAGATGCAGTCATCAAAAGAGCCACATCTGGCTCGCGAGCCATAGGTTCCCTACCCCTGTACTAGGTCATAAAATCAGTGTCAGTTGAGTCGGTCCATAGGTTGCCTGTAGGGATTTTTAATGTCCAGCAGATGTCAGTATTTAGTGACACAGTATCGACACAGTAACAATAGTTTTGCAATGTGTCGAAACGCTCCATGACGCCTCATCAACCCATCACTATTGCACAGGTGGCATCCTATGACAGTTCAGCTCAGTGGTTAGTACCAGCTTTTACCATCTCAGAACCCTCGCAAAGACCAAGGCCTATCTCTCCCAGAGTGACCTGGAGACTGCTATCCACGCCTTCATCACACACCGGCTAGACAACAACAACTCACTGCACGCTGGCATTGATCAGGCATCACTCCGCCGTATACAGCTTGTGCAAAACGCGGCTGCCCGTCTCACCAGTACCAAAAAACACGAGCACATCACCCCAGTCCTGGCCTCACTCCACTGGCTCCCTGTCCGTCACCGCATTGATTTTAAATTACTTTTAATTGTTTTTAAATCCCTAAATGGTCTGGCCCCACAATACCTGGCCGAGCTGCTGCATCATCATCATACCTCGTCTAGAGCAGGGGTGCTCACACTTTTTCTGCAGGCGAGCTACTTTTCAATTGATCAAGTCGTGGGGATCTACCTCATTCATATATATAATTTATATTTACTTATTTATGAAATATATGTTTTTGTTAACAAGTTAAAGGTGTTTAATGATAATGCAAGCATGTTTAACACATATAGTTAATATTGTTAATAAATTAAAGGTGTTTAATGATAATACAAGTATGTTTAATACATATAGTTAATATTGTTAACAAGTTAAAGGTGTTTAAAGATAATGCAAGCATGTTTAACACATATAGTTAACAAGTTAAAGGTGTTTAAAGATAATACAAGTATGTTTAACACATATAGTTAACATTGTTAACAAGTTAAAGGTGTTTAATGATAATACAAGCATGTTTAACACATATAGTTAATATTGTTAACACGTTAAAGGTGTTTAAAGATAATACAAGCATGTTTAACACATATAGATTCCTTTCTTTCATGAAGACAAGAATACAGTATAAGTTGGTGTATTACCTGATTCTGATGACTTGCATTGATTGGAATCAGACAGTAGTGCGGATAACGTCCGCATTTTCGAATGGAGGAGAAAAAAAGTCCTCCTATCTGTCCAATACCACATGAAAGTGGTTGGTTTTTAGCATCTTATTTGTCCAGCTTCTGTACTCCTTTGTATACACTTTACAAGAAATACATTGTCGGCAAACTCCGTAGCTTGCTAGCTTATGCACGCCAGCTTTCTGAGACTCTTATTTTGTTAGCACAACTGTGCAGTCGGTCTTTGGAGTTTTGACGACAGGTACGGCACCAGAGTCTGTTGAAATAAAGTGTTTCTCGCCTTCCAGTCGGTAATTTTAATGAGCTGGCAGCAGCCAGCGTCATCTCAGAAGACCCTCGGGTGCCGTGAATGTCAATCAAGTGACGATAGTGAAGATTTATGATCGCTCATTTTTAGGACTATTTTTTTAATGCCTGGCTGGTGATCAACTGACACACCCTCCGCGATCGACCGGTAGCTCGCGATCGACGTAATGAGCACCCCTGGTCTAGAGCCTTAAGGTCAGCTGACCAAATGCTTTTGGCGGTCCCCAGATCCAGGCTAAAGACCAGAGGGGACAGAGCCTTTTCCATTGCTGCCCCTAAGCTCTGGAACAGACTTCCCCTCCACATTAGGTCAGCCCAGAGCCTGGGGGTCTTCAAAACCCTCCTTAAGACCTACCTCTTCTCGCTGGCCTTTGACCTGAGCTGAGTCCGCCCACTAGGCCACCATTTCGCTTTAGTTTTATTTTTCAATTTGTCGCACTTTTATTATTATTATTTTTTATTCTGCAAATGTTTTACTTTTTATTCGACCCCTTTTACCATATTGCACTATCTTGTTCAGCACATTCATTGTTTATGTTCTTTGTTTGTTTTTTTTGTTTTTTGCTCTATGCTTTTTTAACCTGTAAAGCACGTTGGTTCGATTTAAAAGTTGTTGAAAACGTGCTATATAAATAAAGTTGACTTGACTTCCACGCTGGAAATCACAGAGCTTTTTAGAAATGTTAGTAGAAGCGTGCCCAAGTGCTTGATTTTATACACCTGTGGCCAAAGTGATTAGTACACCTGATTCTGATCATCTGGATGGGTGGCCAAATACTTTTGGCAATATAGTGTATTTGACTTTTTTTTCCTAATTTATTATTTCAATTTTATGTTATGTATACTTTTTGATGTTTACTTGTTCGGCAGTGGGAAAAGAAACGTTTGACATGTGTTTAATTGTATTTCTGGACTGTACATGTCCAAAATACAATAAAAAAAAATGTTTAAAAAAAAAACTTACACAATCAGTAGGAAATCATGATTTCTTCCTCTTACTGTAAGTGAATGCCATAATACTAGCTGAGAATAACTCTAATACCCCTCCCTGCCTGCCAGTTAACAAACCTGTTCTACAAGTTGATGACTGTTTTTTTCCCCACACTGAGAACAACATACTTTGCAACAGGAGTTGTTCGAATTATCATTGAACAATTTATATGCTGATTAATGACTCGAATATGTGACTTTTTGTCCATGACGTCAGCAACAGCGTCGGATTTCGCCACTCGTAAATGTCACCACTGTTTATATCATTAAATATTCATTCAAAAGGCAGTATGACAGTCGAGGGCATGAAAAAGTAAAAAAAAAAAAAAAAAGACTTTGTTTTCGACTTAACTAAACTTGCTAAACTGTTAGCAAAGAGCTAATTAGCCACTGACGTCCATCTTTGTTTACTTTATAACAGCGTAGAAAAAAAGTTCTCTCTGGTCAACACTTACGGTTCCAATACAGTCCGTGAGGTTCGGCGCTGGACCTTTCGGTTTCCCCATTCCAAAAATACGATTCATTTTGACTTTAAAAGTGTCGGGAAGAGCACAAAATAACTCGCCGCCTCAGCCCAGCGTCGAACGGACACCCGGAAGTCAACACAGGTGACGTCAGAGGAGTCATATGCTGACTAAACCACGCCCACCAAAAATGGGTTTCGTAATCATAAGATTTCCATTAGATTGTAGGCAATAACTTTGTGATTTTAATCGTAATAAATATAGGAATATTGTCATATCTTGAATATTTTTTATATTAGTGAATTTTGTCGAGGTGTCAATATAGCATACTTGCCGACCCTCCCGAAAATTCAGCGCCTCTCCCGAAAACCTCCCGGGACAATTATTCTCCTGAAAATCTCCCGATTTTCAGCCGGACCTGAGTGAGGACAGCCTTTTTTCACAACGTGAGGACAAAAGGGTGACAAGAACTAAATCATCCAGACTAGAGATAAATTGTATTATTATGTTTATCTTACCTAAAAATAAATATATTTACTAATTAAAAAAACCAAAAACGAAATACATTTTTACTATATTTTGCTAAAAACATCAAAATTAATTGTATTTTTATTTGTATTTTTTCTGACTCCTTATTACATCCAGCCATAGAATTATACATTAAAAATAAACATATTTGAAATAATTAATTTTAAATTATCATAATAATTCATTTAAAATGACCATATTTAATTATTAAAACAATTGCTTGTTTATCAACAACTTTAGCATTTTATTCATTACATTTTGAAGCTCTCAGAAGCCAAGTTATGTTATATTCCTTAAGATTTATTTATGCAAGTTTGAAGTATCAATTATCTAAACACAGTTTTGTTTGCATATTTTCAGGATATATATATATATATATATATATATATATATATACATACATACATATATTTCATACATATATTTCATACATATATATATATATATATATATATATATATATATATATATATATATATGTATATATATATATATATATATATGTATGAAATACTTGACTTGGTGTATTCTAGCAGTCAATATACTCCCCTCTTAACCACGCCCCCAACCACGCCCCGCCCCACCCCTGACCACGCCCCCCGCCCCCCACCTCCCGAAATCGGAGGTTTCAAGGTTGGCAAGTATGCAATATAGCACATGCATTGCTGTGAATATTGAATGAAAATAAATATTGTAAAAAAACAATGAATTTTTTATTTTTATTTTAGCGATGCATCCATCCATCCATCCATTTCCTACCGCTTGTCCCTTTCGGGGTCGCGGGGGTTGCTCTCAGCTGCAATCGGGCATTCAATACAAAATGTCCCTGCAATACATACTTCCTATCCCTAGGGGGAGTCTGTGGTTTACAGTAAAACTCATGTGTAGCTTCAGGGGGAAAAAAAAAAAAAGCTGTCTTTGTTCAAATGCATTTAATAAGGTTATATATAGCCAACAAATACAGCTGCAAACATGGAAACTGTCATGGAGATTAAAAAAAGAAGGACAAAAGACCCCAAAATAACTCACTTCTGGGGCCTAAAGTTTCTTTTATGTAAGATAACAGAAGAAATTTTCTATTTTTGTTGCCAATGACTGGAGAAAAGACAGGAATAGATGTGCACAACTGGGAAAATGAAACATTTAGCCAAGGAAGTAACATTCATTTGCAGTTCATTTAATAACAATTACAGCCGCATCAAGTACACAGGCTGCTGATGCTGCATTATCAGACTGTTGCCATGCAACACAAACAAAATAACAATGGTCTTCTATCATTGCAACACGTAATCTGTGCGTGAGCATCATGGTGGGATTATGTTGCCATGCAGAGCACAGGTGAGTGGATTATTTACTGTCAAATCAACAAACTGGACAAAACACCAGAAAAAGCCCTCTGTCGTATCATTCCAGGATTTTCTCATTTGTACCTTCAAACATTTGCACTCACTTGCAACACCGACGTCAAGTCATAACAACCATTCTTAGAGTTGTTTTCATGCACAAACTTCTGCCATGCTCATTTGTCAAACACCAGCTGGACTGCTGAAGGCACACGTGGTCAAACTGTGATCAGAAGCAGAAGACAGGCCTAAACTACACTAATATCATTATAAGGTGTGTGTAACCTGTGTTGTGCGTAACTTGTGTAGTGTGTAACTTGTGTAGTGTGTAACCTGTATACTGTAGTCAGTGTGTAACTTGTACACTGTAGTGTGTAACTGGTATAATGTAGTGTGTAACCTGTACACTGTAGTGTGTAACTGGTATAATGTAGTATGTAACTTATTTAATGTAGTGTGTAACCTGTACTGTAGTATGTAACTGGTATAATGTAGTGTGCAACCTGTACACTGTAGTGTGTAACTTGTATAATGTAGTGTGTAACCTCCATATTGTAGTGTGTAACCGGTACACTGTAGAGTGTAACTTGTATAATGTAGTGTGTAACCTGTACACTGTAGTATGTAACTTGTATAATGTAGTGTGTAACCTGTACACTGTAGTGTGTAACTTGTACACTGTAGTGTGTAACTGGTATAATGTAGTGTGTAACTGGTATAATGTAGTATGTAACTTATATAATGTAGTGTGTAACCTGTACACTGGAGTGTGTAACTGGTATAATGTAGTGTGCAACCTGTACACTGTAGTGTGTAACTTGTATAATGCAGTGTGTAACTTATATAATGTAGTGTGTAACCTGTACACTGTAGTGTGTAACTGGTATAATGTAGTGTGTAACTTATATAATGTAGTGTGTAACCTGTACACTGTAGTGTGTAACTGGTATAATGTAGTATGTAACTTATATAATGTAGTGTGTAACCTGTACGCTGTAATGTGTAACTTGTATAATGTAGTGTGTAACCTCTATATTGTAGTGTGTAACCGGTACACTGTAGAGTGTAACTTGTATAATGTAGTGTGTAACCTGTACACTGTAGTATGCAACTTGTATAATGTAGTGTGTAACCTGTACACTGTAGTGTGTAACTTGTACACTGTAGTGTGTAACTGGTATAATGTAGTGTGTAACCTGTACACTGTAGTGTGTAACTGGTATAATGTAGTATGTAACTTATATAATGTAGTGTGTAACCTGTACACTGTAGTGTGTAACTGGTATAATGTAGTGTGCAACCTGTACACTGTAGTGTGTAACTTGTATAATGTAGTGTGTAACTTATATAATGTAGTGTGTAACCTGTACACTGTAGTGTGTAACTGGTATAATGTAATGTGCAACCTGTACACTGTAGTGTGTAACTGGTATAATGTAGTATGTAACTTATATAATGTAGTGTGTAACCTGTACGCTGTAGTGTGTAACTTGTATAATGTAGTGTGTAACCTGTACGCTGTAGTGTGTAACTTGTATAATGTAGTGTGTAACCTCTATATTGTAGTGTGTAAACTGTACACTGTAATATGTAACTTGTATAATGTAGTGTGTAACCTGTACACTGTAGTGTGTAACTTGTACACTGTAGTGTGTAACTGGTATAATGTAGTGTGTAACCTGTACACTGTAGTGTGTAACTGGTATAATGTAGTATGTAACTTATATAATGTAGTGTGTAACCTGTACACTGGAGTGTGTAACTGGTATAATGTAGTGTGCAACCTGTACACTATAGTGTGTAACTTGCATAATGTAGTGTGTAACTTATATAATGTAGTGTGTAACCTGTACACTGTAGTGTGTAACTGGTATAATGTAGTGTGTAACTTATATAATGTAGTGTGTAACCTGTACACTGTAGTGTGTAACTGGTATAATGTAGTATGTAACTTATATAATGTGTGTAACCTGTACGCTGTAGTGTGTAACTTGTATAATGTAGTGTGTAACCTCTATATTGTAGTGTGTAACGGTACACTGTAGAGTGTAACTTGTATAATGTAGTGTGTAACCTGTACACTGTAGTATGTAACTTGTAGTGTAGTGTGTAACCTGCACACTGTAGTGTGTAGCTTGTATAATGTAGTGTGTAACCTGTATATTGTAGTGTTACATGTACTCTGTAGAGTATAACTTGTCAAATGTAGTGTGTAACCTGTACACTGTAACTTGTATAATGTAGTGTGTAACCTGTACACTGTACTATGTAACTTGTATAATGTAGTGTATAACCTGTACACTGTAGCATGTAACTTGTATAATGTAGTGTGTAACCAGTATATTGTAGTGTGTAACCGGTATATTGTAGTGTGTAACCCTTACACCATAGTGTGTAACTTGTATAATGTAGTGTGTAACCTGTACACTGTAGAGTGGAACTTGTATAATGTAGTGTGTAACCCTTACACCATAGTGTGTAACTTGTACAATGTAGTGTGTAACCTGTACACTGTAGAGTGGAACTTGTATAATGTAGTGTGTAACCCTTACACCATAGTGTGTAACTTGTATAATGTAGTGTGTAACATATACAGTGTATTGTGAAACTTGTGTAGTGTAGTGTGTAACTTGTGTAGTTAAAGTTAAAATTAAAGTACCAATGATTGTCACACACACACTAGGTGTGGCGAAATTATTCTCTGCATTTGACCCATCACCCTTGATCACCCCCTGGGAGGTGAGGGGAGCAGTGGGCAGCAGCGGTGGCCGCGCCCGGGAATCATTTTTTGGTGATTCAACCCCCAATTCCAACCCTTGATACTGAGTGCCAAGCAGGGAGGTAATGGGTCCCATTTTTATAGTCTTTGGTATGACTCGGCCGGGATTTGAACCCACAACCTATCGATCTCAGGGCGGACACTCTAACCACTAGGCCACTGAGTAAGTGAGTGCAGTGTGTAACATGTATAGTGTAGTGTGTAACATGTGTAGTGTAGTGTGTAACTTGTGTAGTGTAGTGTGTAACATTGTGTAGTGTAGTGTGTAACATTGTAGCCCTTTGCCAAATGTGAGCAGACCAAGAATTCAATCAAGAGGTCTGGAAGGAAAGAGAGCATCAATAATTCAGTTTCTGAAGAAAATGTCCTCCAGGTGAAGACCTGGTCTACAAGGTGGACGTGACGTGGGTGAGTCCAAGGTCTCGGGAGTCTTCTTTCCCGCCATGAGAAACCGAAGACAGTTCCACGGCTAGTCATGCCGGCTTACTGTTCTGGTCCGGGTTCCGCAGCGGCACCTGGGCCTCCCGCACCACTTCAAGCGCCCTCCTGGTCCCCGCGGCTCTCTCGCGCCTCATCCTGGCCGACAGGCAGAAGTCCTTGAAGCAGCGCTTGAAGTTCTCGTCCAGGAAGGCGTAGAGGACCGGGTTCAGGCTGCTGTTGGTGTAGCCCAGCGCCACGCAGAAGAAGTAGGCGGCCATGATGGCGGTGGTCTCGGGCACGCGCACCAGCGCCTTGACCAGGATGAAGATGTGGATGGGCGTCCAGCACACCACGAAGACGGCCACCACCACCACCACCAGGCGGGTGATGCGGCGCAGGTTCCGGTCCTTCACCCGCGAGCCCGACAGCATTCGCACGCTCTTGAGGCGCAGGACCATGAGCGAGTAGCACACGGTGATGATCAGCACCGGCACCACGAACCCAAAGACGAAGACGCAGACCTTCATCAGGGTGTCCCAGTAGACGTACGGCTCTGGGAACTGTAAGGCGCACTCTGTGATACCTGCGGGAGGGACAACAAGTCCAAGGTCAGCGTTCATCCAACCTTCGTCTTCTGCCTGCTTCTATTCCTTCATCCATCCAACCAACAATCGTCCGACTCACTGGACTAGACCAATAATGTAGAACACCAGTTGGACTAGACCAATAACGTAGAACACCAGTTGGACTAGACCAATAATGTAGAACACCAGTTGGACTAGACCAATAATGTAGAACACCAGTTGGACTAGACCAATAATGTAGAACACCAGTTGGACTAGACCAATAACGTAGAACACCAGTTGGACTAGACCAATAATGTAGAACACCAGTTGGACTAGACCAATAACGTAGAACACCAGTTGGACTAGACCAATAATGTAGAACACCAGTTGGACTAGACCAATAACGTAGAACACCAGTTGGACTAGACCGATAACGTAGAACACCAGTTGGACTAGTCCAAGATGTGAAGTGATCCAACATCATCTTTCCCAACCCTTCCACCATACCTCCAGCCTTTCATCCAACCGACCTCATCCATCCACACCATAACTCTTAGGCATGAATTCTACAGAAGTAATCCTTCGCGGCTTCCAAATGTCCAGGATCAAGCATCCACCCATTACTCACACCAGGCCAGAATTTATGACTAAAGTAGTCCAAGGTCAACCATTATCATCCAACCATTCAGTCATTCATCCAACCATCTCCACCATATAAATGTGCTGGAGTAGAAACAGAACATGGTAATCCAACGTCCATCACATCTACTGTACTCCTAACCTACAAAATGACCAACCTTCTTCCAACTTGTCCATCCATCCACCCACTCATCCATCCAACATCTACCTGCAAATATCATCCTTCAGTCCATCCACCTGTTCATCCTTTATCCGTCATCCACCAATCCATCCAGTCATCCACCCATCCATCCATCCATTCACCCTTCATATATCCATCCACCCATCAGTCCAGCCATTAATTTATACAACCAGCCATTCATCCATCAATTCAATCATCCATCTGTTCACCCATCCACCCACGCGTTCACCTATCCATTCACCTATTTACCCATTCACCCACTCAACCTTCATCCATCCACTCATCTATCCATCCATCCATTCACCCATCTATCCACCCATTCAATCCTACATCTACTGATCTACCTTGCCACTGATGTATCCATCCATTCACCCATTCATCCATTATCCACCATCCATCCATCCAGTCATGCACCCATCTTAACACTCATCCATCCATCCACACATCCAACACCATTCACCCAAAAATCCACTCACTCACAATACATCCACCCACTCATTCATCCATCTACTCATCATCCATTTCTCCATTCACCTGTTCACCCATCCATCTAGTCATCCAGCCATTCACTCCTTTATCCATTATCCACTAATCCATCCAGTCATTCAGCCATCCTTCAACTAATCTATCATCCATCATCCACTCATCATCTACCAATCCACCAATCTATCCAGTCATTCAGCCGTCCATCGACCTATGTATCCATCATCCACTCATCATCTATCAATCCACTCATTCATTATCCACCAATCGATCCCCTCATCCACCAATTCACCCATCCATCCAATCACCAATAAGTCCAGCCATTCATCCATTCACCTATCCATCCACCCACTAAATCCAACATCCCCAATACACCTACCCACTCATTTATCCGTACATTTACCCACTCATCCATTAATTACCAATCCATCCAGTCATTCACCCATCTATCCACTCATCCACTACTTACCCCATCCATCCATTCACCTATCCATCGACCCACTCAATCCAACACCCCCCGATACATCTACCCGCCTACAAATACGTTCACCCACTCATCCATTATCTACCAATACATCCAGTAATATCCCATCCATCCACTCATCCATCCATCCATCAATTCATAACCCACCAATCCATCCAGTCATTCACCCATCCATCCACTCTTCATATAACCATTCATCCAACAGTCCACCCATGAATTCATACAACCAGCCATTCATCCATTCACCTATCCATCCACCCACTCAATCCAACCCCCCTCCCCCCCAATACACCTACCCACTCATTTATCCATACATTCACACACTCATCTGTTATCTACCAATCCATCCAGTCATTCTCTTATCTATCCACCCATCCATTCATCCATCCACCAATTCACACACCCAACACCATTCGCCTACAATACATCCACCCACTTATCCATCCATCCATGTATCCATCCACCTGGTCACCCATCCATCTACTCAACCATCCATCCACTTATTTATTCATTACCCACCAATCCATCCAGTCATTCAACCATCCATCCACTCTTCATATAACCATTCACCCATCAGTGCACCCATTAATTCATACAACCAGACATTCATCTATTCTCCTATTCATCCACCCACTCAATCCAACACCCGCCGATACACCTACCCACTCATTTATCCATATGTTCACCAACTCAACCATTATCTACCAATACATCCAGTCATTCACCAATCCATCCACTCACCCATCCATCCACACACCCGACCCACAATACATCCACCCACTTATCCATCTAGCCATTTGTCCATCCACTTGTTCACCCATCCATCTACTCAACCATCACTTATGTATTCATTATCCATTATACATTATCATTTACCCATGCATCCATCCATCTATTAATCTAATACTCCATCTGTAAACCCATTCATCCACTCGTTGACTTATTCATTCACCTGGTCACCAATTCACCCACCCAACACCCATCTATCCACCCATCACCCGCCCACTCATCCATCCATCAATCCACCAATTCACACACCTGACACCAATCACCCACAATACATCCACCCACTTATCATCCATCCATCCACCCATTCACCCATCCATCTACTCAACCATCCATCTTCTTATGTATTAATTATCCACCAAACCATCTAGTCATTCACCCATCCATCTACTTATCCACCCATCCATCCACCCTACATATAACCATTCACCCATCAGTCCACCCATTAATTGCTACAACGTCATTCATCCATCCATCTATTCATCCAATACTCTGTTAACCCATCCATCCACCCGTTGACTTATTCATTCACCTGGTCACCCATTCACCAACCCAACACCCATCTATCCACCCATCACCCACCCACTCATCCATCCATCCACAAATTCACACACCTGACACCATTCACCCACAATACATCCATCCACTTATCCATTCATCCATTCATTCATTCATCCATCCACCTGTTCACCCATCCATCCGTCTATTAATAAAATACCCATCCATCCACTCGTTTACTTATTCATTCACCTGGTCACCCATTCACCCACCAAACACCCATCACCCACCCACTCATCCTTCCATCCATCCACCAATTCACACACCCAACACCATTCACCTACAATACATCCATCCACTTATCCATCCATCCATTCATCCATCTATCCATCCACCTGTTCA
>NC_084554.2:45855000-45872500 GCF_033978685.3 Nerophis lumbriciformis
ATATGACGGGTGGATGGATGGATGGATGGGTGAATGACTGGATGGTTTGGTGGATAATGAATACATAAGTGGATGGATGGTTGAGTAGATGGATGGGTGAACGGGTGGATGGATGGATAAGTGGGTGGATGTATTGTGGGTGAATGGTGTCAGGTGTGTGAATTGGTGGATGGATGGATGGATGGATGAGTGGGTGGGTGATTCCAGCAGCAGTGTACAGAATTGAGACCTATATTGAGTAAAACATGCTTGAAACTAAAAAATCAACAGTTGCAAAGCTGTGTCACTGTGTCATCAACACTCACAAGTATAAAACTACTTTTTTAAAGTGATAATTTCTTACTTCAAGTATGAAAAAAAAATCATGATGCCGAGCGCATATCATTATGTCAAGACAATGGCACTAGCATTTACTTAATTTAAGAATATTTTTCAACATATTGAGCAAAAAGGTCTCTTTTTTGTACCGAGAAAAGTGCACTTGTTATTAGTGAGAATATACTTATTTTAAGGTATTTTGGGTTCATTTTACTTGTTTTGGAAAGTCTTGACAAGCCGAATTTTCTTGTTCTATTGGCAGATAATTTTGCTTAGTTCGGATAAAATACTCCTCATTTTTATATATTTTTTGTTGTTTTTGAACACTGAATACCACTGATTTCCACGCGTTTTTTTGTCATACGTGTAGCTATGATAAAGGACACATGTTTTGGCGTGTTTTATTATTCATAGTTTGCTTAACAGTAATAGAATATGCTTATATGCTATAAGTCAGTGGTCCCCAACCACCGGGCCGCGAGCCGGTACCGGCATACTTGCCAACCTTGAGACCTCCGATTTCGGGAGGTGGGGGCGTGGCCGGGGGTGGGGTGGGGCGTGGTTAAGAGGGGAGGAGTATATTGACAGCTAGAATTCACCAAGTCAAGTATTTCATAAACTTGCATAAATAAATATTAAAGAATATAACATAACTTGGCTTCTGAGGGTTTCAAAATGTAATGAATAAAATGCTAAAGTTGTTGATAAACAAGCAATTATTTTAATAATTAAATATGGTTATTTTAATTTAAAATCAATTATTTCAAATATGTTTATTTTAATGTATAATTATATAGCTGGATGTAACAAGGAGTCAGGAAAAAATACAAATAAAAAAACAATTAATTTTGATGTTTTTAGCAAAATATAGTAAACATTTTTTCTTTTTTTTCTTTTTAATTAACAAATATATTTATTTTTAGGTAAGATAAACATAATACAATTCATCTCTAGTCTGGATGATTTAGTTCTTGTCACCCTGTTGTCCTCACTCAGGTCCGCATGGATCTGGAGGGGGCGTGGCTTCCGGCTGAAAATCGGGAGATTTTCGGGAGAATATTTGTCCCGGGAGGTTTTCGGGAGAGGCGCTGAATTTCGGGAGTCTCCCGGGAAATTCGGGAGGGTTGGCAAGTATGCGGTACCGGTCCGTGGATCGATTGATACCGGGCCGCACAAGAAATAAAAAAATTAAAAATTAAAAAAATTTTTAAAAAATGTTTTTGTTTTTTTTATTATTAAATCAACATAAAAAACACAAGATACACTTACAATTAGTGCACCTACCCAAAAAAAATCCTCCCTCCACCATTTACACTCATTCACACTCATTCACACAAAAGGGTTGTTTCTTTCTGTTAATTAATATTGTGGTTCCTACATTATATATCAATATATATCAATACAGTCTGCAGGGATACAGTCCATAAGCACACATGATTGTATTTTTTTATGACAAAAATAAATCAATCAATAAATCAATAAAAATAATTAATATACCCCCCCGGTCCGTGGGACACATTTTCAAGCGTTGACCGGTCCGCAGTCACAAAAAGGTTGGGGACCACTGCTATAAGTGACCAGACGTCCGAGATCAAAACTGGGAATATAATCCCAGAAAGAGGGAAAAAAAACGGTCAGCCATTTTTAAATTGAAGAAACAATATGATTAGGTTATATATATATTTGTATATCCTACATAAACAATGTATGAATACATTAGATATCTATATATTTTAGGGACTTATAGACTATATGTATCTCTGTTGCTGCAGAAGCAGAGTTTATTCCATCTTGACACTTTGTATTGATATTTTTGTATTACATTCTTCCCTTAAATGATCATGTTTACAGTGATTGTTTTATATGTATTTTTTATGTATGTCGCTTTGGATAAAAGCGTCTGCCAAATAAACATAAACATATGTTTTAGTCCGCGTATCCCTCCGCCAAATGGGCAGCCCTAATGAAATCCCACACATTTCTGAGTCCTAATAATCCATCATGGGGCCACAAAAAGTTGTGAGTGACCGCACAAAAAATAATTTCCTTTAAATATATTCCACGTTGTTTTTTTTGCACCTAAAACTATAATTATTCTAGATAAATATGTTGTGTGTTCATACTCTGGGGAGTCCATTAGAGGACTACTTGATTAATTGGTATTTTTCTGACCTTTTGGGATGGATTCCGACAGAAAAGTGCTGATTGATGGGAGCAATTAGCTGAACAACACTGACGTGGCCAAGCAAAGTGGCGGGCGAACCTGTCGTTGGCGTTCCGTCAGACGCGGAACAACGTTAGCAAAGCGACCGACCAACAGTCGTATAATCAATGTTTTAATATGCCGCCATCGACCGCTTGGAATCTCATTTTGAGAGTTAAATTGAATTCTTCTAAGACGCTCGGAAGCAATTAGAGTTCTTTTCTCCTCCCACTTTGATTCCACGCAGCTAATATCGCCGCAACATTTTACAGAGGATTTGTGGCTTCAGGGCGCCATAAATAAAAAGAGCCACCGCCATAATTAATACTTCTTCCGCAGACCGCATGGGGGAGGAGTTATGTAAAATTGGTAATAGGGGGCGGGGTCAAGGGATTGACGTAATGGCCTGTTTGCCGCTCGGGGACACTTAGCAACGAGAGATGGATTCCAAGGTGTGGTGCGTTTCAGGCAGCAGGGACACTTCATTAGGCACACCTGGCGTTTATCACAGGCATGAGTGGAGCCCACGGCCTTGAGAGCTCACTCCTATTTGGATTAGGGACACATCTTTGTTTATTTATGTGCAAGGTGAAGTGACATGGGTTGTCCCATACATAATTATGATGAAGTTGATTATACATCAATTAACAAGGAGTTTGGAGAGTTTCTTCTTCTGAGATTTGACATCATTAGTCATGCAGGTGTACCTAATGGTGTGTCTGTGTCCAAACATACATGCAAACCCCTCATTATTTTGATAATAATAATTACAACAATGCTATTATTCTTATTAACATCATCATTATTATTATTACTGTTGTACAATAAGAATAATAATGATGATAATTAACAAAAAATGGATAATGAAAAATAACAAAATTAAAAAATAACAAAAAAAAACAAATTATAAATGATTCTTAGTAGTAGGAATGCTATTGCATGTATTTTTTTAAATAATAATTACAGTAGGAATATCAATACTAATAATAATAATCATAGTTTTTAGTCAACTTTTGTTTAGTCGTAGTTGTGTTCTTGTTGCTATTATTTTATTATATACAAATAATAACTATAATAATAAGTTAATTAGTAGCAGTGCTACGATTATTTTATTATACAATAAGTTATCATTAGTGGAAGTTGTGGTATTGCTACTATTATTTTATTAAATACAAATAATACAATGGGTTATTAGTGGTTGTGGTAATGTTACTATTTGTCTTTATACGTAATAAAATAGAACAATACCACAATTACTAATAATAACTTGTTGTATAATTATCAAAATTATTATTCGTAGTAATGTTATTATTATTTTTATTATACAATTAGTTATTAGTAGTAGTAGTTGTAGTATTGTTACAATTGTATGTATATATAATAAAATAGCAACAATACCACAACTACTAACAATGCCTTATTTTATAATTATCAACATTATTGATAGTAGTAGTTGTGGTATTGTTACTATTTTTTATATATTGAACTATTTACTATAAATTATAACTAGACTTATAAATAGTTGTATATGAAACAACTATTTTTCAATACAATAAAATAGTAATAATACCACAACTACTAATAATAATTGATTGTATAATTATCAAAATTATTATTAGTAGTAGTAATGTTATTATTTTTATCATACAATAAGTTATTAGTAGTAGTAGTTGTAGTGTTGTTACCATTTTATTTATGTATAATAAAATAGCAACAACACCACAACTACTAACAATAACTTATTGTATAATCATCAAAATTATTATTAGGATTAGGTGTGGTACTATTAAAAACTTTTTATATAATAAAATATTTACTATAAACTTTAATATACTTATAGTTATTGTAATACTATTAATAATATTGTATAATTATCCAAATTATTATTAGTAGTAGTTGTGGTATTGTAACTATTTTTTTTACATATTAAACTATTTACTGTAAAAGTTTTTTATATAAAAACAATTTTTTAATATAATAAAATAGTAGCAATACCACAACTACTAACAATAGGTTATTCTATCATTATCAAAATTATTATTAGTAGTAGTTGTGGTATTGTTACTATTTTTTATATAATAAACTATTTACTATAAACTATAACTATGACTAGTTTTTTTTTACATAAAAACATTTTTTTTATATATAATAAAATAGCAACACCACCACATATACTAACAATAACTTATTGTATAATTATCAACATTATTATTAGTAGTAGTTGTGGTATTGTTACCATTTTTTTTAATATAATAAACTATTTATTATAAACTATACTTATAAATAGTAGTTTTTTTAACAACTATTTTTCAATACAATAAAATAGTAACAATACCACAACTAATAAAAATGTATTGTATAATATATATAATAGTAGCAATACTACTAATAATAAAATAAAATAAATCTATATTTACTATAGTTACCATATTTTCATTTATTTATATAATTAAAAATATATAAAACACAAAATAAATTAACATAGTAAAAAAGTAAAGTACTAGTGATTGTCACAACACACTAGGTGTGGTGAAATTATTCTCTGCATTTGACCCATCACCCTTGATACTATACTATTTATTATTAAATAATTATTAGCATTGTTACTATTATATATTGTTGCCCTAATTTCATTATATACTAAAATAATACCCTACTTACTATTTTTATGGTGTAATATTGATCACACTAATTGTTTTTGTTGCGATTATTTCATTGTGTAATGAAAATAATAACATCATTCTTATTTGCATTGTATAATCCAAACTTCACAGATTCTTTATGACTAACATTGTTATTGTCTTACCTGACGATGACGTACATGACCAGGCAGTTCCCCAGCAAGCCCACCACAAAGACCAGCGAGTAGAGGGCGGTGATGATGGGGATGATGGGGGACAGACTCTCCTGCTCCCAGCCCTCCTCGTGGGTCACGTTGCATCCTGACCAAGATGAAGAAGAATTGAGGGAACACGCGTCTCCCGCCTTGTTGTCTTCTGGGAACATCTCGTTGTCCATCTTGGACGCTGCCTGCTGGAGTCCACGCAATACGGAATGAGCGGGAAATCAAAGAGAACTTGGAGAGGAAGAGGAGGAAGAGGAGAAAGAGGAGGAGGAGAAAAAGCACAAAAAAAAAAAATCAGGAGAATGACTTTTCCTCCTTTCTCACTGTGAGGAGAGTGTTGGGGAGGACCGTCACGTCACGTGGTCTCATCATGCATCCACATCCACTTGCAGCGGGAGCCCAGCAAAGTTTGCACACACACACACACACACACACACACACACACACGCGCGCGCGCACACAGTTGGAGGATGCAAAATTGTGACACGCAGGCGCGCTCTCACACAAGCATGCAGCAACATGCACCGTGAAATGACCCACTTCATTAGGAACACCTGAAGGAGTATTCACACCAGTGCTTTTCAACCTTTTTTGAGCCAAGGCACATTTTTGCCGTTGAAAAAATGCGGAGGCACACCACTATCAGAAATCACTAAAAAACGAACATCAGTTGACAGTAAAAAGTCGTTGTTGTTGGATATGACTTTAAAGGCCTACTGAAATGCGATTTTCTTATTTAAACGGGGATAGCAGGTCCATTCTATGTGTCATACTTGATCATTTCGTGATATTGCCATATTTTTGCTGAAAGGATTTAGTAGAGGACATCGACGATAAAGTTCGCAACTTTTGGTCGCTGATTAAAAAAAAGCCTTGCCTGTACCGGAAGTAGCAGACGAGTAGCGTGACGTCACAGGTTGTGGAGCTCCTCACATCTGCACATTGTTTACAATCATGGCCACCAGCAGCGAGAGCGATTCGGACCGAGAAAGCGACGATTTCCCCATTAATTTGAGCGAGGATGAAAGATTTGTGGATGAGGAAAGTGAGAGTGAAGGACTAGAGGGCAGTGGGAGCGATTCAGATAGGGAAGATGCTGTGAGAGGCGGGTGGGACCTGATATTCAGCTGGGAATGACTAAAACAGTAAATAAACACAAGACATATATATACTCTATTAGCCACAACACAACCAGGCTTGTATTTAATATGCCACAAATTAATCCCGCATAACAAACACCTCCCCCCTCCCGCCAATACAACTCAAACACCTGCACAACACACTCAATCCCACAGCCCAAAGTACCGTTCACCTCCCCAAAGTTCATACAGCACATATATTTCCCCAAAGTCCCCAAAGTTACGTACGTGACATGCACATAGCGGCACGCACGTACGGGCAAGCGATCAAATGTTTGGAAGCCGCAGCTGCATGCGTACTCACGGTACCGCGTCTGCGCATCCAACTCAAAGTCCTCCTGGTAAGAGTCTCTGTTGTCCCAGTTCTCCACAGGCCAATGGTAAAGCTTGACTGTCATCTTCCGGGAATGTAAACAATGAAACACCGGCTGTGTTTGTGTTGCTGCAGTCGGCCGCAATACACCGCTTCCCACCTACAGTTTTCTTCTTTGCTGTCTCCCTTGTTCATTGAACAAATTGCAAAAGATTCACCAACACAGATGTCCAGAATACTGTGGAATTTTGCGATGAAAACAGACGACTTAATAGGTGGCCACCATGCTGTCCCAAAATGTCCTCTACAATCCATGACGTCACGCGCAGGCGTCATCATACCGAGATGTTTTCAGCAGGATATTTCGCGCGAAATTTAAAATTGCACTTTAGTAAGCTAACCCGGCCGTATTGGCATGTGTTGCAATGTTAAGATTTCATCATTGATATATAAACTATCAGACTGCGTGGTCGGTAGTAGCGGGTTTCAGTAGGCCTTTAAACCAGGCCTGGGAAATTATTTTGACTCGGGGGCCACATTTAGAGAAAAAAACGTGTCTGGGGGCCGGAATATCTATTTTTAGGAACACTAATACAAAACCTCACAATAATGTCTGATTGAATGCTAAAAACGTTAAAAAACGTAATGGAATTTGACATTTTTCTATGAACGATAAAACACTGAATATTGACAAAATATGAACGTCACACCCCCTTTCGATCGACATATTGTACAATCGAGTGAAACGCGACAAAAATGCAACAAACAGTGAAATATGAACGCGAAGGGTACAAAATAAACCCACCTACAATTTGATCGATCTGATACATCAATAAGTTTTAGAACTTTGTTGTGAAAATCTCCTTCCGCGTCTGTGGAAACGCTTCCCACCCACACTGCTTGGTGCCTCTTCTGAGCTGATGTAAATAGTAACTAATTAGATGACCATAGTAACTATTTAGATTACCATAGTAACTGGTATATCATCCAAAAGCGCAGATTCCTACCATTGAAATACTTTGTATAGTTCAAGACTTGCGGTCAACATACATCTTAAAGATAACTAACATACATCTTAAAGATCTAAAAAAATACTTGGGAATGTCTGGCGGGCCAGACTGAAAAGCTTAACGGGCCGCATGTGGCCCCCGGGCCTTAATTTGCCCAGGTCTGCTTTAAACCATAACCAAGCATGCATCAATATAGCTCTTGTCTCAAAGCAGGTGTACTGTCACCACCTGTCACATCACACCCTCACTTATTTGGAGTTTTTTGCTGTTTTCCTGTGTGTAGTGTTTTAGTTTTTGTCTTGCGCTCCTATTTTGGTGGCTTTTTCTCTTTTTTTGGTATTTTCCTGTTGCAGTGTCATGTCTTCCTTTGAGCGATATTTCCCGCATCTACTTTGTTTTAGCAATCAAGAATATTTCAGTTGTTTTTATCCGTCTTTGTGGGGACATTGTTAATTGTCATGTCATGTTCGGATGTACTTTGTGGACGCCGTCTTTGCTCCACAGTAAGTCTTTGCTGTCGTCCAGTATTCTGTTTTTGTTTACTTTGTAGCCAGTTCAGTTTTAGTTTCGTTCTGC
Organism: Nerophis lumbriciformis; assembly: GCF_033978685.3. Lineage (NCBI taxonomy): Eukaryota > Metazoa > Chordata > Actinopteri > Syngnathiformes > Syngnathidae > Nerophis > Nerophis lumbriciformis. The sequence goes on from NC_084554.2 coordinate 45,863,405, forward strand.
ATAGCCTTCCCTAAGCTTCAATGCCTTTTCTTCGGGGGAATCACCTTTTGTTTATTTTTGGTTTAAGCATGAGACACATTTTCACCTGCACACTGCCTCCCTCTGTTTCCGACATCTACAGAGCACTTAGCTACCGGCTGCCACCTACTGATATGGAAGAGTATTACACGGTTACTCTGCCGAGCTCTGGACAGCACCGACACCCAACAACAACACATCATTTGCAGATTATATAATTACTGGTTTGCAAAAAATATTTTTAACCCAAATAGGTGAAATTAGATTAATCTCCCAAGGCACACCAGACTGTATCTCACGGCACACTAGTGTGCAACGGCACAGTGGTTGAAAAACACTGATTTACACTATACCGGTGATTCTCAAACTGAGGTATGGCTCCACCTAATGGGACGCCAAAGAATCACTTAATTGAATATTCAAACACAGTGTTACTGTTCAAACTGTGCAAAAATGCTAATTATACTCGTTTGTAGTTTTCATATAAAAATGTTTGTCATAATTATAGTTTATAGTCCATCCATCCATTTCTACCATTTGTCCCTTTCGGGGTCGTGGGGTGCGCTCAGGGGCGCCGCTAGGGATTTTGGGCCCCATGAAAATAATCTTTACAGGGCCCCCAACAGTGTCATTATTTTTTCTGTATTATAATTTCATCATCATTAGGGGCCTCTCTGGGTCCCCATTCCATCAGGGGCCCCTAGAATCCGTCTCCTTTACCCCCCTTTTCGGCGCCCCTGGGTGCGCTACTACTAATAATGTTGCTAATTATACAATAAGTTATTGTTAGTAGTTGTTGCTATTTTATTGTATAAAAAAATGTTTTTATATAAAAAAAAACTAATCATAGATATAGTTTATAGTAAGTAGTTTAATATATTTAAAAAAAAATAACAATACCACAACTACTACTACTAATAATGTTGATAATTATACAATCAGTTAAATTTATAGATTTTATATAAAAAAAATGTCATAATTATAGTTTATAGTAAATAGTTTAATATATAAAAAATAGCAACAATACCACAATTGCTACTACTAATAATGTTGATAATTATACAATAAGTTATTGTTAGTAGTTGTCGCTATTTTATGATATAAAAAAATGTTTTTATATAAAAAACTAGTCATAGTTATAATTTATAGTAAATAGTTTAATATATTAAAAAAAAAGTAACAATACCACAACTACTACTAATAATAATGTTGATAATTATACAGTAAGTTATTGTTAGTAGTTGTGGTGTTGTTGCTATTTTATTATATATAAATAAAATGGTAACAATACTACAACTACTACTACTAATAACTTATTGTATAATAAAAATAATATTACTACTAATACCTAATGTGACGCCAAAGAATCGCTTAATTGAATATTCAAACACAGTGTTACTGTTCAAACTGTGCAAAAAATATTAAATATACTCGTTTATAGATTTTATATTAAAAAAAATTCATAATTATAGTTTATAGTAAATAGTTTAATATATAAAAAAATAGCAACAATACCACAACTGCTACTACTAATAATGTTGATAATTATACAATAAGTTATTGTTGGTAGTTGTTGCTATTTTATATATAAAAAAATGTTTTTATATAAAAAACTAATCGTAGTTATAGTTTATAGCAAATAGTTTAATATATACATAAAAAATAAGTTAAAATACCACAACTACTACTAATAATAATGTTGATAATTATACAATCAGTTATTGTTAGTAGTTGTGGTGTTGTTGCTATTTTATTATATATAAATAAAATAGTAACAATACTGCAACTACTACTTATTGTATAATAAAAATAACATTACTACTACTACTAATAATAATTTTGTTAATTATACAATCAATCTATTATTAGTAGTATAGAATATAGAATATTTAGGCCTTCTATGCTACTGTGACTTAATGTTGGTCATTATAGTGGGACTTGGAGAGCCAAGTGTTTACTTGGTGGGAAAAAAAAGTTAGAGAACCACTGTTCTACACTAAAAATGATACTGCTTTTTTTATTGTGTGTCATCATGACAGCTGTTCCTAATGGATAGCACCCTATCGTGCATGTAAAAAAAACAGTTAGCACCATTTTGTGGATATAAAAAAAATTGTTGGCAACCTATCGCGCATGTAAAAGAAATGGTTAGCACTCTGTTAAGCATGTAAAAATATAGTTAGCACCCTATAGTGGATGTGAAAAAAATAGTTAGCACCTTATCGTGCATGTAAAAAAAATATACTTAGCACCCTATTGTGCAATGTAAAAAAAAAGTCTTAGCACCCTATTGTGCAAAGTAAAAAAAAAAATAGTTGGCACGCTATCGTGCATATAAAAGAAAAAGTTTGCACCCTATCGCGCATGTAAAAAAAAAAAAGTTAGCACCCATTGTGCATGTAAAAAATATCTAGTTAGCACCCTATTGTGCATGTGGGGCGGTATAGCTCGGTTGGTAGAGCGGCCGTGCCAGCAACTTGAGGGTTGCAGGTTCGATCCCCACTTCCGCCATCCTAGTCACTGCCGTTGTGTCCTTGGGCAAGACACTTTACCCACCTGCTCCCAGTGCCACCCACACTGGTTTAAATGTAGCTTAGATATTGGGTTTTACAATGTAAAGCGCTTTGAGTCACTTGAGAAAAAGCGCTATATAAATGTAATACACTTCACTAATACACATGTAAAAAAAATATTTAACATCCTATCGTGCATGTAAAAAAAATAGTTAGCATCCTATCTTGCATGTAAAAAGATAGTTAGCACCCTATCAAGCATGTAAAAAAAATAGCACCCTATTGTACATGTAAAAAATATAATTAGCACCCTATCATGGAAAAAATATATAGTTAGCACCATATCATGCATGTAAAAAAAAAAAACAGTTAGCACCTTATCACGCATGTGCAAAAAAAATACAGTTAGCACCTTATCAAGCATGTAAAAAAATAGCACCCTATTGTACATGTAAAAAATATAGTTAGCACCCTATCATGGAAAAAATATATAGTTAGCACCATATCATGCATGTAAAAAAACAAACAAAAAAAACATCCATCCATCCATCCATTTTCTACCGCTTATTCCCTTTGGGGTCGCGGGGGGCGCTGGAGCCTATCTCAGCTACAATCGGGCGGAAGGCGGGGTACACCCTGGACAAGTCGCCACCTCATCGCAGGGCCAACACAGATAAACAGACAACATTCACACTCACATCCACACACTAGGGCCAATTTAGTGTTGCCAATCAACTTATCCCCAGGTGCATGTCTTTGGAAGTGGGAGGAAGCCGGAGTACCCGGAGGGAACCCACGCAGTCACGGGGAGAACATGCAAACTCCACACAGAAAGATCCGAGCCCGGGATTGAACCCAAGACTACTCAGGACCTTCGTATTGTGAGGCAGATGCACTAACCCCTCTGCCAGTTAGCACCTTATCACGCATGTAAAAAAAATACAGTTAGCACCTTATCAAGCATGTAAAAAAATAGCACCCTATTGTACATGTAAAAATATAGTTAGCACCCTATCATGGAAAAAATATATAGTTAGAACCATATCATGCATGTAAAAAAAAAGAAAAACAGTTAACACCATATCATGCATGTAAAAAAAAAAAAACAGTTAGCACCATATCATGCATGTAAAAAAAAAAAACAGTTAGCACCATATCATGCATGTAAAAAAAAACAAAAAACAGTTAGCACCATATCATGCATGTAAAAAAAACAAAAAACAGTTAGCACCATATCATGCATGTAAAAAAAATATATATATACAGTTAGCACCTTATCACGCATGTAAAAAAAAAAACATGGATCTAAAATATTAGACAACTCAGTCCAAACACAATGGATCCACTCCAGGAACATAGTATCATATCAAATAATCAATCATATATATTAGCATGATTAAAAAAGGGTCTAATTTCACAGGTCATGTTTTAAAGTGTCAAAGAAGTCAAAACAATCAAATCAAATAAAAGTACTGAACCCTTTGATGTCACAGCACATTGGTCACTTTATTAGGTACAGCCATCAATCATTAACCTAATATATTGTTTTGAAATTTGTATTTTTTTCACATATTTGTGGTGTGCAAGTACATGGCACTGACAGTGGTTCCGAATACTTCGCCACCTGTCATGCACATAACAAAAGCAATCGATCCCCTATTGGAATAATAATAATAATAACAATAATACTAATAATGTCGATTTAGTGAATCAATTTGTCCCCAGAACATACTCTATGAAAGTGTAAAACAAAGCTAACCACTGCAATGTATTTCTCTGCAGAGAAATACTGATACCTAGTGGCCATTAATAGATACTGCATGAATATTTCACCTAGCTGGAGCACATTGTGGTGGAAATAATAAAAGTTAAAGTACCAATGATTGTCACACACACACACACACACACACACACACACACACACACACACACACACACACACACACACACACACACAAGGTGTGGCAAAATTATCCTCTGCCTTTGACCCATCACCCTTGATCACCCCCTGGGAGGTGAGGGGAGCAGTGAGCAGCAGCGGTGGCCGCGCCCGGGAATCATTTTTGTTGATTTAACCCCCAATTCCAGCCCTTGATGCTGAGTGTCAAGCAGGGAGGTAATGGCTCACATTTTTATAGTCTTTGGTATGACTCACCCGTTTAAGAAAAAAGCTAAAAGTGTTAGCATCTAGTGGTTAAAAATATGTGGGGGCGTGGTTAGGGGCGTGGCTAAGAGGGGAGAAGTATATTCACAGCTAGAATTCTCCAAGTAAAGTATTTCATATATATTTATATATATATATATATATACATATATATATATATATATATATATATATATATATATATATATATACATATATATATATATATATATATATATATATATATAAACTACTTGACTTTCAGTGAATTCTTGCTATATATATATACATACATATATATATATATATATTTTTATTTTTTATTTATTATATATATAAATAAAAAAAATACTTGAATTTCAGTGTTCATTTATTTACACATATACACACACACACATAACACTCATCTACTCATTGTTGAAAAAGCCCTAGATGTTATTGTCACATATGCATGTACAGTAGATGGCAGTATTGTCCTGTTTAAGAGTGTCACAACATTGCTGTTTACGGCAGACGAGCTGCTTTACGGTAGACGAAAACGTGACTGCTGTTGTTGTGTGTTGTTGCCGCGCTGGGAGGACGTTAATGAAACTGCCTAACAATAGACCCACATAAGAAACCAAGAACTTGCCCTCCATCGTTCTACAGTTATAACGTGATTGGGCAGTGTTGTTTGGACCAGTTGTTCCTCCCAGGGAATTCAAGTTTCTGGTCGCTCCCAAGCTCTTTACGACACTTAAAGCTGAGTAGAAGAACCACCAGAGACAGAATAGGTATTTGGTAATATATTTACAAAGCTTTGTAAATATAATGAGCCCAGTCCAGCATAGAACATTCAATCGCGCAGCTAAGCTGGTCTGCCCTAAAATATGGAAACCTTCTATTCTATAAAGTCTCTCTCCCTCCCACCCTCGCTGTCTTGTCTTTCCTGCCCAAACACATGCCCATTGTCCTCCGCAGCTGGACAAAAGAAGAGATAAGGAGAAGGATTATCTCTCCTCCTTACATTCCATAGTCAAGGTTAGCACACAGTATTTGCAGACAACCAAAAGACTACAATTGGAAGAAAAACACTAGCTGTTTTGTAATATGATTATGAAAATAAAGAAGTAACACTTAAATACGGATATATGTAAATATCTGCCTCCGACAGCAGGCACACTGTTTATATTGTGGGAAAGCGGACGTGAAAACAGGCCGTCCTCACTCAGGTTTCCGCCTGAATTTCGGGAGAAAATTTGTCCCGGGAGGTTTTCGGGAGTCTCCCGGAAAATCCGGGAGGGTTGGCAAGTATGCCTATTTTAACTCCAATTTCTGCTTCTATGGTTATCATCACACTTTCCCTCTGTTCACTTATTTTTTTCCATCCGAGGGGAAAACTTTGTCACGTTCATTTCTGGACAATAACGCAAGTCGCCCTTTCCCCTCCACAATATCACACTTCAGCTCAATAAGGTTTTTTTTTCCCCTCCCGAGGCTACGTCTTGAACTCTGGAAGACATTTTCCCTGCGTGGGCGAAGAAGCGTCCATTTTCCAACCTGAAACCCGCAGCAAAAAAAACAACAACAACACAAGATTCTTGTCACTCCGGGCTGTTAGTGCGCTAAATGGCCCGCCAAAGAGCGCCGTTTGGGTCCTAATGCGCCGCAGCATCCGTCTCCATCTTGTGACAGATATGATCTGAAATGGGCTTTAAATTGGCGGCTATGTTTCTTCCTGACATGACTTGATGATGCACGCTTTTAAAAGAAACATCAACTGAAAATGATGTTTCGAGGGGACACGGGGAGGGAGGGGGACTAATCTGTTGTCCCTTGCAGGCGCGTTACGGCGATTACTTAACATAAGTCATTTCATTTTTAAATATGACTTCACTTTTCACAGGTGCGCATTAATAAGGTGATTAGACGCCATCTTTCATGTCGACTGTAAATTAAAGTCATTTTACGGGCGGCAACGGTTTTTTTTGCGATGTTTCATTCCAGCATCGGCACCTTTTAATGCGTTTTCTCCCTGCCAGCGTCAGGAGAAAAAAAGGTGATGGACTTTAGAGTAGTCAGTGTGCAGCTTGCGCGGCAGTTATCGGTTTACTGTACACTGGAAATGAGGCAACGTACAAACATTACTGTCTAAATAGCCGGAGTATGACGTCCACAGTAAAGCATGGTGATGGCAGCGTGCACGAGTGCTGCCGGTACATTGAAGAAAAGATTAATTCCAACATGTGACATTTTCATGATCCTCTGGGTACAGTATGTCTTGTGAAGGGACAATACTATGGAAAGTAAACTTGGATATATTTTAGAGTAGTCAGTGTACAGCTTGTATAGCAGTATTATATTTATTTTTGTAAATAAAAACAGAATACAATGATTTGCAAATCCTTTTCACCCTATATTCAATTGAATAGACTGCAAAGACAAGATACTTAACGTTTGAACTGGAAAACTTTGTTATTTTTTACAAATATTAGCTCAATTGGAATTTGATGCCTGCAACATGTTTCAAAAAAGCTGGCACAAGTGGCAAAAAAGACTGAGAAAGTTGAGGAATGCTCATCAAACACTTATTTGGAACATCCCACAGGTGAACAGGCTCATTGGGAACAGGTGGGTGCCATGATTGGGTGTAAAAGCAGCTTTTCATGACAAGGATGGGGCGAGGGTCACCACTTTGTCAAACAAATGCGTGAGCAAATTGTTTAAGAACAACATTTCTCAACCAGCTATTGCAAGGAATTTAGGGATTTCACCATCTACGGTCCGTAATATCACCAAAAGGTTCAGAGAATCTGGAGAAATCACTCCACGTAAGCGATCATATTACGGATCTTCGATCCCTCAGGCGATACTGTGTCAAAAAGCGACATCCGCGTGTAAAGGATATCACCACATGGGCTCAGGAAGACTTCAGAAAACCACTGTCAGTAACTACAGTTGGTCGCTACATCTGTAAGTGCAAGTTAAAAACTCTACTATGCAAAGCGAAAGCCATTTATCAACAACACCCAGAAATGCTGGCTGGCTTTGCTGGGCCCGAGCTCATCTAAGATGGACTGATGCAAAGTGTAAAAGTGTTCTGTGGTCTGACGAGTCCACATTTCAAACTGTTTTTGGAAACTGTGGACATCGTGTCCTCCGGAACAAAGAGGAAAAGAACGATCCGGATTGTTATAGGCGCAAAGTGGAAAAGCCATCATCTGTGATGGTATGGGGGTGTATTAGTGCCCAAGGCATGGGTAACTTACACATCTGTGAAGGTACATACATGTTTTGGAGCAACATACGTTGCCATCCAAGCAACGTTATCATGGACGCCCCTGCTTATTTCAGCAAGACAATTCCAAGCCACGTGTTACATCAACGTGGCTTCATAGTAAAAGAGTGCGGGTACTAGACTGGCCTGCCTGTAGTCCAGACCTGTGTGGCGCATTATGAAGCCTAAAATAGCACAACGGAGACCCCCGGACTGTTGAACAACTTAAGCTGTACATCAAGCAAGAATGGGAAAGAATTCCACCTGAGAAGCTTAAAAAATGTGTCTCCTCAGTTCCCAAACGTTTACTGAGTGTTGTCAAAAGGAAAGGCCATGTAACACAGTGGTGAACATGCCCTTTCCCAACTACTTTGGCACGTGTTGCAGCCATGAAATTCTAAGTTAATTATTATTTGCAAAAAAAAAAATTAAGTTTATGAGTTTGAACATGAAATATCTTGTCTTTGTAGTGCATTCAATTGAATATGGGTTGAAAAGGATTTGCAAATCATTGTATTCCATTTATATTTACATCTAACACAATTTCCCAACTCATATGGAAACGGGGTTTGTACTATCCACGCAGCCACTACTGTTTACATATCTGTGTCTTGCCTACAGACGAACATGGCAGTGCACACGAGTGCTGCCGGCAGCAGGGCGGCTTCGGTTCGTGACCTTGTGAAGCCGAGCACGAGATCCTGGCCTTAAAAGTGTCAATAGTGACAAAATTATCATCTTTTTCTGGTTCTTTGGCGGGATCGTTGTCTTGTGTCGCGATCGAGGGCTGCACGAGTACTGCCGACGACGGAGAGCTGCGGTTCATGGGGTAAAAGACGAACACCGACGTGTATTGTGACATTGTGATGCGGAAATGTGCATTTTATACACGTTTTTCAGTGGGCAGCCAATCCATGCTGCTCCACAAGCTGCACGCTGACTACTCTAAAGTCTGTTATGGCCCCTTGAAGACATGTGCGGTCATAAAAAAATAACACGCCGCGTTTCTTCCCCGGGGGAATCGAGCATGCAGTGTTTTATGCACGCTTGTACGTGCTATCATGATGTAATCAAGATAGCGTCGTTAGCATTAGCTAATATGCCAAGATGTTTATGAGTGTCCGTGTTAGTATTCATAACCTACAATGGCATTCTTTTTGTATTGT
>NC_084554.2:45877500-45917500 GCF_033978685.3 Nerophis lumbriciformis
TAAAGATCCTCTATAAGACAAGAGTGCTCTGCCGTTTAGTTACCGACAAAAACACCAGCCAAAGATCATCTGAATGACAGGAGCTCTCTGCTGTTTTGAAGAATGTACTGCAAAAACACAGTGGTCAAAGATCCTCTAAATTACAGGAGTGTTCTGCTGTTTTTAGGAAGGTACTGCAAAAACACGCCAGTCAAAGATCCTCTATATGACAGGAGTGTTCTGCTGTTTTTTGGAATCTGCAAGAAAAATGTTCATCAAAAATGGTCAATAAGACAATAGTGTCCTCTTGTTCTTTGGAATTTGCTAGAAAAACACAAGTCAAAGATGGTCTATATGACAAGAGCATTGTGCTGTTTTTAGGAATCCGCTACAAAAACAGTAGTCAAAGATCCTCTACGCAACAGGAGTGCCCTGTTCTTAGGAATATGCTACGTAAATACTCGTCAAAGATAGTCTATAGGACAGAAGCACTATGCAGTGTTTTAGGAATCTCCTACAAAGATCCTCTATGTGAGGAGTGCCCTGTTCTTAGGAATGTGTTACAAAAACACAAGCCAAAGATGCACTCTGCTGTTTTAGGAATCTGCTATACTAAAACCACGAGTCGAAGATGTTCCATACAGTCAAAGATCCTCTATGTGACAAGAGCTCTCTGCTGATTTTAGCAATCTGTTACAAAAACACTATTCAAAGATCCTCTATATGACAGGATATCACTGCTATTTTTAGGAATATGCTACAATCAAGTCAAAGATGCTCTTTTAGATGCTGTTTTTAGGAATCTGCTGCAAACTTAGCCAAAGATCCTCTATAAGACAGAAGAACTGTGCTGTTTTTTCCGGAATCTACAACAAAAAGGTTATTCAAAGATCATCTATGTAACAGGAGCGCTCTGTTTTTCGGAATCCGCTACAACAAAAACACAAATCAAAGATCTTCTATACAACAGGAGTGCCCTGTTCTTGGGAATCCGCCACAAAAATATTTGTCAAAGATCCTTAACATGACAGAAGCACTTTGCTGGGGAATCTACAACAAAAACACTATTCAAAGATCCTCTATATGTCAGGAGTTCTCTGCTGTTCTTAGGAATCTGCTACAAAAACACAGTCAAAGATCTTCTCCACGACAGGAGTGCCCTGCTGTTCTTTGACGTCTACATTCAAAACACTAGACAAAGATCCTCTATATGTGAGGGGCACTCTGCTGTATGATATATGGCAAAAAGACTAGTCAAAGATACTCTATATATCAGGAGTTGTCTGCTGTTCTTAGGAATCTGCTACAAAAGCACTAGTCAAAGATCTTCTGCACAACAGGAGTGCCCTGTTGTTCTTTGAAATCTACAACAAAAACACTAGTCAAAGACCCTTTTTATGTCAGGAGTTCTCTGCTGTTCTTAGGAATCTGCTACAAAAACACAGTCCACAAGATCTTCTGCACGACAGGAGTGCCCTGTTGTTCTTTGAAATCTACAACAAAAACACGAATCAAAGATCCTCTATACATCACGAGATTGTTCATTGATGTTTTTCTTTGTAGACAACCTACAAAAAAAAAACACCTGCAACTGATTTTCTTGTGTTTCTTATTTTGTCTGTGTTTGCTTACTGTCCCTCCTCACACTGCTCCATAAAACATCTACTTTCACTTTCACATTTGATCCTGATCAATAAGTCCATCACCGCCGAGACTCAAGCTTCTCGCCGCCATCTTTCTCCAACGGTCGCCAGGGGAACCGTTGGCCTCTTGACGGATGCTGGCGACTTAATGAGGACTGAGCGTGTCAAACCATATATGGGCATGCACCTGCCTGTTCATCACACACACACACACACACACACACACACACACACACACACACACACACACACACACACACACACACACACACACACACTTTAGCACACACTATTAAAAGGGTCCAACACAATAACAACACTGTGGCAATAACCAAAATATTAGGAACAGCAGTAAGCATGACAAAGTGCACACTTTCAAACTACTGGTGCAACTTTTACAGACAATACTTAAAGTAGTACTTGTAATCGCAGTACTTTACTGAGTAATGACAGTATTTGCTGTCCTTTTTATGACACTTTCTGTTCAATATTCAAGGAACTTAAGAGCATTTTGTCAAGTATTTGTATTGTATTTTTTTAAGTGCGGTACTAATAGAATTGGACAATTTTTCTTGTTAAAAAAATTCAAGTACTAATTTTTGTACTTTAAAATATTGTTTTAATATTTGTATATAATGTATAAAATATAAATACTATTTTTAATATTATACTATATTTAATATAAATATTTTACTTCTTTTTTTTTTTTAAATATTCATATTTGAATGTATTTGTACATTCCATGTATCCAATTATTATTATTAGGGATGTCCGATAATGGCTTTTTGCCGATATCCGATATTCCGATATTGTCCCACTCTTAATTACCGATATATGCAGTCGTGGAATTAGCACATTATTATGCCTAATTTGGACAACCAGGTATGGTGAAGATAAGGTACTTTTTTTTTTTAATTAATAAAATAAGATAAATACATTAAAAACATTTTCTTGAATAAAGAAAGTAAAATAATATAAAAACAGTTACATAGAAACTAGTAATTAATGAAAATGAGTAAAATTAACTGTTAAAGGTTAGTACTATTAGTGGACCAGCAGCACGCACAATCATGTGTATCCCTTGCAGACTGTATTGATATATATTGATATATAATGTAGGAACCAGAATATTAATAACAGAAAGAAACAACCCTTTTGTGTGAATGAGTGTAAATGGGGGAGAGAGGTTTTTTGGGTTGGTGCACTAATTGTAAGTGTATCTTGTGTTTTTTATGTTGATTTAATAAAAAATAAAAAAATAAAAAAAATAAAAAACGATACCGATAATTTCCGATATTACATTTTAACGCATTTATTGGCCGATAATATCGGCAGGCCGATATCGGACATCCCTAATTATTATTGAATACATTGGACTATTTGTTTTGTAGTAAATGTTTAAATGTGTTATGTTCTTACTGAACATAACACATGGAAAGAAAAAGTATATGATTTGTGTCAGAATTATTCTGTCTAAATCATCACAATACTTTGTGTTGAAATGAGTTCCTAGCAAGAAGACCAAAAGCTGTCTTTGAAACCTACCAAGAATAAGGCTCGTAAAACTCCACTGTGTAAGGGGGAAAGCCACATGAAGGGTTTTCTGTTTTCTCTCATGTATGGTAATCAACAGAAAGATATTGTTCTAACCCAAGGACTTCAAAGCGGACAGATGGCAGGATCTGCCCAATATCCAGACGAACTCTTTTTGAACTATTTTATGGACCTCTTTTTGAACTATTTTACGAACTCTTTTTGAACTGTTTTATGGAACTCTTTTTGAACTGACCTTTTCTGTGAATTGTTTACGACCTTTTCTGTGAACTTTTTTGCGACCCTTGTCCTTTGGAAACAGCGGTGGCCAGGTGGTTGGGGAGGGTCCAAAATAAAAGAAGGAGGCATGGAATCTTTTGGCAGAGCGTGCTAAGATACTGTGCAAGGGTACAGTGTAAAGACGACTCTCCTCAATATTGAGTCCAAATTGAATTCTGTCTCTGTTTGATTCTTTGCTTCTTCTCTTGTTTAATAGATATCATCAGTGTTTGAACCTGACAATTTGTAGTACAGTAGTAATAATCGTATTGGATGATTTTATTGTTAAACAAAATTCAAGTTTATACTTTAAAATATTTTTTTGATATTTTAAATATAGATTATAAATAATATGTATATTTATATAATTGATCAAATATAAATATTGTACATTTTTTATATTTATTTTGTCGTGCGTTTGAAAGTACAGTAGTAATAATAGTATTGGACACTTATTGTTAAAAACTATTTAAGTAATATTTTCTATACATTATTATACTAGAATGTAAATAATATAATATATGGAGAATGTATATAATACATAAAACATTATGAATAATTTTTATATTTTATATTTATTTTGTCGTCGTGTGTTAGAAAGTACAGTAGTAATAATAGAATTGAACACTTATTGTTAAAAACTATTTAAGTAATATTTTTATACATTAATATATTATAATGTAAATATAATATATATAGATAATGTATCTAATACATAAAATATTATAAATAATATTTTAAATATTTTTATATTTATTTTTTAAATAATTATTTTTTTAAATATTTTTATTCCATGTATAAAATGTATTATTGAATACATTGGACTTTTGGTTTTGTAATAATTATTGACTTTTGTTGGTAAGAAAAATTATACGATTTGTCGTAGTGCGTTTGAATGTACAGTAGTAATAATCGTATTGGAAACTTTTATATTAAAAAAAATTCAAGTTTATACTTTAAAATATTTTTTTAGATATTTTAAATATAATGGATTATAAATATTATACATATTTATATAATTCATAAAATAAATAAACAATGATAAATAATATTTGTAAATATTTTATATATATTTTGTAAATATTTTGTAAATATTTATTTTTTGAAATATGTATTTTCCATGTGTCAAATTATTATCATTGAATACTTTGGACTATTGGTTTTTGTAATAAATTAATTATGTAATTATTGATTTTTTATTGGAAAGAAAAATTATGATTTGTAGTACAGTACTAATAATCTTATTGGACACTTATTGTAAAAAAAAATTCAAGTTTATACTTTAAAATATATTTTCGATATTTTAAATACTATGAATTATAAATATGAAATATATTTATATAATTTATAAAATAAAAAAAATATGATAAATAATATTAAAAATATTTTATGTATTTTTTTAAATATGTTTATTCCATGTATCAAATTATTATAATTGAATACATTGGTTTTGTAATAGGCCCTGCGATGAGGTGGCGACTTGTCCAGGGTGTACCCCGCCTTCCGCCCGATTGTAGCTGAGATAGGCTCCAGTGCCCCCGCGACCCCAAAGGGAATAAGCGGTAGAAAATGGATGGATGGATGGGTTTTGTAATAAATGTATTATGTAATTATTCAACTTTTGTTGGAAAGACAAAAATCTGTGTTGTAGTCGTGTTTGAAAGTACAGTAGTAATAATAGTATTGGACACTTATTGTTAAAAACAATTTAGGTAATATTTATTATACATTAATATATTATAATGTAAATAATATAATATACAGAGAATTTAACCCTAACCCTAACCCTAACCCTAACCCTAACCCTGTTTGAAAGTACAGTAGAAATAATAGTATTGGACATGTATTGTCAAAAAATATTTTTTTAATACATTAAGATATTATACTGACATAATTTATATAATACACAAAACATTATAGATAATATTTTAAATAATTTATATTTATTTTGTCGTCTTGTGTTTGAAAGTACAGTAGCAATAATAGTATTGGACACTCATTGTTAAAAAACAATTTATGTAATATTTTATACATTAATATATTGTAATGTAAATAACAATATATAGAGAATTTATATAATACATAAAACATAAATAATATGTTTAATATTTTTATATTTATTTTGTCGTCATGTGTTTGAAAGTACAGTAGTAATAATGGTATTGGACACTTATTGTTAAAAATAATTTACGTAACATTTTTATACATTATTGTAATGTAAATAATATAATATATAGAGAATTTATATAATACATACAATATAAATAATCATTTAAATATTTTTATACTTATTTTTTAAATATTTATTTTTTGAAATATGTTTATTCCATGTAGCAAATTATTATCATTGAATACATTGGTTTTGTAATAAATATATTTTGTCATTATTGAACTTTTGTCAGAAAGACAAAAATCTGTTTTGTCGTCGTGTGTTTGAAAGTACAGTAGAAATGATAGTATTGGACACTTACTGTTAAAAACAATTACATTTTTTTAATACATTAAAATATTATATCGTAAATAATATTATATAGAGAGAATTTAAATAATACATAAAACATTGTAAATAATAATTTATATATTTTTTCAATATTTATATTTTAAAGTATATTATTGAATAGATGGGACTATTTGCAGTAAACTCTGCAATATTATTATACTATTAAAAAGGTATTTACATATCATTATATTACAAAGTGTGTGTTGAAATTGAGCAAGTATATTTCCCAAAGAGGAAAGAAGAAAGTATTGATGAGGTAATCGTAACCTTAGGCGAAAGAAAGAAAAAAAAACACCTGAGCGCTTGTTCAATTATTCATACACTGTGCACGCTGTTGTTATTTCATTTATGGTTATGATTACAGCTGCACTGCAGAGGCCAGGTGATTCCCAGCTGAAATACTTTGATGTTACAACAAAAGAAGAAGAAACTCTTGGGATTGATGCTCTCTACTTGGATTATTATGACAGTCAGCTTCGAACTGCAAGGTTTATTTTTTATTTTAACACTCCTAGCCATGCTTTTAACAATTAAAAACATCATCTTGTCCAAAGGGCTTCAAAAAGGGGAGATATAAAAAAAAACATTAAAAAAAACATGTTTGATATTTTTGTTTAAGACTGAGGTTTAAAAAAAAAAAGGACTTTTATCCGGTTTGGTTTTGAAGATAATTAAAATTAGACGTTAAAGTAAAACAGGGGTGCCCAAACTTTTTCTACTGAGGACCAGAGACTGACCAATCAAAGGATGCGGCGGCCATTTTTGTAGTTTTTACCTTGTTAGCTTAGCAGGTTTATAGCTTTCTTGCTACATATCTAACTTGCTACCTTGTTAGCTCACATAGCTAAAGTTAAAGTTAACTTAACTTTAACTTTGCTACATAGCTAACTTGCGAGTTTGTTCGCGTAGCGAGGTCATAGCTTTCTTGCTACATAGCTAATTTGCGAGTTTGTTCGCATAGCGAAGTTAAAGCTTTCTTGCTACATAGCTAACTTGCTACCTTGTTAGCTTAACAGGGTTATACCTTTCTTGCTACATAGCTAACTTGCTACCTTGTTAGCTTAGCAGGGTTATAGCTTTCTTGCTACATAGCTAGCTTGCTACCTTGTTAGCTTAGCAGGGTTATAGCATTCTTGCTACATAGCTAACTTGCTAGCTCGGCAAGGTAATGGTGTTCTTGCTACATAGCTAATTTACGAGTTTGTTCGCGTAGCGAGGTTATAGCTTTCTTGCTACATAGCTAATTTGCGAGTTTGTTCGCATAGCGAAGTTAAAGCTTTCTTGCTACATAGCTAACTTGCTACCTTGTTAGCTTAGCAGGGTTATAGCTTTCTTGCTACATAGCTAGCTTGTGAGCTTGTTAGCTTAGCAGGGTTATAGCTTTCTTGCTACAAAGCTAACTTGATACCTTGTTAGCTTAGCAGGGTTATAGCTTTATTGCTACATAGCTAACTTGCAAGCTTGTTCGCGTAGCGAGGTCATAGCTTTCTTGCTACATAGCTAACTTGCTAGCTCGGCAAGGTAATGGTGTTCTTGCTACGTAGCTAATGTAGAGTTTGTTCGCGTAGCAAGGTTATAGCTTTCTTGCTACAGTTAACTTGCGAGCTTGTTAGTGTAGCGAAGTTAAAGCTTTCTTGCTACATAGCAAACTTGCTACCTTGTTAGCTTAGCAAGGTTATAGCTTTCTTGCTACATAGCTAACTTGCGAGCTTGTTCGCATAGCAAGGTTATAGCTTTCTTGTTACGCTAACTTGCTACCTTGTTAGCGTAGCAAGGTTATATCTTTCTTGCTACATAGCTAACTTGCGAGCTTGTTCGCGTAGCGAGGTTATAGCGTTCTTGCTAGCTAACTTGCGAGCTTGTTCGCTTAGCAAGGTTATAGCTTTCTTGCTACATAGCTAACTTGCGAGCTTGTTTGCGTAGCAAGGTTATAGCTTTCTCGCTACAAAGCTAACTTGCTACCTTGTTAGCTTAGCAGGGTTATAGCTTTCTTGCTACATAACTAACTTGCTACCTTGTTAGAGTAGCAAAGTTATAGCTTTCTTGTTACGTAGCTAACTTGCGAGCTTGTTTGCGTAGCAAGGTTATGGCTTTCTTGCTACATAGCTAACTTGCGAGCTTGTTCGCTTAGCAAGGTTATAGCTTTCTTGCTACGTAGCTGCTAACTTGAGAGTTTGTTCGCTTAGCTAGGTTATAGCTTTCTTGCTACATAGCTAACTTGCTATCTTGTTAAGGTAGCGAGGTTATAGCTTTCTTGCTACATAGCTAACTTGCTATCTTGTTCGCGTAGCAAGGTTATAGCTTTCTTGCTACATAGCTAACTTGCGAGCGTGTTCGCTTAGCAAGGTTATAGCTTTCTTGCTACATAGCTAACTTGCGAGTTTGTTCGCGTAGCGAGGTTATAGCTTTCTCGCTACAAAGCTAACTTGCTACCTTGTTAGCTTAGCAGGGTTATAGCTTTCTTGCTTCATAACTAACTTGCTACCTTGTTAGGGTAGCAAAGTTATAGCTTTCTTGTTACATAGCTAACTTGCGAGCTTGTTCACGTAGCAAGGTTATAGCTTTCTTGCTACACAGCTAGCTTGCGAGCTTGTTCGCGTAGCAAGGTTATAGCTTTCTCGCTACAAAGCTAACTTGCAACCTTGTTAGCTTAGCAGGGTTATAGCTTTCTTGCTACATAACTAACTTGCTACCTTGTTAGGGTAACAAAGTTATAGCTTTCTTGTTACATAGCTAACTTGCAAGCTTGTTAGCGTAGCAAAGTTATAGCTTTCTTATTACATAGCTAACTTGCGAGCTTGTTCGCTTAGCAAGGTTATAGCTTTCTTGCTACGTAGCTGCTAACTTGAGAGTTTGTTCGCTTAGCTAGGTTATAGCTTTCTTGCTACATAGCTAACTTGCTATCTTGTTAACGTAGCGAGGTTATAGCTTTCTTGCTACATAGCTAACTTGCTATCTTGTTCGCGTAGCAAGGTTATAGCTTTCTTGCTACATAGCTAACTTGTGAGCGTGTTCGCTTAGCAAGGTTATAGCTTTCTTGCTACATAGCTAACTTGCGAGTTTGTTCGCGTAGCGAGGTTATAGCTTTCTCGCTACAAAGCTAACTTGCTACCTTGTTAGCTTAGCAGGGTTATAGCTTTCTTGCTTCATAACTAACTTGCTACCTTAGGGTAGCAAAGTTATAGCTTTCTTGTTACATAGCTAACTTGCGAGCTTGTTCACGTAGCAAGGTTATAGCTTTCTTGCTACACAGCTAGCTTGCGAGCTTGTTCGCGTAGCAAGGTTATAGCTTTCTCGCTACATAGCTAACTTGTGAGCTTGTTCGCTTAGTGAGGTTATAGCTTTCTTGCTACAAAGCTAACTTGCTACCTTGTTAGCTTAGCAGGATTATAGCTTTATTGCTACATAACTAACTTGCTACCTTGTTAGGGTAGCAAAGTTATAGCTTTCTTGTTACATAGCTAACTTGCGAGCTTGTTCTCATAGCAAGGTTATAGCTTTCTTGCTACAAATCTAACTTGCTACCTTGTTAGCTTAGCAGGGTTATAGCTTTCTTGCTACATAGCTAACTTGCTACCTTGTTCGCGTAGCAAAGTTATAGCTTTCTTGTTACATAGCTAACTTACGAGCTTGTTCGCGTAGCAAGGTTATAGCTTTCTTGCTACATAGCTATCTTGCGAGCTTGTTCGCTTAGCGAGGTTATATCTTTCTTGCTACATAACTAACTTGCTACCTTGTTAGGGTAGCAAAGTTATAGCTTTCTTGTTATAGCTAAGTTACGAGCTTGTTCGCGTAGCAAGGTTATAGCTTTCTTGCTACATAGCTGCTAACTTGCGAGTTTGTTCGCTTAGCAAGGTTATAGCTTTCTTGCTACATCGCTATCTAGCGAGGTTATAGATTTCTTGCTACAAAGCTAACTTGCTACCTTGTTAGCTTATCAGGGTTATAGCTTTCTTGCTACATAACAAACTTGCTACCTAGTTAGTGTAGCAAAGTTATAGCTTTCTTGTTACATAGCTAACTTGCGAGCTTGTTCGCGTAGCAAGGTTATAGCTTTCTTGCTACATAGCAAACTTGCTACCTCGTTAGCGTAGTAAAGTTGTAGCTTTCTTGTTACATAGCTAACTTGCGAGCTTGTTCGCGTAGCAAGGTTATAGCTTTCTTGCTACATAGCTAACTTGCAAGCTTGTTCGCTTAGCAAGGTTATAGCTCTCTTGCTACATAGCTAACTTGCTAGCTCGGCAAGGTAATGGTGTTCTTGCTACATAGCTAATTTGCGAGTTTGTTCGCGTAGCAAGGTTATAGCTTTCTTGCTACAAAGCTAACTTGCTACCTTGTTAGCTTAGCAGGGTTATAGCTTTCTTGCTACATAGCTAACTTGCTACCTTGTTAGCGTAGCAAAGTTATAGCTTCCTTGTTACATAGCTAACTTGCGAGCTTGTTCGCGTAGCAAGGTTATAGCTATCTTGCTATATAGCTAACTTGCTACTTTGTTCGCGTAGCGAGGTTATAGCTTTCTTGCTAAATAGCTAACTCGCTAGCTTACAAGATTGATAGGAAAACCAAAATGTCCAAATCCAGGTAATAAAAACAGGCTGTAGAGGCTAAGCTAGCTTCGCCCTCCCAGCAAATAGGGGGCAGCATATTACCAAACAAACCTTGATGTGTGTCTTCTTTTCAAAGGATGTTGAATATTCCCATGATGGGGGGGTGGGTGGTGTTTCTTCATCACGGAAGGTTCCGGCGCATGCTGGTTTCCTGTGAGGCGAACACGGCGCCTCATTAGCGATCCCTGAGGACTAAAACCAAACTTTAGCTGGAAGTGAGACGTGTTCCTCAAAGATAATTGCGGCGAGATGGATGATCTTACAGGTTCCATGCAGCTCATTACCGCCAAGATGTTCCTCCATGACAGGGCCTTCATTTTCCCGCTTCGAAAAAAGGGGGAGGAAGTGAAAGTGAAAGTGGAGATGAATGCAAAAGGGAGAAAAACGAGCTTTGCCGAGCGTCTTAATGTGCTTGTTTTCCTTTTTTTTATGCTAATGCTGTTCCCGCTCCATGCCGCCTGGCAGTCAACCGTGAAAGTGAAAGTGTGACATTTTGTTTTTTGGGGGAAAATGAGTGCAGCAAGACAACAAACAAGGAGAATGTACCAAGGTTTAGTCGCTGGAAACGATCAAAGAGTGCTGTATAATCCATCTGTACATAAGCAAAACCAGTGAAGTTGGCGTGTTGTGTAAATGGTAAATAAAAACAGAATACAATGATTTGAAAATCCTTTTCAAGGAAGCCGGCGGCGTTTCTGGGTGTTGTTGATAAATGGCTTTCGCTTTGCATAGTATCAATCAATGTTTATTTATATAGCCCTTAATCACAAAAGTCTCAAAGGGCTGTACAAGCCACAACAACATCCTCGGTACAAAGGCCACATAAGGTACGTCGATGTGAATGACTTTGAGAAACCGCATATGTGGGTAACCCCCCCCTCTTTAGGGGAGACCGAAAGCAATGTATGTCGAGTGACATAATATTTTGAAAGAACAGTCCTTAGTGGATCTAACATAGTAGTAAGAGTCCAGTCCATAGTGGGGCCAGCAGGAGACCAGTTTTAACTTGCACTTACAGATGTAGCGACCAACAGTAGTCACTGACAGTGGGTTTTTTAAAGTGTTCCTGAGCCCATGTGGTGATATCCTTTACACGCTGATGTCGCTTTTTGATGCAGTACCGCCTGAGGGATCGAAGGTCCGTAATATCATCGCTTACGTGCAGTGATTTCTCCAGATTCTCTGAACCTTTTGATGATATTACGGACCGTAGATGGTGAAATCCCTAAATTCCTTGCAATAGCTGGTTGAGAAATGGTGTTCTTAAACTGTTCAACAATTTGCTCACGCATTTGTTCACAAAGTGGTGACCCTCGCCCCGTCCTTGTTTGCGAATGACTGAGCATTTCATGGAAGCTGCTTTTATACCCAATCATGGCACCCACCTGTTCCCAATTAGCCTTTTCACTTGTGGGATGTTCCAAATAAGTGTTTGATGAGCATTCCTCAACTTTCTCAGTCTTTTTGCCACTTGTGCTAGCTTTTTTTAAACATGCTGCAGGCATCAAATTCCAAATGAGCTAATATTTGCAAAAAATAACAAAGTTTTCCAGTTCGAACATTAAGTATCTTGTCTCTGAAGTCTATTCAATTGAATATAAGTTGAAAAGGATTTGCAAATCATTGTACTCTTGTTTTTATTTACCATTTACACCACATGGGCTCAGGAACACTTCAGAAAACCACTGTCAGTAACTACAGTATGTCACTACATCTGTAAGTGCAAGTTAAAACTCTACTATGCAAAGCAAAAACAGTTTATCAACAACACCCAGAAACACCGCAGGCTTCGCTGGGCATCATCTAAGATGGACAAATGCAATGTGGAAAAGTGTACTGTGGTCTGACGAGTCCACATTTCAAATTGTTTTTGGAAACTGTGGAAGTTGTGTCCTCCGGAACAAAGAGGAAAAGAACCATCGGGATTGTTATAGGCGCAAAGTTGAAAAGCCAGCATCTGTGATGGTATGGGGGTGTATTAGTGCCCAAGACATGGGTAACTTACACATCTGTGAAGGCGCCATTAATGCTGAAAGGTACATACAGGTTTTGGAGCGACATATGTTGCCATCCAAGCAACGTTATCATGGACGCCCCTGCTTATTTCAGCAAGACAATGCCAAGCCACGTGTTACAACAGCGTGGCTTCATAGTAAAAGAGTGCGGGTACTAGACTGGCCTGCCTGTAGTCCAGACCTGTCTCCCATTGAAAATGTGTGGCGCATTATGAAGCCTAAAATACCACAACGGAGACCGCCGGACTGTTGAACAACTCCAAAACTGGACAGATCAGCTTTCAAGAAAAGAGAGCGGATGAGGGTATGTCTACAGAATATATTAATTGATGAAAATTGGGCTGTCTGCACTCTCAAAGTGCATGTTGTTGCCAAATGTATTTCATATGCTGTAAACCTAGTTCATAGCTGTTCGTTTTCTTTAATGCCAAACAAACACATACCAATCGTTGGTTAGAAGGCGATCGCCGAATTCGTCCTCGCTTTCTCCCGTGTCGCTGGCTGTCGGGTCGTTTGTCGGTTTCGCTTGCATACGGTTCAAACCGATATGGCTCAATAGCTTCAGTTTCTTCTTCAATTTCGTTTTCGCTACCTGCCTCCACACTACAACCATCCGTTTCAATACATGCGTAATCTGTTGAATCGCTTAAGCCGCTGAAATCCGAGTCTGAATCCGAGCTAATGTCGCTATAGCTTGCCGTTCTATGCGCCATGTTTGTTTGTGTTGGTTTCACTATGTGACGTCACAGGAAAATGGATGGGTGTTTATAACGATGGTTAAAATCAGGCACTTTGAAGCTTTTTTTTTTAGGGATATTGCGTGATGGGTAAAATTTTGAAAAAAACTTTGAAAAATAAAATAAGCCACTGGGAACTGATTTTTAATGGTTTTAATCATTCTGAAATTGTGATAATGTTCCCCTTTAAACTGTACATCAAGCAAGAATGGGTAAAAATTCCACCTGAAAAGCTTCAAAAATTGGTCTCCTCAGTTCCCAAACGTTTACTGAGTGTTGTTAAAGGAAAGGCCATGTAACACAGTGGTAAAAATGCCCCTGTGACAACTTTTTTGCAATGTGTTGCTGTCATTAAATTCTAAGTTAATGATTATTTGCAAAAAAAAAAAAAAGTTTCTCATATACTGTATATATTCAATTGAACATAAGTTGAAAATGATTTGCAAATCATTGTATTCTGTTTTTATTTGCCATTTACACAACATGCCAACTTCACAGGTTTTGGATTTTGTATATATTCTGTGTTTGGTTAGCAAACAACTTCGACATAATATAATATAATATAATATATCAGTATATATAATATACTGTACATATATTATGTAAATATTATATATATGTTATATTTTATATCGCTATATTTAGTCTATTTATACCTGCATTGTCCTTTCCATCCTTACACTTTCCATCATTGTAACTGAGCTACTGTGTGGAAAAATTCCCCTTGTGGATCATTAAAGTTTGTCTAAGTCTAAGTTTAGCCTAACTTGGATTGAACCGTCCCATTTGCATTCGGGAGGGAATGTTTCTATTGTGACACTAACATCAAAAAGAAAATACAAACCCTGTTTCCATATGAGTTGGGAAATTGTGTTGGATGTAAATATAAACGGAATACAATGATTTGCAAATCCTTTTCAACCCATATTCAGATGAATGCACTACAAAGACAACATATTTGATGTTCAAACTCATAAACTTTATGTTTTTTTTGCAAATAATAATTAACTTAGAATTTCATGGCTGCAACACGTGCCAAAGTAGTTGGGAAAGGGCATGTTCACCACTGTGTTACATCACCTTTTCTTTTGACAACACTCAATAAACGATTGGGAACTGAGGAAACTAACTGTTGAAGCTTTGAAAGTGGAATTCTTTCCCATTCTTGTTTTATGTAGAGCTTCAGTCGTTCAACAGCGTCTCCGCTGTCGTATTTTACGCTTTATAATGTGCCACTAATTTTTGATGGGAGACAGGTCTGGACTGCAGGCGGGCCAGGAAAGTACCCGCACTCCTTTTTTTACGAAGCCACGCTGTTGTAACACGTGCTGAATGTGGCTTGGCATTGTCTTGCTGAAATAAGCAGGGGCATACATGAAGAAGATGGCAGCATATGTTGTTCCAAAACCTGTATGTATCTTTCAGCATTAATGGTGCCTTCGCAGATGTGTAAGTTACCAATGCCTTGGGCACTAATGTACCCCCATACCATCACAGATGCTGGCTTTTCAACTTTGCGTCGATAACAGTCTGGATGGTTCCCTTCCCCTTTGGTCCGGATGACACGATGTCGAATATTTCCAAAAACAATTTGAAATGTGGATTCGTCAGACCACAGAACACTTTTCCACTTTGTATCAGTCCATCTTAGATGATCTCGGGCCCAGAGAAGCCGGCGGCGTTTCTGGATGTTGTTGATAAATGGCTTTCGCTTTGCATAGTAGAGCTTTAACTTGCACTTACAGATGTAGCGACCAACTGTATTTAGTGACAGTGGTTTTCTGAAGTGTTCCTGAGCCCATGTGGTGATATCCTTTAGAGATTGATGTCGGTTTTTGATACAGTGCCGTCTGAGGGATCGAACCAATGTTGGTTTCCGGCCATGCCGCTTACGTGGAGTGATTTCTCCAGATTCTCTGAACCTTTTGATGATATTATGGACCGTAGATGTTGAAATCCCTAAATTTCTTGCAATTGCACTTTGAGAAACGTTGTTCTTAAACTGTTTGACTATTTGCTCACGCAGTTGTGGACAAAGGGGTGTACCTCGCCCCATCCTTTCTTGTGAAAGACTGAGCATTTTTTGGGAAGCTGTTTTTATACCCAATCATGGCACCCACCTGTTCCCAAATAGCCTGCACACTTGTGGGATGTTCCAAATAAGTGTTTGATGAGCATTCCTCAACTTTATCAGTATTTATTGCCACCTTTCCCAACTTCTTTGTCACGTGTTGCTGGCATCAAATTCTAAAGTTAATGATTATTTGCACACAAAAAAAATGTTTAGCAGTTTGAACATCAAATATGTTGTCTTTGTAGCATATTCAACTGAATATGGGTTGAAAATGATTTGCAAATCATTGTATTCCGTTTATATTTACATCTAACACAATTTCCCAACTCATATGGAAACAGGGTTTGTATGTTGGCATATTTTTCTAATTATGATATACATTTTTTGTCTGGATTTAGAATGTTTTTGCATTTATTTTTTGTAGTTATTTTGTCACATCTTTAATTTTTTAATGACAAAATGAAAGGTATTTATTTATTCATAAAAACTGAACAATACGAAGTGTTATCATTAATATTCAGCGCCGCTCCCCTAATGAATTGACGCGAGAGGAAAATGGTTGGGATAGGACGTATGCAAATGAGACGCGTGCAGGGCTAATTGCATCACGTGTGCACACTTGAAAGATTCCAACGGCGAGATGCGGCGTCCGTACGTCTCCCGTGTGTCTTTAGAACCTTTAAATACTTTCTGTCTGC
This sequence comes from Nerophis lumbriciformis, assembly GCF_033978685.3. Lineage (NCBI taxonomy): Eukaryota > Metazoa > Chordata > Actinopteri > Syngnathiformes > Syngnathidae > Nerophis > Nerophis lumbriciformis. The sequence continues at coordinate 45,893,566 of NC_084554.2, forward strand.
CTGCAAGCGTGCAAGCGTGGCGCTCGCATGAGCAAAGATGACAGGAGAGGAGTACCGGGGAGGGGGGGGTCGGCCGTCTTGACCCGCACTAATTAAACTGGGCTTTAGAGAGTGTGCTGATGTGTAGGCTTGTTCTTTATAAATAAGACTCCTTTTTCCGACGTGGATCCTGATCTTGAGCGAAGACGTAAATAAATAATGGACCCCAGTGAGGTGGGATGATGTAATCAGGCTACCAATCACTGAAAGACTATTTTCACTTTGTGGATTTCGTTAATAAAAAATCATTATTAAACGTTATTAAAAAAATAAAACTTTGCCTACATGCCCCGCCCACAAGCAATGACGGACACCTAAGTGCTTCGTAAATTGGTCGTGATCGGACCAAATATCTGGGCGGAGCTAGTTTTTGAATAGAAGTGACGCCCTTCAAAACAAAAGCCCAAGTTCTTGTTTTCGATCACAGATTTTCGAGACTTGGCTTTTAGTTTAGTTAGCGCGAAAGCTACATAGCTTGATAGATAGCTCGATAGCTACTGTAGGTCGATAAAACACAACATTTTGGGTAATTTTAAAAATTTTCTTTGGTAGGTATGTCACAAGTTTGTTAGCCTGTTAAATAACAAAAGATAAATTAGCATTAACATAGCAACTTTGCCTACATGCCCCGCCCACAAGCAATGACGGACACCTAGTGCTTCATAATTTAGTCAAATTTGGTCGTGATTGGACCAAATATCTAAGCGGAGCTAGTTTTTAAATAGAAGGGATGCCCTTCAAAACAAAAGCCCGAGTTCTTGTCTTTGATCGCAGATTTTCGAGACTTGGCTTTTAATTTAGTTAGCGCGAAAGCTACATAGCTTGATAAATAGCTCAACAGCTACTGTAAGTCGATAGAACACAACATTTTGGGTAATTTTCTCAATTTTCTTTGGTAGGTATGTCACAAGTTTGTTAGCCTGTTAAATAACAAAAGATAGATTAGCATTAACATAGCAACTTTGCCTACATGCCCCGCCCACAAGCAATGACGGACACCTAAGTGCTTCATTATTTAGTCAAATTTGGTCGTGATCGGACCAAATATCTGGGCGGAGCTAGTTTTTGAATAGAAGTGACGCCCTTCAAAACAAAAGCCCAAGTTCTTGTTTTCGATCACAGATTTTCGAGACTTGGCTTTTAGTTTAGTTAGCGCGAAAGCTACATAGCTTGATAGATAGCTCGATAGCCACTGTAGGTCGATAAAACACAACATTTTGGGTAATTTTAAAAATTTTCTTTGGTAGGTATGTCACAAGTTTGTTAGCCTGTTAGGTAACTAAATATAAATTAGCATTAACATAGCAAATTTGCCTACATGCCCCGCCCACAAGCAATGACGGACACCTAAGTGCTTCATAATTTAGTCAAATTTGGTCGTGATTGGACCAAATATCTGGGCGGAGTTAGTTTTTGAATAGAAGTGACGCCCTTCAAAACAAAAGCCCAAGTTCTTGTTTTCGATCACAGATTTTCGAGACTTGGCTTTTAATTTAGTTTGTGCGAAAGCTACATAGCTTGATAGATAGCTCAATAGCTACTGTAGGTCGATAGTACACAACATTTTGGGTAATTTTCTAAATTTTCTTTGGTAGGTACGTCACAAGTTTGTTAGCCTGTTAGCTAACAAAAGATAAATTAGCATAAAAATAGCAACTTTGCCTACATGCCCCGCCCACAAGCAATGACGGACACCTAAGTGCTTCATAATTTTGTCAAATTTGGTCGTGATTGGACCAAATATCTGGGCGGAGCTAGTTTTTGAATAGAAGTGACGCCCTTCAAAACAAAAGCCCGAGTTCTTGTCTTTGATCGCAGATTTTCGAGACTTGGCTTTTAATTTAGTTAGCGCGAAAGCTACATAGCTTGATAAATAGCTCAATAGCTACTGTAAGTCGATAGAACACAACATTTTGGGTAATTTTCTCAATTTTCTTTGGTAGGTACGTCACAAGTTTGTTAGCCTGTTAGCTAACAAAAGATACATTAGCATTTTTGTTCGGTTTAACTTTGCCTACATGCCCCGCCCACAAGCAATGACGGACACCTAGTGCTTCATAATTTAGTCAAATTTGGTCGTGATTGGACCAAATATCTAAGCGGAGCTAGTTTTTAAATAGAAGGGATGCCCTTCAAAACAAAAGCCCGAGTTCTTGTCTTTGATCGCAGATTTTCGAGACTTGGCTTTTAATTTAGTTAGCGCGAAAGCTACATAGCTTGATAAATAGCTCAACAGCTACTGTAAGTCGATAGAACACAACATTTTGGGTAATTTTCTCAATTTTCTTTGGTAGGTATGTCACAAGTTTGTTAGCCTGTTAAATAACAAAAGATAGATTAGCATTAACATAGCAACTTTGCCTACATGCCCCGCCCACAAGCAATGACGGACACCTAAGTGCTTCATTATTTAGTCAAATTTGGTCGTGATCGGACCAAATATCTGGGCGGAGCTAGTTTTTGAATAGAAGTGACGCCCTTCAAAACAAAAGCCCAAGTTCTTGTTTTCGATCACAGATTTTCGAGACTTGGCTTTTAGTTTAGTTAGCGCGAAAGCTACATAGCTTGATAGATAGCTCGATAGCCACTGTAGGTCGATAAAACACAACATTTTGGGTAATTTTAAAAATTTTCTTTGGTAGGTATGTCACAAGTTTGTTAGCCTGTTAGGTAACTAAATATAAATTAGCATTAACATAGCAAATTTGCCTACATGCCCCGCCCACAAGCAATGACGGACACCTAAGTGCTTCATAATTTAGTCAAATTTGGTCGTGATTGGACCAAATATCTGGGCGGAGTTAGTTTTTGAATAGAAGTGACGCCCTTCAAAACAAAAGCCCAAGTTCTTGTTTTCGATCACAGATTTTCGAGACTTGGCTTTTAATTTAGTTTGTGCGAAAGCTACATAGCTTGATAGATAGCTCAATAGCTACTGTAGGTCGATAGTACACAACATTTTGGGTAATTTTCTAAATTTTCTTTGGTAGGTACGTCACAAGTTTGTTAGCCTGTTAGCTAACAAAAGATAAATTAGCATAAAAATAGCAACTTTGCCTACATGCCCCGCCCACAAGCAATGACGGACACCTAAGTGCTTCATAATTTTGTCAAATTTGGTCGTGATTGGACCAAATATCTGGGCGGAGCTAGTTTTTGAATAGAAGTGACGCCCTTCAAAACAAAAGCCCGAGTTCTTGTCTTTGATCGCAGATTTTCGAGACTTGGCTTTTAATTTAGTTAGCGCGAAAGCTACATAGCTTGATAAATAGCTCAATAGCTACTGTAAGTCGATAGAACACAACATTTTGGGTAATTTTCTCAATTTTCTTTGGTAGGTACGTCACAAGTTTGTTAGCCTGTTAGCTAACAAAAGATACATTAGCATTTTTGTTCGGTTTAACTTTGCCTACATGCCCCGCCCACAAGCAATGACGGACACCTAAGTGCTTCATAATTTAGTCAAATTTGGTCGTGATTGGACCAAATATCTGGGCGGAGCTAGTTTTTTAATCGAAGTGACGCCCTTCAAAACAAAAGCCCGAGTTCTTGTTTTCGATCGCAGATTTTCGAGACTTGGCTTTTAGTTTAGTTAGCGCAAAAGCTACATAGCTTGATAAATAGCTCGATAACTACTGTAGGTCGATAAAACACAACATTTTGGGTAATTTCCTAAATTTTCTTTGGTAGGTACGTCACAAGTTTGTTAGCCTGTTAGCTAACTAAATATAAATTAGCATTAACATAGCAAATTTGCCTACATGCCCCGCCCACAAGCAATGGCGGACACCTAAGTGCTTCATACTTTAGTCAAATTTGGTCGTGATCGGACCAAATATCTGGGCGGAGCTAGTTTTTTAATCGAAGTGACGCCCTTCAAAACAAAAGCCCGAGTTCTTGTTTTCGATTACAGATTTTCGAGACTTGACTTTTGGTTTAGTTAGCGCAAAAGCTACATAGCTTGATAAATAGCTTGGTAGATAACTCGATAGCTACTGTAGGTCGACAGAACACAACATTTTGGGTAATTTTCTACATTTTCTTTGGTAGGTACGTCACAAGTTTGTTAGCCTGTTAAATAACAAAAGATAAATTAGCATTAACATAGCAACTTTGCCTACATGCCCCGCCCACAAGCAATGACGGACACCTAGTGCTTCATAATTTAGTCAAATTTGGTCGTGATTGGACCAAATATCTGGGCGGAGCTAGTTTTTGAATGGAAGTGACGCCCTTCAAAACAAAAGCCCGAGTTCTTGTCTTTGATTGCAGATTTTCGAGACTTGACTTTTGGTTTAGTTAGCGCAAAAGCTACATAGCTTGATAAATAGCTCGATAGCTACTGTAGGTCGATAGAACACAACATTTTTGGTAATTTTAAACATTTTCTTTGGTAGGTACGTCACAAGTTTGTTAGCCTGTTAAATAACAAAAGATAGATTAGCATTAACATAGCAACTTTGCCTACATGCCCCGCCCACAAGCAATGACGGACACCTAAGTGCTTCATAATTTAGTCAAATTTGGTCGTGATCGGACCAAATATCTGGGCGGAGCTAGTTTTTTAATCGAAGTGACGCTCTTCAAAACAAAAGCCCGAGTTCTTGTCTTCAATCGCAGATTTTCGAGACTTGGCTTTTCAGGGGGTGTTTTCCACTCTTGCAGTTTGAGTAGATTTGAATGAGTCGTGTCGTGATTGGTTACAAAGCGCCCCCGCGCCGGGACGGACATAAATAGCGTATACGACGACAGTTACGACACGAGCGGGGCCTGAAGATGCCGCACACCACTCGCTGGATTTATGGGAGGACTTAGACCTGAAAATGTTTTATGTCTGCGGCCGCACAAAATAAAAAGTAAGGCTCCCCGCACTGCACTCGCTATTTAGCATATCTTCACTGGCGTTTGCTACGTTGTCGTCAGTAAATCAGCTGCAAGATCACAAGGGAAAGTGTTTCAAATGTTGTTTTAAAATGAGATTAGTTTTTTAGGCTGTGTCGGGATTTAAAGTCAATATGGATACTTGGAAACAAGCTAATTAGAATGATCCACGAGCAAGTAAATAGTGCAAGAAGCTCACTATTATTGATTGATAGGCTAGCTAGCATACTGTAAGAATAGTGTAATATATCATATATTACACTATACTGTAGGAATACTGTAATATATTACATATTACACTGTAATGTAAGAAGAGAACATTTTTGACAATTTACTTGATTTGCGAGATTACTAATTTGTTTGCTAACTAGACGGCTCGATAGCTACCGAGCTTGATAAATAGCTTCATAGTTAACTCGATGGCGAGCTTGATAAATAGCTCGATAATTAACTCGATACCAAGCTTGATAAATAGCTCGATAGCTGTATAGCTTGATAAATAGCTCGATAGATAGCGCGATAGCTACATAGCTTGATAAATAGCTCGCTGGTTAACTCGATAGCAAGCTTGATAAATAGCTCTATAGTTAACACAATAGCAAGCTTCATAAATAGGTTGGTGGCTACATAGCTTGATAAATAGCTCGATAGCTACATATCTTGATAAATAGCTCGCTAGTTAACTGCATAGTGAGCTTGACAAATAGCTCGATAGTTAACTCGATACCAAGCTTGATAAATAGCTCGATAGCTATATAGCTTGATAAATAGCTCGATAGATAGCGCGATAGCTACATAGCTTCATAAATAGCTCGCTGGTTAACTCGATAGCAAGCTTGATAAATAGCTCTATAGTTAACACAATAGCAATCTTCATGAATAGCTTGATGGCTACATAGCTTGATAAATAGCTCGATAGATAGCTCGATGGCTACATATCTTGATAAATAGCTCACTAGTTAACTGGATAGTGAGCTTGACAAATAGCTCGATAGTTAGCTCGATAGCTACACAGCTTGATAAAAAGCTCGATAGCGACATAGCTTGATATTAAATAGCTCGATAGCTACATAGCTTGTTATATAGTCCAATAGTTAACTTGATGGCTACATAGCTTAACAAATAGCTCAATGGATAGCTTAGTAGCTAAAAAGCTTAATAAATAGCTCGATATATAGCTCAATAGCGTTATAGCTTGATAGTTAGCTCGAAAGCTATACAGCATATTAAATAGCTTGATAGTTACCTCGATAGCTATATAGTTTGATAAGTAGCTTGATAAATAGCTCGATAGCTACATAGCTTGTTAGATAGTCCAATAGTTAACTTGTTGGCTACATAGCTTAATAAATAGCTCGATGGCTATATAGTATATTAAATAGCTTGATAGTAACCTTGATAGCTATATAGTTTGATAAATAGCTTGATAGTTTGCTCGATAGCTACATAGCTTGATAAATAGCTCGATTGCCAAATGGCTTGTTAGATAGCTCGATAGCTACAAAGCTTAATAAATAGCTCGATAGCAACAAAGCTTGTTAGATAGCTCGACAGATAGCTCGATAGCTTTATAATTTGATAAATAGCTTGATAGTTAGCTTGATAGCTACATAGTTTGATAAATAGCTTGATAGCTATACAGTTTGATAAATAGCTTGATAGTTAGCTTGATAGCTACACAGCTTGATAAATAGTTTGATTGCTACATAGCTTGTTAGATAGCTCGATAGCTACAAAGCTTAATAAAAAGCTTGATAGCAACAAAGCTTGTTAAATAGCTCGGTAGATAGCTCGATAGCTATATAATTCGATAAATAGCTTGATAGCTAGCTCGATAGCTACATAGCTTGTTAGATAACTCGATAGACAAAATAAACACATCCAGAATTAGAACACTACACAAAAAAACTACACTATGCAATTTCAGGAGAAATTGCGCGTCGATGCTGAAAAGTGCAAGCCGAACCTAAACTCTAACTTTAGCATGTTAACTGTTAGAATGCGTCAAGTACCAAGTTATATTACTATGAAGCGTATGAATGTAAAATTAGCAAAACAGTTGGCATGCTAAGGCTAGCATACTAACAGTTAACATGTGTCAAGTACCAAGTTACATGACTCTGAGTTGTTCGGCTGTAAAACTGGCTAAAAAAGGTTTGTATGGTAGTGTTAGCATGCTAACAGTTAACGTGTCAAGTACCATGATGTAAGACTCTGAGGTGTTCGGCTGCAAAATTGGCTGAAAATAGTTGAGATAGGCTCTAGCGCCCCCCGTGACCCCGAAAGGGACAAGCGGTAGAAAATGGACGAATGGATGGATAGTTAGCATGGTAGTCTTAGCATGCTAACGTTAGCATACTAACAGCATGTGTCAAGTACCAAATTACATGACTGAGTCGTTCGGCTGCAAAATTGGCAAAAAAAAATTGCATGGTAGTGTTAGCATGCTAAACGTTAGCATGTGTCAAGTACCAAGTTACACGACTCTGAGGCATTTGGCTGCAAAATTGGTTAGAAGAATTCCGCATGTTAATGTTAGCATGATAACATTAGCATAATAACAGTTAGCAAGTGTCAAATACCAAGTTTTCTGACTCTGAAGCGTTCAGCTGAGAAATTGGCTAATAAAGTTTGCATGGTAGTGTTAGCATGCTAACCGTTAACGTGTCAAGTACCAAGTGTTCTGACTCTCAGGCGTTCTTTTGCAAAATTGGTTAAAAAAAAATATGCGTGTTAATGTTAGCATGCTAACACTACCATGCTAATTTTTTTAGCCAATTTCTCAGCCGAACCCTTCAGAGTCATAAAACTTGGTATTTGACACATGCTAACTGTTTATATGCTAATGTTATCATGCTAACATTAACATGCGGAATTCTTTTAACCAATTTTGCAGCCGAATGTTAGCATGATAACATTAGCATATTAACAGTTAGCAAATGTCAAATACCAAGTTTTCTGACTCTGAGGCGTTCGGCTGCAAAATTGGTTTAAAAAAAGTATGCGTGTTAATGTTAGCATGCAACCACTACCATGCAAATTTTTTTAGCCAATTTCTCAGCCGAACGCTTCAGAGTCATAAAACTTGGTATTTGACACTTGCTAACTGTTTATATGCTAATGTTATCATGCTAACATTAACATGCGGAATTCTTTTAAACTATTTTGCAGCCGAATGTTAGCATGATAACATTAGCATATTAACAGTTAGCAAGTGTCAAATACCAAGTGTTCTGACTCTGAGGCATTCGGTTGCAAAATTGGCTAAAAACGTTAGCGTCCTAAAGCTAGTAAGCCTGTGCCTGAGCCAATCAGAGGCCACGATACTGAACAGTGCAGTCTGGTGGCCAACACTACTGTAATATTGATATGTTTAGTTCATTTAGACCGGGGATCGGCAAGCCGCATGCAGCTCTTTAGCGCCGCCCTAGTGGCTCTCTGGAGCTTTTTCAAAAATGTTTGAAAAATGGAAAAAGATGAGGGGGAAAAGAAAATATTTCTGTTTTAATATGGTTTCTGTAGGAGGACAAACATGACACAAACCTCCTTAATTGTTATAAAGCATACTGTTTATATTAAACATGCTTCACTGATTCGACTATTGGGGGGGTTTGGCGCCGTTTTGTCCTACTAATTTTGGCGGTCCTTGAACTCACCTAGTTTGTTTACATGTATACTTTCACCGACTTTCTAAGACGTGTTTTATGCCACTTCTTTTTCTGCCTCATTTTGTCCAACAAACTTTTAATGTTGTGCGTGAACGCACAAAGGTGAGTTTTGTTGATGTTATTGACTTGTGTAGAGTGCTAATCAAACATATTTGGTCGATGCTAACATGCTATTTAGGCTAGCTATATGTACATATTGCATCATTATGCCTCATTTTTAGGTATATTTGAGGTCATTTAGTTTCCTTTAAGTTCAATTTATATCTCATGACACACTAACTGTATGTAATATGCCTTTTAATTTTTTGCGGCTCCAGACAGATTTGTTTTTGTATTTTTGGTCCAATATGGCTCCTTCAACATTTTGGGTTGCCAACCCCTGATTTAGCCATTGCTTGAAAATGCTTCATTTAGGGCAAGAATTATGTACAAAGCTAAGATATAAATGTTGTGTTCAGATAGTTTAGCATATATTGATAGACTAACAAGTATATTTATTGTACAAAATGTTTTTGGGAACGCTAGCAAGCCACTTTAATACTTTGACTGGAGGCGTGTTTCATTCCGTGCACCGCTGCCTCTCTCTAGCGGACGTTCGGTGTACTGCGGCACGGCGCCACATGTGGAGATCCAAAGCATTCGGGCAGATGTTCATCTTTTAATCTTCTCTCCGTCGTATTTCAAGTGCTAATCGATGTCTAAATCTTGATACATTTAGACGAATAGTCATTTTTCAAAGGGTGTTAAATAGGAGCAAACATCGGGGAGGTGCTGCGTGTTTTGTGTGGTTTTTTTTCTTCTTCTTTTTTTTACACGCATGCGCAGACGGGCTACCGACCGCTCCATGTCAAGTGGTGGCAGACGGATGTGAGCGCGCCCCCCCCAAGCCCCCACGCACCTGCATTCTGGCATTCATGGTGACGCAGTGAGTATACATTTATGTTCTTATGGGGCAAATGGGGGGTGTTAGTGCGTGTTTTTGGAGTGCGTGTGTGCGTGGGTGGGGGTGTGCACGCAGCATTGCATGCACACCTCCTTTATAAAAATGCTTGTGGAGTGTTAAAAAAAAAAAAAAAAAAAAAAAAAAGGAGCGTTTTGCGTGCAAATGTGCAGCATTTGGTGACGACATGTTAGAAGAGGAGGAGGCAGATGGCGGAGGAGGAGGAGGCAGATGCTCGTCCGTGCACTTCCACGCCATGCATGCACCATACTCGGGAGTGTTTACGTCCGATACCTTTTGCAGTCCATGCATGGCTGGCGATGCGAAAGAGACAGATGCAGGTCCACCAGGAAGCCGCCGCCAGCGTCCTGCAGGCCCGCCACAGGATGGCCAACACGCCCGGCAACGCCTCCAACGCCTGCTGCTTCTGCTGGTGCTGCTGCTGTAGCTGCTCCTGGTAGGACCACATCTCATCACTTCTCCATTCTATTCACTCATTCATTCCACTACATCTTCATGATATTCTGCAGCAAAGTCATTTAAAAAAATTGACCACATTTAGCACACCTTTACACATAAATATGCAATCATTACAAAACAGGCATCAAAGTCAAGTAAAGCCTGCAATAATCATACTTTTTAAAAACAATACTCAATAAGTTTACTCATTAAAAAAAAAAAAAAAAAAGCCAGATTCATTTTTACCGCACATTTTACAAATAAGTCAAGCACCAAGTTACATGACTCTGAGTCATTCGGCTCCAAAATTGGCTAAAAAAATGTGCATGGTAGTGTTAGCATGCTAACAGTTAGCGTGTGTCAAGTACCAAGTTACATGACCCGGAGTCATTCGAATCCAAAATTGGCTAAAAAAGTTTGCATGGTAGTGTTAGCATGCTAACAGTTAACGTGTCAAGTACAGAGTTATACGACCCTTATGTGTTCGGCTGAAAAAAAGTTAGCATGGTAATGTTAGCATGTGTCAAGTACCAAGTTACATGACTCTGAGTCATTCGAATCCAAAATTGGCTAAAAAAGTTTGCATAGTAGTGTTAGCATGCTAACAGTTAACGTGTCAAGTACAGAGTTATATACGACTTTTATGTGTTCGGCTGAAAAAAAGTTAGCATGGTAATGTTAGCATGCTAAAGTTAGCATACTAACAGTTAGCATCTGTAAAGTACCAAGTTACATGACTCGGAGTCGTTGGGCTCCAAAATTGGCTAAAAAGGTTTGCATGGTAATTTTAGCATGCCAACAGTTAGCATGTGTCAGGTACCAAGTTATATGACTCTGAGTCAATCGGCTCCAAAATTGGCTAAAAAAGTTTGCATGGTAGAGTTAGCTCGCTAACAGTCAACATGTGTCAAGTACCGAGTTATACGACTCTTATGTGTTTGACTGAAAAAAAGTTAGCATGGTAATGTTAGCATGGTAACGTTAGCATACAAACATTTAGCATCTGTAAAGTACCAAGTTACATGACTGAGTCGTTCGGCCGCAAAATTGGCTAAAAATGTTTGCATGGTACTGTTAGCATGATAACAGTTAGCATATGTAAAGTACCAAGTTACATGACTGAGTCGTTCGGCTGCAAAATTGGCTAAAAGGTTTGCATGGTACCGTTAGTATGCGAACAGTTAGCATGTGTCAAGTACCTAGTTATACGACTCGTATGTGTTCGGCTGAAAAAAAGTTAGCATGCTTATGTTAGCATACTAAGAGTTAGCATCTGTAAAGTACCAAGTTACATGACCCGGAGTCATTCGAATCCAAAATTGGCTAAAAAAGTTTGCATGGTAGAGTTAGCTCGCTAACAGTCAACATGTGTCAAGTACCAAGTTATACGACTCTTATGTGTTCGGCTGAAAAAAAGCTAGCATGGTAATGGTAGCATAGTAACGTTAGCATACTAACAGTTAGCATCTGTAAAGTACCTAGTTACATGACTTGAGTCTTTCGGCCGCAAAAATTGGCTAAAAAGGTTTGCATGGTAGTGTTAGCATGCTAACAATTAGCATCTGTAAAGTACCAAGTTACATGACTGAGTCGTTTGGCCGCATAATTGGCTAAAAATGTTTGCATGGTACTGTTAGTATGCTAACAGTTAACATGTGTCAAGTACCGAGTTGTACGACTTATGTGTTCGGCTGAAAAAAAGTTAGCACGGTAATGTTAGCATGTTAACGTTATCATACTAACAGTTAACATCTGTAAAGTACCAAGTTACATGACTCTGAGTCATTCGGCTGCAAAATTGGCTAAAAAGGTTTGCAAAGTGCCAAGTTACATGACTGAGTCGTTCGGCTGCAAAATTGGCTACAAATGTTTGCATGGTAGTGTTAGCATGCCAACAGTTAACACGTGTCAAGTACCGAGTTATACGACTCTTATGTGTTCGGCTGAAAAAAAGTTAGCATGGTAATGTTAGCATGCTAACGTTAGCATACTAACAACATGTGTCAAGTACCGGGTTTAAAGATTAGTTAAAAATTCCGCACTGTAATTTTAGCGTGACAACGTTAGCATACTAACAGTTAGCATCGGTAAAGTACCAAGTTACATGACTCTGAGTCGTTCGGCTGCAAAATTGGCTAAAAATGTTTGCATGGTACTGTTAATTAGCATGTATCAAGTACCAAGTTATACGACTCTGAAGTGTTCATCTGCAAAATTGGCATAAAAGTTAGCATGGTAATGTTACCATGCTAACGTTATCATACTAACAGTTAGCATGTGTCAAGTACCAAGTTATATGACTGAGTCATTCGGCTCCAAAATTGGCTAAAAAAGTTTGCATGGTAGTGTTAGCATGCTAACAGTTAGCATGTGTTACATGACAGTCATTTTAACACATTCACAAATTAATAATCAAAAAACCCATCAATGTCAAATAACATGAAAACTGCAATCATTTTTTTTAAACCTTTTTAAAAAAAAAATTTTTACATGTCCTGTCCTATTTTTAAACCTCGTTTCTGAGCACATTTTTTTAGTTTTATCCATTGTATTGTTATATATTATTTTTGGATTAAAACATTTGTAAAGTAGTTTACGCAAAGCGTAAAAAAATACAAATTAAAAATTAAAGCATGTTTTAAAAAGTCCACTAAAACTAAAACTAAAAAGAAAAAAAGTGGGGGGAAAATTGAGTAAAAAAAATAAATCCTACATTTTTTAAAGTTTAAAATACACCCAAACGGTAGATTTATATTTTTAGGATCTTAGTATCCCTAAACAAAACCCACTCAAGAAAAAAATAGGCAATTTAAGATTGTGTCCAAGTTTTGAATTTATTTGAAATTAACCTAAACCTCACTTCACTTCTAAATCTTAGAAACTTATAAAATAAAAAATATCCTGGAAACAATGTCTCTCAGCAAATGTATTATTTATTGTATTTTTAAATTTAAATAATAATAATATATATATATATATATTTTTTTTTTTTTAAAGAGTAGAACAAATTTTATAACATTTTATATTTTACATATATTTTTCAGACTTGTACCTCTACTTGTATTACTGACAAATAAAAGTAAAGATCTAAAAAAAAAAGTAATCCATTTAAAATAAACCCAGAAGGTAGATTGAATTATATTTGTAATGATATTTTACTAAGGAATGTCCCTAAACAAAATCTACTCAAGTAAAAATTAAGCAAAATAAAATATACTTTTTTTTTCTTTTCTTTTTTTTATTGTATTTCTTTTAGTGTATTTAACCTAAACCACACTTTACTTCAAACATTTACAAACTTATACAATAAAAAATATGGAAGCATGTTTTATTTATTGTATTTTTAATTTGTATTTTATGATTTTTTTATTTTTTTATTTTTATTTTTAAGAGTAGAGCAAATTTTATAACATTTTATATTTTACATACAAGTACATACAACTCTCTGAGCTGCCACCTTAACGTGGTAGAGGAGTTTGCGTGTCCCAATGATCCTAGGGGCTATGTTGTCCGGGGGCTTCTATGCCCCCTGGTAGGGTCTCCCAAGGCAAACTGGTCCTGGGTGAGGGATCAGACAAAGAGCAGCTCGAAGATCTCTATGAATAACACTGACAAGGAACCCAGATTTCCCTCGCCCGGACGCGGGTCACCGGGGCCCCCCTCTGGAGCCAGGCCCCGAGGTGGGGCACGATGGCGAGCGCCTGGTGGCCGGGCCTGTCCCCATGGGGCCCGGCCGGGCACAGCCCGAAGAGGCAACGTGGGTCCCCCCTCCAACGGGCTCACCACCCATAGCAGGGGTCATAGAGGTCGGGTGCGATGTGAGCTGGGCGGAAGCCGAAGGCAGGGCACTTGGCGGTCCGATCCTCGGCTACAGAAGCTAGCTCTTGGGACGTGGAACGTCACCTCGCTGGGGGGGAAGGAGCCTGAGCTAGTGCGCGAGGTGGAGAAGTTCCGGCTAGATATAGTCGGACTCACTTCGACGCACAGCAAGGGCTCTGGAACCAGTTCTCTCGAGAGGGGCTGGACTCTCTTCCACTCTGGCGTTGCCGGCAGAGAGAGGCGACGGGCTGGGGTGGCAATTCTTGTTTCCCCCCGGCTCAGAGCCTGTACGTTGGAGTTCAACCCGGTGGACGAGAGGGTAGCTTCCCTCCGCCTTCGGGTGGGGGAACGGGTCCTGACTGTGGTTTGCGCTTACGCGCCAAACCGCAGCTCAGAGTACCCACCCTTTTTGGATTCACTCGAGGGAGTACTTGAGAGTGCTCCCCCGGGTGATTCCCTCGTTCTACTGGGGGACTTCAATGCTCATGTTGGCAGCGACAGTGAAACCTGGAGAGGCGTGATTGGGAAGAATGGCTGCCCGGATCTGAACCCGAGCGGTGTTTTGTTATTGGACTTTTGTGCCCGTCACAGATTGTCCATAACGAACACCACGTTCAAACATAAGGGTGTCCATATGTGCACTTGGCACCAGGACACCCTAGGCCGCAGTTCCATGATCGACTTTGTAGTTGTGTCATCGGATTTGCGGCCTCATGTTTTGGACACTCGGGTGAAGAGAGGGGCGGAGCTTTCTACCGATCACCACCTGGTGGTGAGTTGGCTGCGATGGTGGGGGAGGATGCCGGACAGACCTGGCAGGCCCAAACGCATTGTGAGGGTTTGCTGGGAACGTCTGGCAGAGTCTCCTGTCAGAGAGAGTTTCAATTCCCACCTCCGGAAGAACTTTGAACATGTCACGAGGGAGGTGCTGGACATTGAGTCCGAATGGACCATGTTCCGCGCCTCTATTGTCGAGGCGGCTGATTGGAGCTGTGGCCGCAAGGTAGTTGGTGCTTGTCGTGGCGGTAATCCTAGAACCCGTTGGTGGACACCGGCGGTGAGGGATGCCGTCAAGCTGAAGGAGTCCTATCGGGTTCTTTTGGCTCAGAACTCCTGAGGCAGTGGACAAGTACCGACAGGCCAAGCGGTGTGCGGCTTCAGCGGTCGCAGAGGCAAAAACTCGGACATGGGAGGAGTTCGGTGAGGCCATGGAAAACGACTTCCGGACGGCTTCGAAGCAATTCTGGACCACCATCCGCCGCCTCAGGAAGGGGAAGCAGTGCACTATCAACACCGTGTATGGCGAGGATGGTGTTCTGCTGACCTCGACTGCGGATGTTGTGGATCGGTGGAGGGAATACTTCGAAGACCTCCTCAATCCCACCAACACGTCTTCCTATGAGGAAACAGTGCCTGGGGAGTCTGTGGTGGGCTCTCCTATTTCTGGGGCTGAGGTTGCTGAGGTAGTTAAAAAGCTCCTCGGTGGCAAGGCCCCGGGGGTGGATGAGATCCGCCCGGAGTTCCTTAAGGCTCTGGATGCTGTGGGGCTGTCTTGGTTGACAAGACTCTGCAGCATCGCGTGGACATCGGGGGCGGTACCACTGGATTGGCAGACCGGGGTGGTGGTTCCTCTCTTTAAGAAGGGGAACCGGAGGGTGTGTTCTAACTATCGTGGGATCACACTCCTCAGCCTTCCCGGTAAGGTCTATTCAGGTGCACTGGAGAGGAGGCTACGCCGGATAGTCGAACCTCGGATTCAGGAGGAACAGTGTGGTTTTCGTCCTGGTCGTGGAACTGTGGACCAGCTCTATACTCTCGGCAGGGTCCTTGAGGGTGCATGGGAGTTTGCCCAACCAGTCTACATGTGTTTTGTGGACTTGGAGAAGGCATTCGACCGTGTCCCTCGGGAAGTCCTGTGTGGAGTGCTCAGGGAGTATGGGGTATCGGACTGTCTGATTGTGGCAGTCCGCTCCCTGTATGCTCAGTGCCAGAGCTTGGTCCGCATTGCCGGTAGTAAGTCGGACACGTTTCCAGTGAGGGTTGGACTCCGCCAAGGCTGCCCTTTGTCACCGATTCTGTTCATAACTTTTATGGACAGAATTTCTAGGCGCAGTCAAGGCGTTGAGGGGATCTGGTTTGGTGGCTGCAGGATTAGGTCTCTGCTTTTTGCAGATGATGTGGTCCTGATGGCTTCATCTGGCCAGGATCTTCAGCTCTCGCTGGATCGGTTCGCAGCCGAGTGTGAAGCGACTGGGATGAGAATCAGCACCTCCAAGTCCGAGTCCATGGTTCTCGCCCGGAAAAGGGTGGAGTGCCATCTCCGGGTTGGGGAGGAGATCTTGCCCCAAGTGGAGGAGTTCAAGTACCTCGGAGTCTTGTTCACGAGTGAGGGAAGAGTGGATCGTGAGATCGACAGGCGGATCGGTGCGGCGTCTTCAGTAATGCGGACGCTGTATCGATCCGTTGTGGTGAAGAAGGAGCTGAGCCGGAAGGCAAAGCTCTCAATTTACCGGTCGATCTACGTTCCCATCCTCACCTATGGTCATGAGCTTTGGGTTATGACCGAAAGGACAAGATCACGGGTACAAGCGGCTGAAATGAGTTTCCTCCGCCGGGTGGCGGGGCTCTCCCTTAGAGATAGGGTGAGAAGCTCTGTCATCCGGGGGGAGCTCAAAGTAAAGCCGCTGCTCCTCCACATCGAGAGGAGCCAGATGAGGTGGTTCGGGCATCTGGTCAGGATGCCACCCCAACGCCTCCCTAGGGAGGTGTTTAGGGCACGTCCGACCGGTAGGAGGCCGCGGGGAAGACCCAGGACACGTTGGGAAGACTATGTCTCCCGGCTGGCCTGGGAACGCCTCGGGGTCCCACTGGAAGAGCTGGACAAAGTGGCTGGGGAGAGGGAAGTCTGGGCTTCCCTGCTTAGGCTGCTGCCCCCGCGACCCGACCTCGGATAAGCGGAAGAAGATGGATGGATGGATGGATACAAGTAGAGGTGCAAGTCTGAAAAATGTATTACTGACAAATAAAAGTAAAGGTCTAAAAAAAGTTTTAAGTAATCCACTTAAAATAATCCCAGAAGGTAGATTAAATTATATTTTTATGATATTTTACTAAGGAATGTCCCAAAACAAAATCTACTCAAGTAAAAAGTAAACAAAATAAAATATACTTTAAATTTGACCTGCTTTATTTTTTTTAATTAAATTTTTTTTTTTTTTTTTCAATAATTGTATTTAACTTAAACCTCACTTTACTTTAAATATTTACACATTCCTACAATAAAAATATCCTGGAAATGCGTCTGACCACATGTTTTATTTATTGTATTTTTAATTTGGATTTCATGATTTATATATTTATTTATTTTAATTTCAAGAGGAGAACAAATTGTACGACATTTTATATTTTATATAAATTTTTGTAGACTTGTACTTTTGTCAATAATACAAGTGAAAGTACAGGTTTAAAAAAATCAATTCCCGTTTAATCAAATTTAAAAAAGGTCCCAAAGGTAGATTAAATTATATTTTACTAAAGGAATGTCTCAAAATAAAATAATAAAAGTGACTTAGTTTTTAACTTCATTGAATGGAACCTAAACCTTATAGAACCAACACATGGTGGAATGGAACCTAGCTAGAGCGTCTTACCGTCACAAGAAGCCAGCGGGTCACATGTTTGCAGGTCACATG
Organism: Nerophis lumbriciformis; assembly: GCF_033978685.3. Classification (NCBI taxonomy): domain Eukaryota; kingdom Metazoa; phylum Chordata; class Actinopteri; order Syngnathiformes; family Syngnathidae; genus Nerophis; species Nerophis lumbriciformis. Next base: position 45,911,064 of record NC_084554.2, read on the forward strand.
TTTTGGAATCATCTGGCCTAATTAAGGAGGCTCCCAGCTGAGTGCAAAGCAGTTGATTGTTGCACTGCTGCCATGTTCCCAACTGGCACAGGTGACGCACGCAGGCCGCACCTCAGGTGTTGTGTACTGTGGGATTACACGGAGGACCAGGTGTAACAATTACATGCTGTTATTGGCCCTCCCTGTGGAACCCTCCACTCTTACCTTTTATTCCACACCTGGATTGGAAATCACTTTAGCGAGCGCTCCCTTGGAAACGTGACCACGGATCACCTTTTTTTCAGCGTTAAAAGATATCTTTGCTCCCAACATTGATCGGTCTTCACCTGAAAGTGAGGCGGCCCAAAATGCTTCCTGACGTCAACGTCCACCCGAGCAATTTTTTACCTTGAATTCTGTTTTGCACTTCTTACATCTGTCAACATGTAACATCACACATACATTTATATACAGTGGTGGTCAAAAGTTTACATACACTTGTAAAGAACATAATGTCATGGCTGTCTTGACTTTCCAATCATTTCTACAACTCACAAAAAACATTCATGAAGTTTGCTTCTTTTATGAATTTATTATGGGTCTACTGAAAATGTGAGCAAATGTGCTGGGTCAAAAGTATACATACAGCAATGTTAATATTTGCTTACATGTCCCTTGGCAAGTTTCACTGCAATAAGGCGCTTTTGGTAGCCATCCACAAGCTTCTGCTTGACTTTTTGACCACTCCTCTTGACAAAATTTGTGCAGTTCAGCTAAATTTATTGGGTTTTCTGACATTTACTTGTTTCTTCAGCATTGTGCACATGTTTAAGTCAGGACTTTGGGAAGGCCATCCTAAAACCTTCATTCTAGTCTGATTTAGCCATTCCTTTACCACTTTTGATGTGTGTTTGGGGTCATTGTCCTGTTGGAACACCCAACTGTGCCCAAGACCCAACCTCCGAGGCTGATGATTTTAGGTTGTCCTGATCCTCCGTTTTCATTGTCCCATTTACTCTCTGTAAAGCATCACTTCCATTGGCAGCAAAACAAGCCCAGATCATAATACAACACCACCATGCTTGACGGTAGGCCTGGTGTTCCTGGGATTAAAGGCCTCGCCTTCTCTCCTCCAAACATATTGCTGGGTATTGTGGTCAAACTGCTCCATTTTTGTTTCATCTGACCACAGAACTTTCCTCCAGAAGGTTTTATCTTTGTCAATGTGATGTCAGATGATACAAAAATGGAGCTGTTTGGCCACAATACCCAAAAATATGTTTGGAGGAGAAAAGGTGAGGCCTTTAATCCCAGGAACACCATACCTACTGTCAAGCATGGTGAAGTGAATTATATTTATATATCGCTTTTTCTCTAGTGACTCAAAGCGCTTTACATAGTGAAACCCAATATCTAAGTTACATTTAAACCAGTGTGGGTGACACTGGGAGCAGTTGGGTAAAGTGTCTTGCCCAAGGACACAACGGCAGTGACTTGGATGGCGGAAGCGGGGATCGAACCTGGAACCAACCGTCAAGTTGCTGCCGCTCTACCAACCGAGCTATACCGCCCCAAGGTGGTGGTAGTACTATGCTCTGGGCCTGGGATCCATTATTTACATTTGTTTTAACTAATAAACAAACCTAAAATAAGACTTTCTATGGTAAATATTGGACACACTGTGACACTATTGTTCATTTTTGATATAAATGGCTGTGATGACAATGTAAATTAGAGATTTTTAATCACTCTTACGTATTAATATTGATACGGTTGTTATTAATTTTTGTTTGACTACTTTGGATTGTTTTGTGTCATGTTTGTGTCTCCTCTCAATTGCTCTGTTGATTTTGGAATTGGGATATTATTGTGTATTATTTTGTTGGACTGATTAAAAAAAAAAAACAGCAAGAGTGCTCGTGTCATATCGAAGATCTTTGACAAGTATCAACACATTAGGACGTGAAGTTGCTTTTGGGAGGAGTGCACATTTCCCCAGCTTGTTGTGCGTGTTTGGACACATCGCTCAGGAGGTACCGACGGTGAATACATGAATTGTTTGTCTTGCAGTTTGACTGTTCGAGGCGAGGACGAGACGATACAAAGGTCCGCTTGCGATCGTAGGGGCGAAGGAGCCAACTGTGAAGAGAGGTAAGCGGGACGGGTGGACGACGTGAAAGACCAGGACGCGCCTCAGCTGTCTTGTCCTCTCCCTCTTCTCCGAAAAAAAAAAAAAAAGCCCCGAGCCCACCCTGGAGGACGCGCGGTCCTGGACCACGTCCTTCGAGAAGGTGATGAGGAGCGCGGCGGGCCGAGGCTGCTTCCGGCAGTTCCTGCGCACCGAGTTCAGCGAGGAGAACATGATGTTCTGGCTGGCCTGCGAGGAACTGAAGAAGGAGACCAACAAGACGGTGGTGGAGGAGAAAGTGCGGCAGATCTACGAGGACTTCATCTCCATCCTGTCGCCCAAAGAGGTGAGAGGACTAAGTCCCTGCCGTTACAAAAGGGAAGGCATTTTATTTATCGGTCCGCTGCTTTTGTCATGCCAGTTTTTGGTGCTAAGAATGCATCTTTCCTTCCGATTTGTCGACTGGAAGTGGAGATGTCCGATAATGGCTTTTTTGCCGATATCTGATATTGTCCAACTCTTAATTACCGATTCCGATATCAACCGATACCGATATATACAGTCATGGAATTAGCACATTATTATGCCTAATTTTGTTGTGATGCCCCGCTGGATGCATTAAACAATGTAACAAGGTTTTCCAAAATAAATCAACTCAAGTTATGGAAAAAAAAATGCCAACATGGCACTGCCATATTTATTATTGAAGTCACAAAGTGCATTATTTTTTTTAACATGCCTCAAAACAGCAGCTTGGAATTTGGGACATGCTCTCCCTGAGAGAGCATGAGGAGGTTGAGGTGGGCGGGGTAGGGGAAGGCGGGGGGGGTGTATATTGTAGCGTCCCGGAAGAGTTAGTGCTGCAAGGGTTTCTGGGTATTTGTTCTGTTGTGTTTATGTTGTGTTACAGTGCGGATGTTCTCCCAAAATGTGTTTGTCATTCTTGTTTGGTGTGGGTTCACAGTGTGCCGCATATTTGTAACAGTGTTAAAGTTGTTTATACGGCCACCCTCAGTGTGACCTGTATGGCTTTTGACCAAATATGTATTGCATTCACTTGTGTGTGTGAAAAGCCGTAGATATTATGTGACTGGGCCGGCACGCAAAGGCAGTGCCTTTAAGGTTCATTGGCGCTCTGTTCTTTTCCCTACGTCCGTGTACACAGCAGCGCTTTAAAAAGTCAGGAATTTTACTTTTTGAAACCGATACCGATAATTTCCGATGTTACATTTTAAAGCATTTATCGGCCGATAATATCGGCAGTCCGATATTATCGGACATCTCTAACTGGAAGTGCAAGTGCCGGCTAAAATGATGCCATCAGCATCATTCACTTGTTTCATTTCATAGGAAAAAGAAAGCAGACATGACACAAAACCATCGCTGGGTTGCATGAGACGTCACGTCCGCTTTGCTTGGTCGCGGTGTAGCGCACGTGGAGGGCGAACAAGCTAGAAATTTGAACTGAAAAGGCTTTGCTGTGCGGTACCAAGCTTTCAAATGGAGAGTCTTTGGTAGAAGTGGCTCATCAAGGGAATAACCTCTGGGGAATGGTTCGCAAACATAACCATGACCTATCAGGAGCACTTAGTCATAAGTAGGGCTGCCGATATTATCGGCCGATAAATGCTTTAAAATGTAATATCGGAAATTATCGGTATTGGTTTCAAAAAGTAACATTTATGACTTTTTAAAACGCCGCTGTGTACACGGACGTAGGGAAAAGTACAGAGCACCAATAAACCTTAAAGGCACTGCCTTTGCGTGCCGGCCCAGTCACATAATATCTTTGGCTTTCCACACACACACAAGTGAATGCAACGCATACTTGGTCAACAGCCATACAGGTCACACTGAGGGTGGCCATATAAACAACTTTAACACTGTTACAAAAGATGCGCCACACTGTGAACCCACACCAAACAAGAATGACAAACACATTTCGGGAGACATCCGCACCGTAACACAACATAAACAGAACAGAACAAATACCCAGAACCCCTTGCAGCACTAACACTTCCGGGACGCTACAATATACACCCTCACTACCCACTACCCAAAACCCCGCCACCTCCAAGCCCGCCCACCTCAACCTCCTCATGCTCTCTCAGGGAGAGCATGTCCCAAATTCCAAGCTGCTGTTCTGAGGCATGTTAAAAAAAATAATGCACTTTGTGACTTCAATGATAAATATGGCAGTGCCATATTGGCATTTTTTTCCATACCTTGAGTTAATTTATTTTGGAAAACCTTGTTACATTGTTTAATGCATCCAGCGGGGCATCACAACAAAATTAGGCATAATAATGCGTTAATTCCACGACTGTATATATCGGTATCGGTTGATATCGGAATCGGTAATTAAGAGTTGGACAATATCGGATATTGGCAAAAAAGCCATTATCGGACATCTCTACACAAAACCATCGCTGGGTTGCATAAGACGTCACATCCGCTTTGCTTGGTCGCGGTGTAGCGCCCGTGGAGGGCGAACAAGCTATGAATTTGAAGTGAAAAGGCTTTGCTGTGCGGTCCCAAGCTTTCAAATGGAGAGTCTTTGGTAGAAGTGGCTCATCAAGGGAATAACGTCCGGGAAATGGTTCTCAAACATAACCACGACCCATCAGGAGCACTTAGTCATAAGCCCGGGATCAAACCAGTAACCTTCCGGTTACCCACTGAGTCCACTTAAGAAAACTGTGCATGAATCCACTCTATTCCATTTCAATATTGTTGATGATAGCGTGTATATTTGCCTCTAAACCTTTCAAAATAGGCCCAAATCTGCACTGATGCGTGCAAACAAACGGGACTCTTGCCCTCCAGCTGAAACCCAGAAATAGTTGTTTCAAACGGCGACTTTCAGGCTTGAAGATACAAGAAAAGAAATCCAGAAATGAAAGTTTCATTTTTAGATCAAGCAGAACTAAAAAAATATAGAGTAACTCAATTCTAAAGGTAAGAAATGATGGAATCATGAAAAAGAAACAACCTCCAGAGCACTTTGTTGCACAACCTCTGGCTTTTATAAGAGCTTGCAGGGTGTGAGGCGTGGACTTAACGAGTGACAAACACCTCCTCAACAACCTGCTCCAACTTCCTGTTGTCTGATCAGCTTGTCATCCACTATTTTCTTCTATTTCCACCACACATTTAACTGATTGATATTCGCAGGCCATGACTTTGACCTCATCTTTCAAGGAAATTGTTGACACTTTTAGCTCTATGACAAGATGCGGTATCTTTCCATTGATGGAATAAGAGACACGTGCATATATTGAAGATGTAATGGCAGCCATCATGCGTAGGGATGATGTTCGAAATCGGTTCTCCCGGTTGTTCGATAAGAAAAGAACCGATTCCATGGACTCGAATCCCTTTTTGAGAACCGGTTCCCCTTATCGAGGCCACTATAGTAAAGAAAAAGAGTTGGTTCTTTATTCGAATCCCTGGGAACAAATCCCTTCCCACGTACAGGAAATGCCCTGTGGGACCTGCAATGTAATGCCCATTTGATTGTAGACTCTTACTGCCACCTTGTGGCGATATGAAAGTACTACGCGTCATTAGTTTGGGCACTTCCGGGTTGAGACAATTGAGAAGTAGACAAGTTGTTAGCTCTTACAAGCCTTGGAAAAGATAAGTCTGTAAGTAAACTGTTTAACTTGTTTATGTAACTCAATATTAAGGTGGAAAGTGGTAAGTTTGATACTAAGATGTTTATTGAAAAACGATTTTTGTGCACTGTTTCAATGGATGTTTTGAGGACTTAAAATGGCTGCCAGTCGTGTATTCCCACCATCGAAATAGTTTCAACACTCAGAAGTATTTGTTTGATGATAGTACTGTATATTTGTGTGAAGCTAATATTTACATATTGTGTATTACATTTCCGTATGTTAATTGAATCACATAGCTTATACATTTGTCATTGTGTGTATTTCAGTTTAAAAAACAACAACAACAACAGTCCAGTGCAAGACATCTTCTTTTTGAGAAGATCAGGCAAAGTGTTGGCTACATCTACGGGGTACAATCACACTACAGTCGTCCCTCGTTTATCGTGACCGTGGTAAACGTATTTAATTATTATTAAATCCAATATTTTTGTTTTGTTTTTAACGACCTTCTTTAAATACGTTTTTTTAACATTATTAGCGCTCTCTAAACATGACCTAGCACTGATGTAGTCACCTTTACACTGCTTTCACCCAGTAGCCTTGGGTGCATTCTACTGGAAATTACAGTACTCACCCGCTACCGAATAGGGTACATTTTCTGGCACCGACTGAGTCCTACCGGGCACCGATTCGCGTACAATCCAAAGGTG
>NC_084554.2:45922500-45992500 GCF_033978685.3 Nerophis lumbriciformis
TTTGTCTTGTGTGTTTTGTTTTTCCTCGGTTATATCTTTTGGCTGGTGTTATTTTTGGGGAAATAATAAAAATACAAATAAATAAATACAAAATAAAAATACAAAATAAATTATCATTTTTATTTTTTATTTATTTTTTTAGACATGTATCTCGTGCGCACGAGATCATTTCTAGTGCGCACGAGATACAAGTCTAAAAAAAAAAATTAAAAATTGAAAAATTATATTAAAAAAAAATCCCCCATGTCCCTTTAGTGGCTTCGTAATATTATCATCTTCATGAATTATTATGAGTGTTTTGTTTGCTTTTATTTGCTTCGTCTTGTGTGTTTTGTTTTTCCTCGGCTATATCTTTTGTCTGGTGTTATTTTGGGGGAAATAATTCATAAAAATACAAATAAAACAGCATGCTAACGGTACTGTGCTAACAAAAACATTACTGAAATGCCAAAATACTGAACTGCTTAATTTGTTTAAAAAAAAGCTAGCATGCTAATGTTAGCCTGTGTCGAGTACCAAAATATATTAATGAGGTGTGTACCTGAAAAATCTGTTTTAAATGCTAGCATGCTAACGTTAGCATGCATCAAGTACCAAAATATGACTGGAGGTGTATACCTACAAATTTAGCGAGCATACTAACAGGTATTATTCCTCAAAAAAACATTTGATGCTGAGGTATATACATGAAAAATTTGCAAAAAAGCTAAATATTAGAATGCTAATGATTGTGGCTAAAGTTAGCTACGAGCCGCACTCTGGACACCTCTGGTTTAAGCAATACGACACGTATACATCATTGAAAAAACAAAACATTAGCCCTAGTTACTCCTGTACAAACGTGTGCTGCGGGGGAAAATGGCGTTCAGCATCAACAATCAAGCAACTGACGTCACTTTACCGTAACACTGACGATTGCAATACTCCATGGCGGGACGTGTCGCTGCTCCTCGGCGTCAACATCAAGCGCTCCGGTTTGCCTCTGAAAAGGTACGGCGGAAGCGGCGTGATTTTTTTTTTTGTCTTTTGTTTTTTTTATGCTGTCAAGCTGCTCGTGGTCCTGGTGAAGGCCAAAGAGACGTCTTATTCCTCGCTGATGGCGGGGAGCAGCTTCTCGATGAAGCGCTTGACGTCCACCATTTCCTGCACAGAAGCATAATAATAATAATAATAATAATAATAATAATACAAAAGGATTAAATGCTTGAGACAGAAATTCAAGCTGCTCTGTGTGACTGTTGACCTCGGGACAGGCGCTGTGAGGTAGACCGCGGTACGACTTGAAGGAGACGTTGGCCGGGTTGATGAGGCTCTTCATCTTCTCGGCGGTGCGGCTCCCAAACGAGAAGGGCACGAGCGGGTCGGCGTCGCCGTGGCACTGGAGGACGTGCATGTCCTTGTTGGCGCTGCCGCCGCACGCCTGCGAGAGACCAGAGATTAGGAATTATGCTATCAACTAGATGAGGCAATTCCTCAAGGAATTGCGTGTGAATGCCCCAATGCTGGCGTTGAACTGAAATCCTGGAATTTTTGTTATAATTGTTGGAGTAGAGCACACAATTCCCAAACAGGCTGAATATTTTGATGTTGGAACCGTTTCAATCAGATGAAAAATGTGGGAGTTGTGGAACTTTGAAGAATGTCCCATTGATATCAACGGGAATTTCCCAAAGATTTGGGAATTTGGGGAAAAGCGGGAATATTTTTGAAAATTGTAAAAAACTTGAATGGTCTGAATGAGTTGAAATGGTTGGTGTTGGAATTTTTCTAATCGGTTGAGAAATGTTGAAGTAGTAATATTTTTAATTGAGAAATTATATTAAAGAATTCCTGGAATTTCGGGAAAACCGGGAATTTTTCCAGTTCGAAAAACAACTTTGTTTTTTGTCCTGATTAAGAGGAATGTTTGGTTGAAAAATGTGGAAGGAGTCATCGCCAGAAAAAAGGGTCAAAAAAGGGTTTCGAAAAAACAGGAATTCCTGGAATTTCTTTGAACTTGGAATACAAATAGTTTGAATGTCCAGGATGAGTGGAATACGTTGAAGGTGAAATGGTTTGAATCGGTGGAAAAATGTGGAAAAAGTTTGAAAAATGGCCAATTCATTTTGAATGGCAAAAATTTCCAGGAAAACCTGGAATTCTGGAAAATCTAGGAATTTTTGGAAATTTGTCAAGGGAAAGCCCACAATTCCCGAATAGGCTGAACAGCTTGAAGTTGGAACGGTTTGAATCGGGTGAAAAATGTGGTAGAGCGCGCTAAAATCTGAAAAAGAAGAAGTTTAACTTGAAGAGGCAATTCCTGAAGGAATTGCGTGTGAATGCTCCAATGCTGACGTTGAACCGAAATCCTGGAATTTTTTTTAGAATTGTTGAAGTAGAGCACACAATTCCCAAAAAGACGGAATATTTTGAAGTTGGAACAGTTTGAATCAGATGAAAAATGTGTGAGTTGTGGAACTTTGAAGAATGGCCCATTGATATCAATGGGAATTTCCCAAAAATATGGGAATTTCGGGAAAAGCGGGAATTTGGGGGAAAATGTTAAAAAACTTGAATGTCTGAATGGTTGGTGTTGGAATTTTTCAAATCAATCGAGAAATGGTGAAGTAGTAACATTTTTAATTGAGACCTGGTATTAAAAAATTCCTGGAATTTCGGGAAAACCGGGAATTTTTCCAGCTTGAAAAACAAATTTGTTTTTAGTCCTGAGTAAGAGGAATGTTTGGACGGTGGAACGGTTTAAAAAAAAAAAAGTGAGGAGTAGTCCCCAGAAAAAAGGAATTCTGTGAATTCCTGGAATTTTTTTTAACTTGAAAAAAATAATAGTTTGAATGTCCAGGATGAGTTGAATATGTTGAAGGTTTAATGGTTTGAATCAGTGGAAAAATGTGGAAATGGTGGAAGTTTGAAAAATGGCCAATTCATTTTCAATAGCAAAAATGTCCCGGAAAATTTGGAATTCCGGGAAATCTGGGAATTTTTGGAATTTGTCAAGGGAACAGTTTGAAGTTGGAACGGTTTGAATCGGGTGAAAAATGTAGAAGGTAGAGCGTGCCAAAATCTGGAGAAGAAGAAGAAGTTTAACTAGATGAGGCAATTCCTGAAGGAATTGCGTGTGAATGCTCCAATGCTGGCGTTGAACTGAAATCCTGGAATTTTTTGTTATAATTGTTGAAGTAGAGCACTCAATTCCCAAACAGGCTGAATATTTTGAAGTTGGAACAGTTTGAATCAGATGAAAAATGTGGGAGTTGTGGAACTTTGAAGAATGTCCCATTGATTTCAATGGGATTTTCCCAAAAATTTGGAAATTTTTGGAAAAGCGGGAGTTTTTTTGAAAATGGTAAAAAACTTGAATGGTCTGAATGAGTTGAAATGGTTGGTGTTGGAATTTTTCTAATCGGTTGAGAAATGTTGAAGTAGTAATATTTTTAATTGAGAAATGGTATTAAGGAATTCCTGGTATTTCAGGAAAACCGGGAATTTTTCCAACTCGAAAAACAACTTTGTTTTTAGTCCTGATTAAGAGGAATGTTTGGACGGTGGAACGGTTGAAAAATGTGGAAGGAGTAGTCGCCAGAAAAAAGGGCCAAAAAAGGCTTTAGAAAAAAAATTGAATTCTGGGAATTCCTGGAATTTTTTTGAAAAATAATAGTTTGAATGTCCAAGATGAGTGGAATATGTTGAAGGTTTAATGGTTTGAATCGGTGGAAAAATGTGGAAGTTTGAAAAATGGCCAATTAATTTTCAATGGCAAAAATGTCCCAGAAAACCTGGAATTCCGGGAAATCTGGGAATTTTTGGAATTTGTCAAGGGAACAGTTTGAAGTTGGAACGGTTTGAATCGGGTGAAAAATGTAGAAGGTAGAGCACGCCAAAATCTGGAGAAGAAGAAGAAGAAGAAGTTTAACTAGATGAGGCAATTCCTGAAGGAATTGCGTGTGAATGCTCCAATGCTGGCGTTGAACTGAAATCCTGAAATTTTTGTTATAATTGTTGGAGTAGATCACACAATTCCCGAATAGGCTGAATATTTTGAAGTTGGAACAGTTTGAGTCAGATGAAAAATGTGGGAGTTGTGGAACTTTGAAGAATGTCCCATTGATTTCGATGGGATTTTCCCAAAAATTTGGAAATTTTTGGAAAAGCGGGAGTTTTTTTGAAAATGGTAAAAAACTTGAATGGTCTGAATGAGTTGAAATGGTTGGTGTTGGAATTTTTCTAATCGGTTGAGAAATGTTGAAGTAGTAATATTTTTAATTGAGAAATTATATTAAAGAATTCCTGGAATTTCGGGAAAACCGAGAATTTTTCCAGTTCGAAAAACAACGTTGTTTTTTGTCCTGATTAAGAGGAATGTTTGGTTGAAAAATGTGTCAGGAGTCATCGCCAGAAAAAAGGGTCAAAAAAGGGTTTCGCAAAAACAGGAATTCCTGGAATTTCTTTGAACTTGGAAAAATAATAGTTTGAATGTCCAGGATGAGTGGAATATGTTGAAGGTTAAATGGTTTGAATCGGTGGAAAAATGTGGAAAAAGTTTGAAAAATGGCCAATTCATTTTGAATGGCAAACATTTCCCAGAAAATCTGGGAATTTTTGGAAATTTGTCAAAGAAAAGCCTGTGATTCCCGAACCGGCTGAACAGCTTGAAGTTGGAAAGGTTTAAATCGGGTGAAAAATGTGGAAGGTAGAGCGCGCCAAAATCTGAAGAAGAAGAAGAAGTTTAACTTGAAGGGGCAATTCCTGAAGGAATTGCGTGTGAATGCTCCAATGCTGGCGTTGAACCGAAATCCTGGAATTTTTTTTAGAATTGTTGAAGTAGAGCACACAATTCCCAAACAGCCTGAATATTTTATACTTGGAACAGTTTGAATCAGATGAAAAATGTGGGAGTTGTGGAACTCAACAGGAATTTCCCAACAATTGGGGAGTTTGGGGAAAACCGGGAATTTTTTAGAAAATGGTAAAAAAACGAGTTGTGTTGGAATTTTTCAAAATCAGTCGATAAATGTTGAAGTGGCAACATTTTTAATTGACAAATGGTATTAAGGAATTCCTGGAATTTCGGGAAAACCCGGGAATCTTTCCAGGTCAAAAAACATCTTTTTTTTTTTTGTTTGGACGGTGGAACGGTTGTGGGTTGAAAAATGTGTAAGGAGTAATCACCAGAAAAAAAGGTCAAAAATGGTTTCGAAAAAACAGGAATTCCTGGAATTTCTTTGAACTTGGAAAAACAATAGTTTGAATGTCCAGGATGAGTGGAATGTGTTGAAGGTGGAATGGTTTGAATCGGTTATAAAATGTGGAAATGGTGGAAGTTTCAAAATGGCCAATTCTTTTTGAATGGGAAAAATGTCTCGGAAAACCTGGAATTCCGGGAAATCTGGGAATTTTTGTAATTTGTCCCATTGATTTCAATGGGAATTTCCAAAAACCAAAACGGTGCACCCTGAAGCGACTGTCAGAAAGCGACTTGAAGATGATCTGTAAAACATCATCTATGCAACATTTTGACCAAAGAACTACTATCACATGTTATGTAGACCACAAGGAAGTGTTATCATTTAAAGAAATATAATAATAATATGACTCCTTTAATGCACCCTATAATCCGGTTCACCTTTTGTATGAAAATAGACCTGACTAGACCCGCTCATCGGCAGTGCGCCTTATATCCCGTGCGCCCTATGGTCCAGAAAATACAGTCTTCCTATTGTCAGAATAATTGTATCTAAGTTATCACAAAACTTTGTGTTACATTGAGTTCAGCTCGCCCGGCGAGAAGACAAAAGCTGTCTTTGAACCTACCAAGAAGGCTAGTAAAAGTCCACTGTGTAGGATGTGAAGCAACATGAAGGTGTTCTGTTTCTTTAATGTATTGTAATCAACAGAAAGATATTGTCTTGACCCGAGATCTACAAAGCGAAGAGGAAGCAGGACCTGACTCCCCTCCAGGGACCTCTTCTTTGAACTTTTTTACGACCTTTTCTTTGAACTGTTGTAATCAAAGGCGATGGCTGTTTACGACCCCCGTCCCTTAGAAACAGCTGTTGCCATGTAATCAGGGAAAGTCCAAATAAAATCTTTCGCCAGAGCGTGGTGAGACTACACAAGAGTACAGTCCAGACGTCTCTCCTCAATTGAGCCAAATGTAATCCTGTCTCTGTTTAATTCCTTGCTTCTTGTCTTGTTTAATAGATGTCATCAGTGTTTGAACCTGACACCTATTAATATTAGTGTTGAATTGTTGTCAAAACCAGAGGTTGAAGTTTAACCACCAAGACAAATGAAGGCAACTTTTACCTGAGGGAAGGAATTGCGCAGAGGAAGCCAGCAGCTGAGCGCCACCACTCCCGCCAGCTTCTGCTGCGTGGTCAGAGCGGTGTACAAGGACAAGGCCCCGCCCTGGACAAAGAAGCACGAGTGTCAGACGGACGCGACGCAGACAAAGTTGCGGAGAACGTTGAGTTCGCCTCGCCGACCTGCGAGAATCCACCCAGGAGGATTCTGTGGGAGGGAATCCCGTTCTTCACTTCCTGGTCTATCAGGGCTTTAACTGCCCAGGAGAAATCAAACTGATGACTTCCTGCCTTGAACGCCACATCCAACACTTGTAATAAACAAACGTACGGTTGTCTGACGCTCTCTTAATACCAGCTTCATCTTCCTCTGCTTCCGGACTCAAGCCGTAAATGTCAAACCTGAACAGAGAAAAGTGTGTAAATATATGCGTGTTTGTTTATGTTTGTGCGTAGGGCTGGGCGATATAGCCTTTTATTAATATCTCAATATTTTTAGGCCATGTCACGATACACCACATATATCTCCATATTTTGCCTTAGCCTTTTATGAACACTTGATGCATATAATCACAGCAGTATGATGATTCTATGTGTCTACATTAAAACATTCTTCTTCATACTGCATTAATATATGCTACTTTTAAACTTTCATGCAGAGAGGGAAACCACAATTAAGTAAATTTAGCAAAACTGTATTTATTAAACAGTTATTAAGCAGTGGCACAAACATTCATGTCATTTCCAAAACAGAAAGTGCAAGATTGTCAGAGACATTTTAAAACAAGCTATTAGTGCACTTTTGTGCATGATGTCACTAAGATGACTTATCAAAACAACACTGAATTAAATTGCACTTTGTGTACAGAACACCACTACAATAGTTTAAAGGCCTACTGAAACCCACTACTACCGACCACGCAGTCTGATAGTTTATATATCAATGATGAAACCTTAACATTGCAACACAGCTTACTAAAGTGCAATATTAAATTTTGCGCAAAATATCCTGCTGAAAACGTCTCGGTATGATGACGTCAGCGCGTGACGTCACGGATTGTAGAGGACATTTTGGGACAGCATGGTGGCCAGCTATTAAGTCGTCTGTTTTCATCGCAAAATTCCACAGTATTCTGGACATCTGTGTTGGTGAATCTTTTGCAATTTGTTCAATGAACAATGGAGACAGCAAAGAAGAAAGCGGTGTTTCATTGTTTACATTCCCGAAAGATGACAGTCAAGCTTTACCATTGGCCTGTGGAGAACTGGGACAACAGAGACTCTTACCAGGAGGACTTTGAGTTGGATGCGCAGACGCGGTACCGTGAGTACGCATGCAGCTGCGGCTTCCAAACATTTGATCGCTTGCCCGTACGTGCGTGCCGCTATGTGCATGTCACGTACGTAACTTTGGGGACTTTGGGGAAATATATGTGCTGTATGAACTTTGGGGAGGTGAACGGTACTTTGGGCTGTGGGATTGAGTGTGTTGTGCAGGTGTTTGAGTTGTATTGGTGGGTTATATGGACGGGAGGGGGGCGGTGTTTGTTATGCGGGATTAATTTGTGGCATATTAAATATAAGCCTGGTTGTGTTGTGGCTAATAGAGTATATATATATGTCTTGTGTTTATTTACTGTTTTAGTCATTCCCAGCTGAATATCAGGTCCCACCCGCCTCTCACAGCATCTTCCCTATCTGAATCGCTCCCACTGCCCTCTAGTCCTTCACTCTCACTTTCCTCATCCACGAATCTACTTCCGGTACAGGCAAGGCTTTTTTATCAGCGACCAAAAGTTGCCAACTTTATCATCGATGTTCTCTACTAAATCCTTTCAGCAAAAATATGGCAATATCGCGAAATTATCAAGTATGACACATAGAATGGACCTGCTATCCCCGTTTAAATAAGAAAATCGCATTTCAGTAGGCCTTTAAAACAAATAAAGTGCACTTTTGTGCATGATGTCACACAAGATATTTCAATAAGTGTCAAATAAAAATGAGCTGCATAATAGCAAATCAAATAATGTACGTCCTTCGTTATGTGGTAGGTTCCTGCGGACGTTATCTCCTTCTGTTGTTGACTATTTTTTTCATACGGTGTTGATCTGGAAATTGTTGCTTGGGCATTTTGTTGGTGTGGCACCGAACGGAGATGTTGACATGCGGAGTTTCAAGCACTCCCCATTCTCTAGCGCAGTGGTTCTCAAATGGGGGTACGCGTACCCCTGGGGGTACTTGAAAGTATGCCAAGGGGTACGTGAGATTTTCTTAAAATATTCTAAAAAATAGCAACAATTCAAAAATCCTTTTATAAATATATTTATTGATTAATACTTCAACAAAATAAATGTTTAGAATTAAGTTCATGAATCCAGATGGATCTCTATTACAATCCCCAAAGAGGGCACTTTAAGTTGATGATTACTTCTATGTGTAGAAATCTTTATTTATAATTGAATCACTTGTTCATTTTCCAACAAGTTTTTAGTTATTTTTATATATTTTTTTCCAAATAGTTCAAGAAAGACCACTACAAATGAGCAATATTTTGCACTTTTATACAATTTAATAAATCAGAAACTGATGACATAGTGCTGTATTTTACTTCTTTATCTCATTTTTTCAACCAAAAATGCTTTGCTCTGATTAGGGGGTACTTGAATTAAAAAAATGTTCACAGGGGGTACATCACTGAAAAAAAGTTGAGAACCACTGCTCTAGCGGGTGACTTTTCAAAAGCTACAAATTAGTAGAGCTGCTACTTTATGTAGCAACGCTTTTTCCGCATACTTGACATATTATGGTTGTCTGTTCAACATCTACCCGCTTGAAGCCAAACCACCGCCAGACGATGGACCCCGGGCTGTTTTTCTTGGGAATTAATTATTCTTCCTTCATTTGTTACCAGATTCGCACCTTCTCTCTCTCTTATTACCACTCGCACCGCAGCTAACGTTACCTCTCTGCTCGGCGAGGGCGTATGACATTGCACGCGCGACAGTATGTGACGTATGTAAGAAGGTGCGCTTGTTTTATGTCTCTGTGAGAAGGAGAGACAAGAGTGAGAATCGCCTGTAGTGTAATGCCCGCAGCTAAAAGCAACTGCGTGAGAACGTATACTCGAATATCACGATATAGTCATTTTCTGTATCGCACAGAGACAAACCTGCGATATATCGAGTATATTCAATATATCGCCCAGCCCTATTTGTTCGTGCACTTACCAGGAAGGCATGGACATTCTCATGTTTAAGGACACGGGCATGTTGGGACTGTGGTGGGGCACACAATGCAGACTTTTACATGCTTTACAGCGACAAATATTACCAAAAAACGTGGTGAATACTCACGCGTGTGGGCAAATGTACTTGACGTGTGCTGACTTGATGCCAGCGAAGGCTTCAGCCCATCCATGTCTGTCAAAAATCACCCAGTTTCATTCAAACCACACAGTGCACTTATTCATTGAACAGACGTTTTAGTATTATTTGTTTGGGAGCCGGTTTTTATGCACATTTGTTTTTAGTGTCAGCAATTGCCCACTCTGCACGTGCATGACACCCCACTGGCAACTCCACTAGAAAATGAGTCGAAACCTCACAGCATTTGGATTCACTTTAATTTTTAAAAAATTTAGTTTTTTTTCCCATATAAAATTATATATATATTTTTTTATTATTATTTTTAAATTGTATTTTCAAAAACGTATTAATTTTCATTTGGATTTACTTTTCGGGTTCATTATTGTGACAGGCTACTATAAGCGTACACACACCAGGTAGGTAGTATCATTTTGTACTCACAATGTTATCATGTCCTAACTACCGTATTTTTCGGAGTATAAGTCGCACCGGAGTATAAGTCGCACCTGCCGAAAATGCATAATAAAAAAGGAAAAAAACATATATAAGTCGCACTGGACTATAAAAAAAACTGCGACTTATAGTCCGAAAAATACGGTATTATTGTAGTTTTATTTATAGTTTTTATATCAATTGATGTATTTTATTCTTACTTTTTATTGGTTATTTTTTTTCTATGTTGCTAAAATAATACACTTTTTTTTTAAGTGAGGGAAAATTCAAACTAGTGATGTATGGAGTAAAATGACTGCCAAAACTCCATAAACACCCAAAAATGGTTTGACTCACACCCAACGATTCGCAAGCAAAAAAAATATTTTCTGCAAGAAAAAAATGATATTAATAACAGTGGTTCTGACGGCCTCAAATTGACTCAGCTGCACTTGTCGTTGTAGAATGCGAATTACGGGTGCTCTGAGTGCAAATGTAGTAGGCAAGGTGGAATATGACAGGCAAAAGTTATAGCTTAAAATTGTTTTTAAACTTGCAATTTTTATTTTTTTATTTTTTATTTTATTTTACTTTTTACTATATTTTTTTTGAAAGTGTTGTTTATTTTACTGCGAATCGTTTTTTTGATTGAAGAAAATAGTTTTTACAAGCATTTTTTTTTTTATTGAAGTAAATATTCTTTTAACTCGCGTATCAATTTTTTTAAATTGAAAATAAATTGTTTTTTCACTTGCGAAACGTTTTTTTAATAAAACAAAATAGTTTTTACATGCAAATCGTTTTTTTTATCAAATTTTTTTAAACTTACAAATCGTTTATTAAACTAAAACAAAATAGTGTTATTAATTGAAAAAAAAATTGTGTTTTTAACTTGCAAATCATTTTTGTACTGGCAGGATTTCTTTTATTTACTTGCGAATCATTTTTTATTGAATTTGTTTTAATTGAAGAGAAAAAGTTTCATTACTTAGCTCGGTTGGTAGAGTGGCTGTGCCAGCAACTTGAGGGTTCCATGTGCGATCCCTGCTTCCGCCATCCTAGTCACTGCCATTGTGTCCTTGGGCAAGACACTTTACCCCCTGCTCCAAGTGCCACCCACACTGGTTTAATTGTAACTTAGATATTGGGTTTCACTATGTAAAAGCGCTTTGAGTCACTAGAGAAAAGCGCTATATAAATATTAGGGGCATGGGAAAAAATCGATTCGAATTTGATTCGCGATTCTCACATTGTGCGATTCAGAATCGATTCTCTTTTTTTTTTTTAAATCGATTTTTTTATTTTTTATTTTATTTTTTTTTTATTAATTAATCCAACAAAACAATACACAGCAATACCATAACAATGCAATCCAATTCCAAAACCAAACCCAGCAACACTCAGAACTGCAATAAACAGAGCAATTGAGAGGAGACACAAACACGACACAGAACAAACCAAAAGTAGTGAAACAAAAATGAATAATATCAACAACAGTATCAATATTAGTTACAAATTCAACATAGCAGTGATTAAAAATCCCTCATTGACATTATCATTAGACATTTATAAAAATAAAAAAAAAAGAACAATAGTGTCACAGTGGCTTACACTTGCATCGCATCTCATAAGCTTGACAACACACTGTGTCTAATATTTTCACAAAGATAAAATAAGTCATATTTTTGGTCCATTTAATAGTTAAAAGTAGGGCTGCAACAACTAATCGATTAAATCGATTAAAATCGATTATCAAAATAGTTGGCGATTAATTTAGTCATCAATTCGTTGGAACTATGCTATGCGCATGAGCGGAGGCTTTTTTTTAAATGTATTTATTTATTTATTTAATTTTTTTTGTTTTATAAACCTTTATAAACCTGCAACATTTACAAACAGCTGAGAAACAATAATCACAATAAGTACAAAAACAGTACAAAACAGCGCCAAGGCGGCGCTGAGGCTACGTCTCATGAGGTGGAGGTAAGTTAGCCAATCATGTGTCACGTGCAGCTCACGTGACGACGTCGTCTCCTTTGCGGAAACATTCGAAAAATGGCGCAGGAAAACAGTACGGATAGTTTAGCGGAGAAACATCTTGAGGTTATTGCTTCAATGGAGAAAAGTGTACGACCTAAGTCGTCAAAAGTGTGGGAACACTTCACTTTACAAACTTTAAAGAAGAGCGTTTTCTGCAAAATGGCACGGAAGTACAACATTGCTTCAGGAGCACCTGAAAAGGAAACATGTTGGAGCCATGGATGAAGGGAAGAACTCACGGTATGTAACTTTTTAAGTCCATAGTGGCAACAGGCATTCATGAGTTCAGCTTTTTTGTGAGTGACGTTAACGTTATGCCTTTGTTGCAACGCGGGGCTGATAATGTGTCTCCGGCACATTTGACTCCGTTTTGAGAGAGAAAACGCACGGTCGGTTACCAATTTCGAAATAAACGTAACGGACAGAAATATCTCAGGTTGGTTTCATAATGGATCAATGTAGCCAGGCCCGATAAAGCTGTATAAATATATTTAGATTTGAGTGACACTTTAGTATAACTAAACGTTATGAAGGTGCTGGAATATTTCATGCTATTATTCAGAGGCAGCCTAAAATGAATCCTTTATTATTCACAACAGAAAAGTGTACAATATCTGATTGAGTTCTGATCTGATGAGTTACATTTCTGTGTTATTATTGCTGTATGCTGCACCCCCAATGTCCAGAACATGGTGCCAGTATGCTGGTTTTTTTTCAATAAAATACTGGAAAGGATAGAAATGTAGTTTGTCTCTTTTATCCGATTATTAATCGATTAATCGAAGTAATAATCGACAGATTAATCGATCATCAAATCAATCGTTAGTTGCAGCCCTAGTTAAAACAAATTTACATTATTGCAATCAGTTGCCGGTAGTAAGTCGGACACGTTTCCAGTGAGGGTTGGACTCCGCCAAGGCTGCCCTTTGTCACCGATTCTGTTCATAACTTTTATGGACAGAATTTCTAGGCGTAGTCAGGGCGTTGAGGGGATCTGGTTTGGTGGCTGCAGGATTAGGTCTCTGCTTTTTGCAGATGATGTGGTCCTGATGGCTTCATCTGGCCAGGATCTTCAGCTCTCACTGGATCGGTTCGCAGCTGAGTGTGAAGCAACTGGGATGAGAATCAGTACCTCCAAGTCCGAGTCCATGGTTCTCGCCCGGAAAATGGTGGAGTGCCATCTCCGGGTTGGGGAGGAGATCTTGCCCCAAGTGGAGGAGTTCAAGTACCTCGGAGTCTTGTTCACGAGTGAGGGAAGAGTGGATCGTGAGATCGACATGCGGATCGGTGCGGCGTCTTCAGTAATGCGGACGCTGTATCGATCCGTTGTGGTGAAGAAGGAGCTGAGCCGGAAGGCAAAGCTCTCAATTTACCGGTCGATCTTCGTTCTCATCCTCACCTATGGTCATGAGCTTTGGGTTATGACCGAAAGGACAAGATCACGGGTACAAGCGGCCGTAATGAGTTTCCTCCGCCGGGTGGCGGGGCTCTCCCTTAGAGATAGAGTGAGAAGCTCTGCCATCGGGGAGGAGCTCAAAGTAAAGCCGCTGTTCCTCCACATCGAGAGGAGCCAGATGAGGTGGTTCGGGCATCTGGTCAGGATGCCACCCGAACGCCTCCCTAGGGAGGTGTTTAGGGCACGTCCGACCGGTAGGAGGCCGCGGGGAAGACCCAGGACACGTTGGGAAGACTATGTCTCCCGGCTGGCCTGGGAACGCCTCGGGGTCCCACAGGAAGAGCTGGACGAAGTGGCTGGGGAGGGGGAAGTCTGGGCTTCCCTGCTTAGGCTGCTGCCCCCGCGACCCGACCTCGGATAAGCGGAAGAAGATGGATGGATGGATGGCAATCAGTTGATAAAACATTGTCCTTTACAATTATAAAAGCTTTTTACAAAAATCTACTACTCTGCTTGCATGTCAGCAGACTGGGGTAGATCCCGCTGAAATCCTATGTATTGAATGAATAGAGAATCCTTTTGAATCGGGAAAAAAATAATTTTTGAATCGCGAATCGTGTTGAATTGGAAAAAAAAAAAATCGATTTTGAATCGAATCGTGACCCCAAGAATCGATATTGAATCGAATCGTGGGACACCCAAAGATTCACAGCCCTAATAAATATACTTCACTACTTGCAAAATTAGTTTTTCTTTGTTTTTTTAATTGCAAATCCGTTCTTTCTTTTTTTAAAAGAATGTTTTTTTTCGTGCGAATTTTGTTTTTGTGTAAATTTGGCAATAATTTCACTCCATAATGATGTCCCTATCAAAACATGGAAATATGTGTGTAACATTCTTTGGTGTAAAATGAATTATGCTGATCGAAGTGATTGTTTCTTAGATTTAAAAAAAAAAAAACAGTTTTAAAACAGAAATATAATAACCAGCTCCACAAGATCCGTTTCCCTTCCAAGAGCCATGAATCCCATTCCTCATGCATGGGCAGTTCCAACGTTGAACACTTTTTTTTCAAACAGTCATATATTGTTGCTAAATAGTTAAAAAAACATACAAAATGTGACCTACCCAGTGTCACCGAGGCCATGCAGGAAGATCACCTGTCAACAAAGACAGTGCATGTTTAGCATGACGTCACACAGTCAGGTAAAGAAAGGAACATGTTTCACTCGCAAAGAAGAGGATTAACTGACCGCGGCGGTGGCTTTGCGGGCGGCAGGCACGATGGCAGGTAGAGGAGCAGACATGTTGTTACCGCACATACAGCGATAAGACGCACCGAGGTAGTTAGCTCAACGTCCCGTTAGTCGAATGTTGTTCACCGTCAAACTGTTTACAAAAAAAGACACCGCCGCCCTTACTTCTTCTCGTACGCGTCTTCTTCAGGGAACTTTTGTTATTAAAAAACACCGGAAGCTACTAATAATCTACCTCCAGTACGCCAGCCGTGCAACAGGAAGTCCCGCCTTTCCCGCAATGTGATTGGTTGCAAATCGATATTACGCGATTTGATTGGTGACATAAACGCCAATCTGCGCTGATCGCTAAAACCACTTTAAGAAGTATGTGACATAAGGCAAAGTAGAGACGATGCAACGCTTTGTAAATTAAACGTCATCTCATTAATATATGGATCTTTGACGCACATTCTTAGTGGGGGGGATGAATATTTTAATGCTCTCAACATGACGGTTTAACTGGTAATACACGAGCGAATCAATACGTTACATTCCGCGTTTGATACTGTGGGTTAATTATAATGACACCAGCTTAAAACGGCATAACGGCATGGTAGTGTGTTTTATTTTGAAAGGGACACTCCACTTCCGATCACGTGACCAATTTGGACATGTGAGGGAAAACACCATCGTTATGTATTTGAAAACGATGATGCCGTGTTCCAAATTTAAGTTATTTACTGAAATTGAGTGAGCCTATGGCTTTGCACTTTGTTTATTTTATATATATATATATATATATATATATATATATATATATATATATATATATATATATATATATATATATATATATATATATATATATATATATATATATATTGCATTCTATTTGAGTTACTTTGAATTTATAACCCCCTGGCGCTGCTTTGTACTATTTTTGTACTTATTTTGATTATTGTTTCTTGTCTGTTTGTAAATGTTGAAATTTATAAATAAAAGTTTATTAAAAAAAACAAATTAAAATAAAAAAAATATATATATATATCGTTATGTATTTCCCTATTGTTATAAAAAATAAAAAATAAAACACTGGAAGATACTAATAATCTACCTCCGGTACTCCAGCCCATACTTGCCAACCTTGAGACCTCCGATTTCGGGAGGGGGCGGGGGAGGGGGGCGTGGTTAAGAGGGGAGGAGTATATTTACAGCTACAATTCACCAAGTCAAGTATTTCATTCATATATATATATATATATATATATATATATATATATATATATATATATATATATATATATATATATATATATATATATATATATATAAGAAATACTAAGTCAAGTATTTCATATATATATATATATATATATATATATATATATATATATATATATATATATATACACAAGAAATACTTGACTTTCAGTGAATTCTAGCGATAAATATATATTTCTTTTATTATATATATATATATATATATAATACATACTTGAATTTCAGTGTTCATTTATTTACACGTATACACACACATAACACTCATCTACTCATTGTTGAGTTAAGGGTTGAATTGTCCATCCATTTCTATTCTCTGTCACTATTTTTCTAACCATGCTGAACACCCTCTCTGATGATGCATTGCTGTGTGGCACGCACAAAAGTGCTTTCATCAAAGGCACTAGATAGCAGTATTGTCCTGTTTAAGAGTGTCACAACATTGCTGTTTACGGCAGACGAACTGCTTTACGGTAGACGAAAACGTGACTGCTGTTGTTGTGTGTTGTTGCCGCGCTGGGAGGACGTTAATGAAACTGCCTAACAATAAACCAAGAACTCGCCCTCCATCATTCTACAGTTATAACGTGATTGGGCAGGTACGCTGTTTATATTGTGGGAAAGCGCCTGAATTTCGGGAGATTTTCGGAGAAAATGTGTCCCGGGAGGTTTTCAGGAGAGGCGCTGAATTTCGGGAGACACCTGGAAAATCCGTGAGGGTTGGTATGCTCCAGCCGTACAACAGGAAGTCCCGCCTTTTCCGCAATATGATTGTTTGCAAATCGATTTTAAGCGATATGATTGGTGACATGAATGCCAATCTGCGCCGATCGCTAAAACCACTTTTAAAAGTAGACGTTAAACGTCATCTCAATTAAAAGTATGAATTTTGACGCAAATTCTTAGTGGGGGAGATGAATGTTTTTAATGTTCTCTACATGACAGTTTAACTGGTAATACATGAGCGAATCAACACGCTACATTCAGCGTTTGATACTGTTAATTAAACGACACCAGCTTCTTTTGTTTTTTTATGTATTTTATAAACCTTTATTTATAATATGCAACATTTACATACAATCCAGAAATAATAATAATCAAAACAAGGACAGAAGCAGTACAAAACAGCGCCAAACTCAATAAAGTAACTAAAATAGAATGCAAAATATGTATATGTAACAAAATGTAAAGCCATGGGTTCACACAAGTTCCGTAAATAATCCAAAATTGAAACACAGCATCATAGTTTTCACAGCTTTTTTGGTTGTTAGAGGTAGAGAGCGTTTTAAAGTATTGGGGTAATCTTAGATGAAAAGTTGACATGGAAAGCTCATATATTGCATGTGAAAAATTAGGTATCTAAAAGCTTATTTATTTTGAACAAGGTTAAATACAGTTTCCCGTATAATACAATGAGAATGTTATATTGCTCAATTATTCTACCTTATTTCAATTATTGTGCAGAAATATGGGGACATACATATCACAGAAACACAATGCCTTTATTTCTTTCACAGAAAAGAGCAATTTGTATTATTTTTACAGTAGGATACAGAGACCACACAAATCCACTCTTCATTAGGTCAGGATTATTAAAACTAAAATACATTGTAGAATTGCATACTCTATTAGTGATGTTCAAAGCTAGAATTAAAGTTCTTCCGAAGGACTCACAAAAGTTATTTGTGTTCACGTCTGAAGATGAGAACCACAGAAGGCCGTATGATTTTAAGCATCCAAGAGTGTGAACAAATTTGAAGCAAATGTGCTTGTCTGTTGCTGATGTGAAAGCATGGAATTCTCTAGACAAAGACTTAAAAAGTTGCAGGAATATCTTTGAATTTAAAAAGAGTTACAAAAAGAGACAACTGGAATTATAACAAACTGATTTTTGATTTTGATTGGACGTGTCATTTTGAAAATGCCATCCATCCATCCATCTTCTTCCGCTTATCCGAGGTCGGGTCGCGGGGGCAGCAGCCTAAGCAGGGAAGCCCAGACTTCCCTCTCCCCAGCCACTTCGTCCAGCTCTTCCTGTGGGACCCCGAGGCGTTCCCAGGCCAGCCGGGAGACATAGTCTTCCCAACGTGTCCTGGGTCTTCCCCGCGGCCTCCTACCAGTAGGACGTGCCCTAAACACCTCCCTAGGGAGGCGTTCGGGTGGCATCCTGACCAGATGCCCGAACCACCTCATCTGGCTCCTCTCGATGTGGAGGAGCAGCGGCTTTACTTTGAGCTCCCCCCGGATGGCAGAGCTTCTCACCCTATCTCTAAGGGAGAGAGCCCCGCCACCCGGCGGAGGAAACTCATTTCGGCCGCTTGTACCCGTGATCTTGTCCTTTCGGTCACAACCCAAAGCTCATGACCATAGGTGAGGATGGGAACGTAGATCGACCGGTAAATTGAGAGCTTTGCCTTCCGGCTCAGCTCCTTCTTCACCACAACGGATCGATACAGCGTCCGCATTACTGAAGATGCAGCACCGATCCGCCTGTCGATCTCACGATCCACTCTACTCGTGAACAAGACTGCGAGGTACTTGAACTCCTCCACTTGGGACAAGATCTCCTCCCCAACCCGGAGATGGCACTCCACCCTTTTCCGGGCGAGAACCATGGACTCGGACTTGGAGGTGCTGATTCTTTTGAAAATGCTTAAACGAAAATTAAAAGTATGTTGGAGTTGGGGTCTTGGTGGAGGGAACAATGATAAAGTCATCTAAAATAATTTGTGTTAAAAAGGGGGCAGATAAATATAAGAATAGTATTCGTCCATCTGCTCCTTTCTGATCATGGAAATGTATAAGAAACAAAAAACAATGAAAGTGTCAACTGTATACGGCTTGTATATATGCATTTTCATGAAAGGAATAAAAAGAAATGATGATGAATGATGAAAGTAGAGTTCTAATTATTTTTTAAATGCACAAAAAACAGGTCAGGTATTGAGAAACGTACATTTATGAATATAAAACTTATCCAATAGTTTAATGAGGTTGCAAAGGTAAAATTCCTTTTCATTTTTTTTTTTATAATGACACCAGCGTAAAATACAGTTTGAGTTCATGTTCGTCATAACGGCATGGTGGTGTGTTTTATTTTGAAAGGAGCACTCCACTTCCGATCACGTGACCAAGGTGTCCTTGGCTTGTCAACTTGGACATGTGAGGGAAAAACACCGTCGTGATGTCTTTCCCTAAAAAACCTCCAAGTAAAGCCTTGGAGATCCTGCAGGGTCTGCCGCGTATATCTTTGGTCAACCTGCGACCCGAGCCCGGCTCCACCAAGCTCGTAAGATCCTCATTTGACACACCGTAAACACCATTTAGCTAGCGAGGCTAATGCTAATGCTAATGCTAATGCTAATGCTAACTGTCCTCGTCGCCGCTATAAAGTCCAACACGGATGTGTGAATATGTCTCTTTGTAGGGAAAACGACGAGGGAGAGGACAGCATGGCGGCAACCGGAGTGGGAGAGGACATAAGGGAGAGAGGCAGCGGGGCACCCGGCCAAGACTGGGCTTTGAGGGAGGAAACACTCCTTTTTACCTGATAATCCCCAAATATGGCTACAATGAGGGACACAGGTACAGGACATCAGTGCTGACACCGCATGAACAATGGCCTACATTATTGTCATAAAAACAACATTATGAATAAGGTTTGGTAACCAATAGGGCACCGAGTGGTATCAGTCTTAGAGAACACAGGCCATGTCCACACCAACACGGAGAGTTTCCATCCATCCATCCATCCATTTTCTACCGCTTATTCCCTTTGGGGGCGCTGGAGCCTATCTCAGCTACAATCGGGCGGAAGGCGGGGTACACCCTGGACAAGTCGCCACCTCATCGCAGGGCCAACACAGATAGACAGACAACATTCACACTCACATTCACACACTAGGGCCAATTTAGTGTTGCCAATCAACCTATCCCAAGGTGCATGTCTTTGGAGGTGGGAGGAAGCCGGAGTACCCACGCTAGAGATGCGCGGTTTGCGGACACAACCGCGGATTATCCGCGGGTCGGGCAGTTGAAATTTTAAAAAATTTGATTTTATCCGCGGGTCGGGCGGTTGAAATAAAAAAAAAACTAGATTTTAAATAGATTCAGGCGGGTGGCAGTTAAACCAATTCGGAAATATATATACATAGTTAAATGTTGTTACCCACATTCGAAAAACGAGCAGGCACCTGCAGCACGCCACAACAGAAGAAGAAAAAAAAAAAAGATGGCAACGCCGGCAGCAAACGTGGTACGCGACAAACTAAAAAAGGGAATACTAAAGACCAGGGGAAAAAAAGGCCAGAAAAGTTCAGCGTGGACTCGTTTTTATGAGGTTGTAAATCAGGATGATAGTAATGCTGGCTACGTGATTTGCAAGAGCTGCGACGCTGTTTATGTCTACGACAGTCACAAAACCGGGACATCTAACATGGTGCATCACATTTGTGCAAAACCCCGAACCTCCACAAACAGCCTGAGCATGAGCAGTTTCGTCCGCCGTTATCCCAGAAGAGTGCCACAGGATGTTAAAACAAGATAGAACGCAGTTTGAGTGGCGCGAGTGCGCTTGGAGGTGCGCTCAGCGCGGCTCCCAGATGATTGCGCACTGGTGTGCGTCTGGGCCGTGACAGCGTGGCACGCATTGAATGTTTCTGCTACATTGGATCAGTCTCCTTTCTTTCACAGGCAAAAGCTTTATAACCTCACTAATGCCTTGCATCGTCTATATTAGATATATAACAACGGGTGGGTGCGGGCGGGTGCGGTTTTGATAAAATGTTAGCTCGGTTGGATGGCGGATGGGTGACGACTTTTGTGATGCGGTTGCGGATGAAATAATTGCCTATCCGCGCATCTCTAACCCACGCAGTCACGGGGAGGACATGCAAACTCCACACAGAAAGATCCCGAGCCCGGGATTGAACCCAAGACTACTCGGGGCGGCATGGCGTAGTGCAGTGGTTCTCAAATGGGGGTACGCGTACCCCTGGGGGTACTTGAAGGTATGCCAAGGGGTACGTGAGATTTTTAAAAAATATTCTAAAAATAGCAACAATTCAAAAATCCTTTATAAATATATTTATTGAATAATACTTCAACAAAATATGAATGTAAGTTCATAAACTGAACATCAAATCAAGTAGGCTATTCCATTACAATGCAACAATGCAATATTCAGTGTTGACAGCTAAATTTTTTTGTGGACATATTTATAATTGAATCACTTGTTTATTTTTCAACAAGTTTTTATTTATTTTATATCTTTTTTTCCAAATAGTTCAAGAAAGACCACAACAAATGAGCAATATTTTGCACTGTTATACAATTTAATAAATCAGAAACTGATGACAAAGTGCTGTATTTTACTTCTTTATCTCTTTTTGCTCTTGCTCTTGCTTTGCTCTGATTAGGGGGTACTTTATGGCGTCACATTAGTGCCAAAAATCCGAGCGCATAAAAACTGTTATCGCGCGCTGATTCTCCACTGTGTGCGCGCGCGCGACACCCTTTTGCGCGCGCGCGGTGCCTTTTTGCGCGCGCGCAACGCCTTTCTGCGCGCTCTCTGTGTACTCCTGGCATCTCTCCTCGCGCTCTCATGTTTCTTTTTGGCACTTTGGGGGCGGGTATGCTTAGACGGCCCCTTCTTTCTGATTGGTCAGGCGAAAAATGCTCAGAGCCAATCAGAAGTATAGCAGGGCGGGTCATCGTCAATATGTATCAAGATTTACGGAGGAAGAAGTGGATAAAAAAAATGTCGCGCACTGATGAAGGTTATTTCATACCACATAAACACAATACAGGGTAATACAAAATGTGACTCAAATAAATAATAAGACAACAAACACCATAATCACATCTTTCAGCCAGAACTGGTCCACCAGCAATAACATCCAACCATAACATTATTTTATATTTGCACTTCTTCTTGAACATTTGTTTTCTAATTTATGGAATTTCTTTTGATTCAGCCATAAAATTAATGAAATAATCTTTGAATTTTGTTTTTAAAATGTTAAAAATAGCTTTTAATAATGTATTCTGAAACAGTTTAAAATAATCAGAGAACTGACTAACACTGACCCTACACAACTATGTTGCACAATTAAGTCTTTTTTTTTTTTTTAAAGCGAAAGAGGTAATTTCAACAGGTACAGCATCCTATGTCATATCTACATGTAATAAGATTTGTAACAAGGCAAACCGTTTGTAAATTGGTCGAAAATCGAGCAAGTTATGGTAATTTAATTAGTACATGTACCATTGACATCAATGTACCGTAATGATTGAGGCTAGCTGTCCGAGGTAAGATGGCTACAACGTTGCTACGCTGGAGAATGATTGGTCATATGAAAAATGCTCTCAGCCAATCAGAAAGAGGAGGGGCCGTCTAAGCATACCCGCCCCCAAAGTGCCAAAAAGAAACATGAGAGCGCGAGGAGAGATGCCAGGAGTACACAGAGAGCGCGCAGAAAGGCGTCGCGCGCGCGCAGAAAGGCACCACGCGCGCGCAGAAAGGCACCGCGCGCGCAAAAAGGCACCACGCGCGCGCAAAAGGGTGTCGCGCGCGCACGAAGTGGAGAATCAGCGCGCGATAACAGTTTTTATGCGCTCGGATTTTTGGCACTAATGTGACGCCATAGTACTTGAATTAAAAAAAATGTTCACAGGGGGTACATCACTGAAAAAAGGTTGAGAACCACTGGCGTAGTGGGTAGAGCAACCGTGCCAGAAACCTGAGGGTTGCAGGTTCGCTCCCTGCCTCTTACCATACAAAAATCGCTGCCGTTGTGTCCTTGGGCGGGACACTTCACCCTTTGCCCCCGGTGCCACTCACACCGGTGAATTGAATGATGATTGATAGGTGGTGGTCGGAGGGGCCGTTGGCGCAAATTGCAGCCACGCTTCTATCAGTCTACCCCAGAGCAGCTGTGGCTATGAAAGTAGCTTACCACCACCGGGTGTGAACGAATGATGGGTTCTACATGTAAAGCGACTTTGGGTACTTAGAAAAGCGCTATATAAATCCCAGGTATTATTACTCAGGACCTTCGTATTGTGAGGCAGATGCACTAACCCCTCCACCACCGTGCTGCACGGAGAGTTTAAAAAACACATATTTGGGGTTAAAACAATCTCCATCCACACAAGCGTAGTTTCCAAACTGTCTATGTCTACACACAAACACGTACACCTTTCATCATGCACATTTTGGGAAGTGTTTTACATTTAGAAAAAAATCATAATATGACTCCTTTAATACGCCTTATAATCCGATGTGCCTTTTGTATGAAAAAAGACCTGACTAGTCCCGCTCATCGGCAGTGCGCCTTATAATCCGGTGCGCTCTATGGTCCGGAAAATACGATATACCGTATTTTTCGGATTATAAATCGCAGTTTTTTTCATAGTTTGGCCGTGGGTGCGACATATACTCCGGAGCAATTTACGTGTGAAATTATTAAAGGGGAACATTATCACCAGACCTATGTAAGCGTCAATATATACCTTGATGTTGCAGAAAAAAGACCTTTTTTTTTTTTAACCGATTTCCGAACTCTAAATGGGTGAATTTTGGCGAATTAAACGCCTTTCTAATATTCGCTCTCGGACTGGCGTCACATCGGGAAGCAATCCGCCATTTTCTCAAACACCGGGTCAAAACAGCTCTGTTATTTTCCGTTTTTTCGACTGTTTTCCGTACCTTGGAGACATCATGCCTTGTCGGTGTGTTGTCGGAGGGTGTAACAACACGAACAGGGACGGATTCAAGTTGCACCAGTGGCCCAAAGATGCGAAAGTGGCAAGAAATTGGACGTTTGTTCCGCACACTTTACCGACGAAAGCTATGCTACGACAGAGATGGCAAGAATGTGTGGATATCCTGCGACACTCAAAGCAGATGCATTTCCAACGATAAAGTCAAAGAAATCTGCCGCCAGACCCCCATTGAATCTGTCGGAGAGTGTGAGCAATTCAGGGACAAAGGACCTCGGTAGCACGGCAAGCAATGGCGGCAGTTTGTTCCCGCAGACGAGCGAGCTAAACCCCCTATCGACTTCCCTGGCCTGCTGACATCAACTCCAAAACTGGACAGATCAGCTTTCAGGAAAAGAGCGCGGATGAGGGTATGTCTACAGAATATATTAATTGATGAAAACTGGGCTGTCTGCACTCTCAAAGTGCATGTTGTTGCCAAATGTATTTCATATGCTGTAAACCTAGTTCATAGTTGTTAGTTTCCTTTAATGCCAAACAAACACATACCAATCGTTGGTTAGAAGGCGATCGCCGAATCCGTCCTCGCTTTCTCCCGTGTTGCTGGCTGTCGTGTCGTTTTCGTCGGTTTCGCTTGCATACGGTTCAAACCGATATGGCTCAATAGCTTCAGTTTCTTCTTCAATTTCGTTTTCGCTACCTGCCTCCACACTACAACCATCCGTTTCAATACATTCGTAATCTGTTGAATCGCTTAAGCCGCTGAAATCTGAGTCTGAATCCGAGCTAATGTCGCTATAGCTTGCTGTTCTTTCCGCCATGTTTGTGTTGGCTTCACTATGTGACGTCACAGGAAAATGGACAGGTGTTTATAACGATGGTTAAAATCAGGCACTTTGAAGCTTTTTTTAGGGATATTGCGTGATGGGTAAAATTTTGAAAAAAACTTCGAAAAATATAATAAGCCACTGGGAACTGATTTTTAATGGTTTTAACCATTCTGAAATTGTGATAATGTTCCCCGTTTAACACATTGCCGTAAAATATCAAATAATATTATTTATCTAATTCACGGAAGAGACGAAGCAAATGTCAGCAATCGTCACACACACACACGTCAACCAATAAGAATTTGGCGGGGGAGGGTCATGGCAGAAGTGCATTGTGGGTCATGGGATGCTAACTGCTATATGCTACTGCCGTAGCTATTAAAATGGATCATTTAAAAAAAAAAACCTGAGAAGGGCTGAACAAAAATGGCACCGAAAAGGAAATCATATACTGCATATTGCAAGCTGGACGTAGTGAAATATGCAGCAGAGAACAGGGATCGAGCAGCAGAAATAAAAGGACGCTAGCGGCGCATACCAGGAGCGACAACGAGGAAGAAGATTTCATGGGAATTATGAGTGACACATTGTTTGGTAAACGTATAGCATGTTCTATATGTTATAGTTATTTGAATGACTCTTACCATAATATGTTACGTTAACATACCAGGCACCTTCTCAGTTGGTTATTTATGCCTCATATAACGTACACTTATTCAGCCTGTTGTTCACTATTCTTTATTTATTTTAAATTGCCTTTCAAGTGTTTGTTCTTGGTGTTGGATTTTATCAATTAAATTTCCCCCCAAAATGCGACTTATAGTCCAATGCGATTTATATATGTTTTTTTCCTTCTGTAATATGCATTTTCGGCCGGTGCGATTTATAATCCGAAAAATACGGTATATGTATTTTTTTATTTAAAAAAGTAAATCTTAAATGTTAAGTTTCATTTAAATATGACTCATTTTCCAGCAGCGCTGCATGTTCAGTAACAAACGACTGGCAACTGGGAATCGGTTCTCATCGTTCACTTGAAAGAGCCGTACAAAATACTCTATATTTGTTCGCGAACATCACATCTTTGACCAGGTATTGAGAATCCTTGGATAAGGGGAACACTTAACGATCTGGTGTCTGGTTTCACTCACATTTCCGCTGTGAGACGTCTAATCAACACACTCGTCTGTCTCTCCCCCCCTCGGTCCAGCCGCCGTCCTCAGTACCCGCCGCTGTCTCTGCGTCGCCTCCAGTACCTCATCGACCTGGGCCGGGTGGACCCGAGTCAGCCCATTGACTTGACGCAGCTGGTGAACGGGCGAGGAGTGACGGTGCAGCCGCTCAAGAATGACTACGGCGTCCAGCTGGTGGACGAGGTAACACAGTTAATTAGCATTTTTCCATGCAACTTGTCAAATATACAACCTGCCAGCAGAGGGCGCCAACTGACAGTATGGCCACTCTTGTTTTTTCCCCCCTGATGGTTCTTTGTCTTCTCCTGCAGGGCGCTGATATTTTCGCAGCCAAAATCAACATTGAGGTCCAGAGGGCCTCAGAAAAAGCCATCGCTGCCATCGAGAGGAACGGGGGGGTCATCACCACCGGTTTCTACGACCCCATCAGCCTGGGTAACGAGTCGTCGGGGATAATCCCGCCTCATCGTCCTCAATGACGGCTCCCTCTTCCTTTTGGTCGCAGATATCCTCATCAAGCCCGTCCCGTTCTTCCTGCGAGGTCAGCCCATCCCGAAGAGGATGCTGCCGGGCGAGGATCTGGTGTCCTACTACGCCCACGCCGAGAACCGCGGCTACCTGGCCGACCCGGACCAGATCCAACACGCCCGGCTGGCCCTGGCGCAGAAGTACGGCTACACGCTGCCGGACCTCTCCAAGGACGAACTGTTCCGCATGCTGTCCATGAGGAAGGACAGGAGGCAGATCTTCTTCGGCCTGGCTCCGGGCTGGTTGGTCAACATGGCGGAGAAGAAAATCCTCAAACCCACGGATGAAAAAGTGCTGCAATACTTCAGCTCTTAACTCAACTTCATGTACATTTTCTCTAATAAAACACTCAACTCCTCGTCCGGGGTCTTCATTCCGCTTCCTTTGCAAGGTGTTTATTTACACCTTTGGCTCCAAGTGGCGGACGCATGACGGCCTCGTGGCCGATGGAAGGAACACTAAGTGCAACAGGTGAGCGGGAAGTGAGGAAAATGAGATAAGTGGAAGAATGAAAACAGGAAACAGATGCCCGCTGGAGAAATGTGCTGCTTGGGCCTTGCAAGGGGACTTTGAAATTGGTCATATGGCAGCTGTATCCTGCGCCTTCAAAAGACCCACACACATTTATTTCTTGGGGATACAATCGGAGGCAAACATACATCCTACACTTGAGGATGGGAAGATTGTTGACGCTTGCTGTGGAATTTATTGTACAGCAAGAAAATACTGCACGTATGTTTTATAGCAGTCATTTATTGAAATAAAATGCCATGTATTATTTATTTGTATTTATTATACCACTTATTTCTCTAAATGCAACTAAAATATATTGCAAAAATGTTCATTTTTTTATTTGACATATTTATTATACTGGGAAGTAATTCTCCTAAAAAGATCATTATACTTTTTTAAGTAAACGTCAGCATCTATTAAGAAAAATCTTACTTTTAGCCTTTTTGATAGTCATTTGACAAAATAATTGACCATTCAATAACTAATTTGAGTAAGCACTAAAGCATGTATTTTAGCACCTTTCTCTCTCTCAGGGAAATAGTTACATTTATCATTTCACTGACCTCCTTTTACTATACAGTGAAGATATTTCTGCATCTGCTAAATTATAAATTATCTTAAGTAAACATCAGCATCTTTAGTAAAAAAAGTTTTGAGTTTTAGCCCGTGTGGATTTTATTTACAATATTTACATTCTAGCCGACAAAATAAATACCCTTATGTTGATAAATATTTAATTTTTCTCCATTTTTATGTACATATTGGCATCGTTATTGAAAATTATGACTTTAGAACTCTGCTTATTTCTATTTATTTGTATTTTATCTGAAAAGATTAGTGATTTTTGTTAATATAATTATTTTGATTTTTTTAAGTAAACATCGTCTTTATTGAAAATTATGACCTTTGACCTCTGCTTATTTCTATTTGTATTTTATCTAAAAAAATGTGTGCCTTTTGTTAATACTTTTTTTTAAGTAAGCATCGTCTTTATCTAAAATTATGACTTTTGACCTCTGCTTATTTCTATTTATTTGTATTTTATCTGAAAAAATGAGTACCTTTTGTTAATAAATATCATTTATTTTTATTTTTATTTTTTAAATAAACATAGTTTTTATTGAAAATTATGACTTTTGAACTCTACTTGTTTTTATTTATTTGTATTTTATAAGAAACATTTTGTTAGTAAATATAATTCATGTTTTCAAGTAAACATCGTTTTTATTGAAAATGATGACTTTTGAACTCTGCTTATTTTTATTTATTTTTATTTTATCTGAATAAATGAGTGCCTTTTGTTAATAAATATAATTAATCTTTCTTCATTTAAAGGAAACATCAGCATCTTTATTGAAAAGGGTGACTTTTTACATCTTATTTCTATTTATTTTTATTTTATCTGACAAAATACCCTTTGTTGATAATAAATGCAAATTATTTTTATTCATTTTTAAGTACAGATTTGCATCTTTATTGAAAATGATTACTTTTTAACTCTGCTTATTTCAATTTATGTGTATGTTATGTGAAGAAATTAGTGCTTTTTGTTATTAAATATATTTTATTTCTCTTAATTTTTAAGTAAACATCGTCTTTATTGAAAATTATTTTATTTTAGTGCGGTCAAAATAGCACACTGGCCTAAAATAAGTCACAATTTTAGGTAGTAAAATTTATCATTTTCAACCAACTATTGGGTCAAGGAATGCTAAATTGCGGAACCCAATAGTTGGGTTTGGAATAACCCAACATCGTGGTCAACATTGAGCATAACTCAGCTTTTGTGTTAAATAAATTCAACCCAATAGTTGGGTTATGAATCAACTAACATTGAGTTAGTATAACTCAACTTTTTGGTTACATAATTCAACCCAATAGTTGGGTTATGAATCAACCGACATTTAGTAAGCATAACTCAACGTTTGGGTTAAATAATTCAACCCAATAGTTTGGTTGGAAATAACCCAACATTAAGTCGTCATGACTCAACTTTTTGGTTAAATAATTCAACCCAATAGTTTGGTTGGGAATAACCCAACGTTAAGTTATCATAACTCAACTTTTGGGTTAAATAATTCAACCCAATAGTTTGGTTGGAACAACCCAACATTAAGTTATCATAACCCAACTTTTGGGTTAAATAATTCAACCCAATAGTTTGGTTGGGAATAACCCAACATTAAGTTATCATAATTCAGCTTTTGGGTTAAATAATTCAACCCAATAGTTTGGTTGGGAATAACCCAACATTAAGTTATCATAACTCAGCTTTTGTGTTAAAAAAAATGTAATCCAATAGTTGGGTTATGAATCAACCAACATTGTGTTAGCATAACTCAACTTTTTGGGTTAGATAATTCAACCCAATAGTTTGGTTGGGAGTAACCCAGCATTAAGTTATCATAACTCAACTTTTTGGTTAAATAATTCAACACAGAAGTTGGGTTCAAAAAATTAACCCAAAATGTTGGGTTAGCATAACTCAACTTTTGGGTTAAATAATTCAACCCAATAGTTTGGTTGGGAATAACCCAACATTAAGTTATCATGACTCAACTTTTTGGTTAAATAATTTAACGCAAAGGTTGGGTTGAAAAAATTAACCCAAAATGTTGAGATGAAATAACTAAAATAAGGGGTTCGTCCTTTTCGGAACCAGCGGTTGGGTTAAAATTGGGTTATTTTTTAACCCAACATTTTCTAGTGTGTACGCCAACATTGTAAATGAAACCTCTGACCTCAGTTATGTTTGTTTTGTGCGGTCAAAATAGCACACTGGCCTAAAATAGGTCACAATTTTAGGCAGTAAAATTGATCATTTTCAACCAACTATTGGGTCAAGGAATGCTTAAATTGCGCAACCCAATAGTTGGGTTTGGAATAACCCAACATCGTTATGACTCAACCAACATTGAGTTAATATAACTCAACTTTTTTGTTAAATAATTCAACCCAAAGGTTGGGTTTGGAATAACCCAACATTGTAGTGAGCATAACTCAGCTTTTGTGTTAAATAAATTCAACCCAATAGTTTGGTTGGGAATAACCGAACATTAAGTTATCATAACTCAACTTTTGGGTTTAATAATTCAACCCAATAGATTTGGTTGGGAATAACCCAACATTAAGTTGTCATGACTCAACTTTTGGGTTAAATAATTCAACCCAATAGATTTGGTTGGGAATAACCCAACATTAAGTTGTCATGACTCAACTTTTTGGTTAAATAATTCAACCCAATAATTTGGTTGGGAATAACCCAACGTTAAGTTATCATAACTCAACTTTTGGGTTAAATAATTCAACCTAGTAGTTTAGTTGGCAGTAACCCAACATTAAGTTATCATAACTCAACTTTTTGGTTAAATAATTCAACGCAGAAGTTGGGTTGAAAAAATTAACCTAAAATGTTGAGTTAGCATAACTCAACTTTTGGGTTAAATAATTCAACCCAATAGTTGGGTTATGAATCAGCCAACATTTAGTAAGCATAACTCAACGTTTGGGTTAAATAATTCAACCCAATAGTTTGGTTGGGAATAACCCAACAATAAGTTATCATAACTCAACTTTTTGGTTAAATAATTAAACCCAATAGTTGGGTTTGGAATAACCCAACATTGTAGTGAGCATAACTCAGCTTTTGTGTTAAATAAATTCAACCCAATAGTTGGGTTATGACTCAACCAACATTGAGTTAGTATAACTCAACTTTTTGGTAATAATTCAACCCAATAGTTGGGTTTGGAATAACCCAAAATTGTAGTGAGCATAACTCAGCGTTTGTGTTAAATAAATTAAACCCAATAGCTGGGTTATGAATCAACCAACATTGAGTTAGTATAACTCAACTTTTTGGTTAAATAATTCAACCCAATAGTTGGGTTTGGAATAACCCAACATTGTAGTACAAGTGAGCATAACTCAGCTTTTGTGTTAAATAATTCAACCCAATAGTTTGGTTGGAACAACCCAACATTAAGTTATCAGAACTCAACTTTTGGGTTAAATATTTCAACCCAACAGTTTGGTTGGGAATAACCCAACATTAAGTTATCATGACTCAGCTTTCTGGTTAAATAACTCAACCCAATAGTTGGGTTATCAATCAACCAACATTTAGTAAGCATAACTCAACGTTTGGGTTAAATAATTCAAGCATAACTCAACGTTTGGGTTCAATAATTCAACCCAATAGTTTGGTTGGAAATAACCCAACATTAAGTTGTCATGACTCAACTTTTTGGTTAAATAATTCAACCCAATAGTTTGGTTGGGAATAACCCAACGTTAAGTTATCATAACTCAACTTTTGGGTTAAATAATTCAACCCAATAGTTTGGTTGGAACAACCCAACATTAAGTTATCATAACCCAACTTTTGGGTTAAATAATTCAACCCAATAGTTTGGTTGGGAATAACCCAACATTAAGTTATCATGACTCAATTTTCTGGTTAAATAATTCAACCCAATAGTTGGGTTTGGAATAACCCAACATTGTAGTGAGCATAACACAGCTTTTGTGTTAAAAAAAATTCAACCCAATAGTTGGGTTATGAATCAACCAACATTGTGTTAGCATATCTCAACTTTTGGGTTAAATAATTCAACCCAATAGTTTTGTTGGGAGTAACCCAGCATTAAGTTATCCTAACTCAATTTTTTGGTTAAATAATCCAACGCAAAAGTTGGGTTGAAAAAATGAACCCAAAATGTTGTGTTAGCATAACTCAACTTTTGGGTTAAATAATTCAACCCAATAGTTTGGTTGGGAGTAACCCAGCATTAAGTTATCATAACTAAACTTTTTGGTTAAATAATTCAACGCAGAAGTTGGGTTGAAAAAATTAACCCAAAATGTTGAGTTAGCATAACTCAACTTTTGGGTTAAATAATTCAACCCAATAGTTTGGTTGGGAATAACCCAACATTAAGTTATCATAACTCAACTTTTGGGTTAAATTATTCAACCCAATAGTTTGGTTGGTAATAACCCAACATTAAGTTATCATAGCTCAACTTTTTGGTTAAATAATTTGACGCAAAAGTTGGGTTGAAAAAATTAACCCAAAATGTTGAGTTAAAATACCGGTAACTCAAATAAGGGGTTTGTCCTTTTCTGAACCCGCAGTTGGGTTAAAATTGGGTTATTTTTTAACCCAACATTTTTTAGTGTGTAATTGAAACCTCTGACCTCAGTTATGTTTGTTTAGTGCAGTCAAAATAGCACACTGGCCTAAAATAAGTCACAATTTTAGGCAGATATCGTCCAGCTGCTGTAACAACACTTCTCTATCAAAGCAAAAATATTTTTGCAATGCCGAAAAATGCTTCATATTTAGCTTTATATTAGATTCTAACATGTTTGGTGGAGGCAGAGCGCTCACTTTGATGCCTTTCTGAGTGGCCAGCGTGTACATTAAAGCGGCAGGAAAGTCCTTGCAGCGTAAATACTTGAAATAAATCAGAGCACAGGAAAGAAAAAGCACGGTCATTGTTTACGGCTCGCTTATCTTCAAAGCAGCAGACCCTTTTGACTTTTCGGAGCAGGTCTCAGACCAGCAGCGAGAGAACCACTGGCCATGATAGACGACAATCAAGGGTTTGGCCGTCTTAAGAGTGTGTTTCTGGCCCGTGTAATCGAATGTCTGAGTCTAACCCCTTCACACTATTTAATTAAAGCTGCGGCCTCACATGTGTTTGGGTTGGAGAGAGCCGTTTGGGACAGACACAGATATGTCTGACAGCTCTCTAATAAAGAGGGCTTGTAATTGTCTGTCTGCCACTCACACTTCCACGCCGCAGCTACAAGCCCACTCGGACAAGAAGACTTTTTTTCCAATCGGCCGTGCAGATAAGAGTCTTATCACACACGATTGTTCATTTGCAACGAATAGTGTGGCCGAGCGTTAGTCGTTCCATCGGTCGAGGCCTTGTCAGCGAGTCTACATGTTAAGAAATGGAATTAGCTCGTCTTGACGGTGGAAGGAAATAATCATTAATATTATTGTTTTGTCCGCAAAAAGTGGGGAGTGCTGGACCTGATTCATCTCATTAGCATTTTTTTCTCTTTTAATTATACATAATTGTATGAATTGATTTGACTCCATGTCATCCTCAAAGGAAAAGTCCATAACTTTTTTGTTTTTATTTTTGTTTCTTTGATTTATATTAGTTTTTCTTAAATGACAGGATATCATGATTTTTATTCAATAAAATGTGTACTATTTTCAATGGTTATTATTTATTTTATAATAATATTTAAATTTTATTCTTAAAACATTGATGCTGAGGAAACTCCTTTAAATAGGTTAAATACTGTACATTTGTATTTATTTATTTTTAGAAATTGTTTCCAAAATGTGAAGTCTTGTGCTTTTTTAAATATATATTCTTTGATTTTTTTGATTTTTTTCTTATATTACTGGATAAATTGTGATTTTTATTCAGTACAACTTATTAAAGTTGGATTTATCTTTATTTTATTAATTAATGACATTATCATTTTCAATTGTATTATTATTTATTATATATTTATATTATCTTTTTTTATTTTATTTTATACCTAATACATTGTTGCTGAGGAAACTTTCATAACTGTTATTTTGTATTTATTTACTATTAAAATTGTTTACAAAATGTGAAGTCTCAATTTTATTATTTGATGTTTTATGTAATAAATTATCTCTGCAATTACATATTTTATATATTTTAAATCATCTTTTTTATTTTAAGGGAAACTTATTTGAAGATCCTGAAATGACAACCCTGATATTAATGTCGCTTTTTAATGGTTATTTCCACTATTCTATTCATGTATTTATTATAATGACATATAGTATCAACATCATATTTTTTCTGACCATTATTATTATTATTTTTTTTTTTTTGATGATAGCAGAGAGGAAATGACAATGTGATGTTGCTTTTGGCATTGTTCTTGAAGTTCCTACACATATGTTTATTCATGTAAATATTTTAATATATATTACTACACATATTATGTATATTATTATAATTTAAAAAAAAGATAGAATAAAGCAAAAAAACAACAACTTTAAAAAGACAAATTGTTACTTCTGATGTAGCCTACTACAGTTGTTTCCCTTTATTTTTTTAATTAAAAATTAAATAATAATACTAAAAAAAAATTTTTTTTAAATGTAATTGCAGTGGTATGGTAATATAATATATTACATTATATAATAAAAACATTTAAAAATATTGTACTCACTAAGTCATTTCTTACAGGCAATCTCTAAAGAAAAATAATGATAATATTCAAAGTTTACAATAAATTCATTAGAATAAAATCAGAAAAAAATCTAAAAAATATTAAATAAAATGTAAAAGAAATAAAATGAAGCAGTAATAAATGATGACCTGCTTTAGTCAGACGCCTTATAACTTTTTCTTAAGGGAGGGGGCATTTTTTGTGTTTGAAGTCTGGATCAGTCCACGTTATCTGCACTCAGAGGTGGGACCATCATTGTGTGCGAGAGTGTGTGTGTGTGTGTGTGTGTGTGAGCGTGTGTGTGTGAGGGGGGGGTCCGCTTTAAGCTGTTCTCCACAGGGAGGGGGGCATGTAATCCTCTCAGCTGGCCTTGACGTAAGGCCCTGCCGGGCAGGGCGCTGTTTACATGGCCAGCGTGGAGGGCTGGAGACCCCCGGGGGGGGGACTCCTGGTCTTCACTGTTAGAACATGTGATTAGGATGGAAGGAGGGGGGGGGGGGGGTGTCAGGGGTCACTGCATAGAATGCTGTCTGCAGCTTTCTATGATGCTGCCTGCTGTGTCCATACAATACAAGACCACCTGACACCAGCACGTGCAACCAACGTCATCACGCCGTTTTTGTCAACCACTCTGTGAGGAAACATGGTGGGTTATAAATATAATAATACCGTACTTCTCTGTCAGCAGGCCTGCGCTCACAGGAGCAACCAGAAACTGGAGATCCACTAGTGAGGAGATCCACTAGTGAGGACACCCACTAGTGAGAAGACCCACTGGTGTGGAGACCCACTAGTGTGTCACTCATATGTGACTGCAATCCAACACAAAGACCACAACACATTATGTCATCAGATTCTTAGCCTGCAGTACCTCCTTAAAGCCACAAGGGAAACCTCACAATTAATAATCATAATAATAATCCATCCATCCATTTTCTACCGCTTGTCCCTTTTGGGGTCGTGGGGGTTGCTGGAGCCTATCTCAGCTGCATTCAGGCGGAAGGCCACAATTATCAATTTGTTGCCACCTCATTGCAGTCATAATAATAATGATAACATAAAATACATTACATTTAAATAAAAAAAGGAAACTACTAAAATAAAAATAAAAATACAAGCTACAATTTATAATGATTACAAAGTTATATATATATATAAAAAATATATTAAATCAAGTGAAAAAAGACAATTATCAATTTGTTATTTAATTTTTTAATTTGATATTTCAATAATAAGACACAACTACAATTAAAATAAATTAAAATGATCCAAACAAATAATAGAAGTGATAAAATAAAAATACATTAAATCCAATAAGA
Source organism: Nerophis lumbriciformis (assembly GCF_033978685.3). Classification (NCBI taxonomy): domain Eukaryota; kingdom Metazoa; phylum Chordata; class Actinopteri; order Syngnathiformes; family Syngnathidae; genus Nerophis; species Nerophis lumbriciformis. The sequence goes on from NC_084554.2 coordinate 45,957,896, forward strand.
AAACAATTATTAATTATTGATATTTGAATAATACAAAGTACTTGAATTACGAGGACTAAAGCAAACATTTAAAAATGACAGTAAGGAAGAAATTAACATTAAATGAATCTAACAAAATATGAAAATGATTAATTATTAATATTTGACTCAGGCAAACTAAAATAAAAATGTATGAAAATTATTTAAAATATATTAGTAATGTTCATGTAAAAAATAATTATATTGAATAAAAAGACAATTGATCATTACTAATATTTAAATAATAATGCAAACTACAATTAAAATGAATACAAAAATATAAAAAACTAGAATGACGAAATAAATAAAATTATATATAAAATGTATTATTTTAGTTTAAATTATATAAACTAAAATTCAAATTAGTAAAAATGTTTTTTTTAAATAACAGTGATTATCAAATAAAAAAATACATTGCTATCATTATTATTTAAATACTAAAAACTACATTTAAACATTATTTAAAAAATAACAGTAAAGATAAAATCGAAATAAATGAAATCAAATAAAAAAAAGAATATTATTTATGATTAATATTTAAATACCAACTACAATAAAAAAATATATAAAAAACGAATCAAATGAAAATAAAAACAGTGGGGCCTCCTCATGTGAGCCGAAACTAAACGTTATTGTATTCCTGCTGTGCGGAGGAGCTAATTGATTCAATCTATTAGTGTTTTTCACAGCACATCGCAGCGTGCGAGGAATTCCACACCGCGGATGTGGATTCTCAATCTCATGACAGCACACACACACACACACACACACACACACACACACACACACACACACACACACACACACACACACACACACACACCTACACACAGGCACACGCACACGCACGCACACGCACCCTTTCACTGCTCCACCTGGCAGCAACCTGCCTGCAGAAACACGCACGCCACCATGGCGTCTTCTGCACTTTTCCAATGGGCTTTGATCAGAGCTGCAGCGACATGAGCACATCAAGACGCTCCATTAAGGCTCGCATTGACGTGCAAAGTCCAAACCTTTATCTGCAAAAGGGGGCGTTTGAGGACTTCACCTTGCATGCATGCGGACGGACTTGCCGCTCCTTGTGTTGTGTATTTGGGTCTGAACTACACACGCAGGCGGCAGACCCGCATAATACACATGCCAACATAACACACGTCTTTAATGCACCTTCCTTTTGTTCCTTAATGCACCTGAACGCACCATTTAGTGCACGAATACATGCTGTAATCACATTATGTGCAGTTTCTGGGAGTCTTCTGAAGCTTCTATGCACTTTTTCAAGGCTCAGCAGCCATCTTTGTGTTGATGCTGCACGCATGCACGACCCCCCCCCCCCCCCCCCCCCCAAAACCCCCCCAATGAATTCATCATCACGCCCCCTTTGTGCACAACTATCAGCGCAAATATTTGCGCGCAATAAACGCGCCTTGATCATGTTGAAAATGTACTTTGATAGGGACAGTGGATGGCCGATAAGCGGGGGGGGGGGGGGGGGGGGGGGGGGGGGCACACAATGTAATTAGTAACCACCCCCCCCTCCCTCTCTAAACTTTGATGTGCACCCATCAATACTGGACCTATTGATTGGATTCCATCACACTCCAGTGGGCAAAGATTCGATTAATACCAGTTATAAAGTGACACAATGTGGGGGGAGGGGAATAATATCATTAAAAAAATATGTTATTATGGTATAGAAGATAAGTGGAAGCGGGGGGAGGGAGAGTCACAATGTAATTAGTAACACCCCCCCTCTATCTCTAAACTTTGATGTGCACCCATCAATACTCCTATTGATTGGATTCCAATATTCCATCACACTTCTGTGGGCAAAGATTTGATCAATACGAGTTGTAAAGTGACAAAATGTGGGGGTTAGGGGAATAAATATCATTAAAAAAAACATTATTATGGTATGGAGAGCCACAATGTAATTACAAACCCCGTTTCCATATGAGTTGGGAAATTGTGTTAGATGTAAATATAAACGGAATACAATCATTTTCAACCCATATTCAGTTGAATATGCTACAAAGACAACATATTTGATGTTCAAACTCATAAACTTTTTTTTTTTTTTTGCAAATAATCATTAACTTTAGAATTTGATGCCAGCAACATGTGACAAAGAAGTTGGGAAAGGTGGCAATAAATACTGATAAAGTTAAAGAATGCTCATCAATCACTTATTTGGAACATCCCACAGGTGAACAGGCAAATTGGGAACAGGTGGGTGCCATGATTGGGTATAAAAGTAGATTCCATGAAATGCTCAGTCATTCACAAACAAGGATGGGGCGAGGGTCACCACTTTGTCAACAAATGCGTGAGCAAATAGTTGAACAGTTTAAGAAAAACATTTCTCAACCAGCTATTGCAAGGATTTTCCCATCTACGGTCCGTAATATCATCAAAGGGTTCAGAGGATCTGGAGAAATCACTGCACGTAAGCAGCTAAGCCCGTGACCTTCGATCCCTCAGGCTGTACTGCATCAACAAGCGACATCAGTGTGTAAAGGATATCACCACCTGGGCTCAGGAACACTTCAGAAACCCACTGTCAGTAACAGTTGGTCGCTACATCTGTAAGTGCAAGCTAAAACTCTTCTATGCAAGGCGAAAACCGTTTATCAACAACACCCAGAAACGCCGTCGGCTTCGCTGGGCCTGAGCTCATCTAAGATGGATTGATATAAAGTGGAAAAGTGTTCTGTGGGCTGACGAGTCCACATTTCAAATTGTTTTTGGAAACTGTGGATGTCGTGTCCTCCGGACCAAAAAGGAAAAGAACCATCCGGATTGTTATAGGCGCACAGTTGAAAATCCAGCATCTGTGATGGTATGGTGTGTATTAGTGCCCAAGACATGGGGAACTTACACATCTGTGAAGGCGCCATTAATGCTGAAAGGTACATACAGGTTTTGGAGCAACATATGTTGCCATCCAAGCAACGTTACCATGGACGCCCCTGCTTATTTCAGCAAGACAATGCCAAGCCACGTGTTACATCAACATGGCTTCATAGTAAAAGAGTGCGGGTACTAGACTGGCCTGCCTGTAGTCCAGACCTGTCTCCCATTGAAAATGTGTGGCGCATTATGAAGCCTAAAATACCACAACGGAGACCCCCGGACTGTTGAACAACTTAAGCTGTACATCAAGCAAGAATGGGAAAGAATTCCACCTGAGAAGCTTCAAAAATGTGTCTCCTCAGTTCCCAAACGTTTACTGAGTGTTGTTAAAAGGAAAGGCCATGTAACACAGTGGTGAACATGCCCTTTCCCAACTACTTTGGCACGTGTTGCAGCCATGAAATTCTAAGTTAATTATTATTTGCAAAAAAAAAAAAAAAAAAGTTTATGAGTTTGAACATCAAATATCTTGTCTTTGTAGTGCATTCAATTTAATATGGGTTGAAACGGATTGTATTCCGTTTATATTTACATCTAACACAATTTCCCAACTCATATGGAAACGGGGTTTGTAGTAACCACCACCCCTCTATCTCTAAACTTTTTATGTGCACCCATCAATACTGTCAGGACCTATTGATTGGATTCCATCACACTTCAATGGGCAAATATTCGATTAATATGAATTATAAAGTGTCACAATGTGGGGGGAGAGGAATAAATATTAAAACAAATATATATTATTATGATATGGAGGATACGTGGGGTGGGGGGAGGGGGAGTCACAATGTAATTATTAACCACCCCCCCTCTATCTCTAAACTTTGATGTGCACCCATCAATACTGTCAGGACCTATTGATTGGATTCCATCACACTTCAATGGGCAAAGATTCGATTAATATGAATTATAAAGTGACAAAATGTGGCGGGAGGGGAATACATATCATACAAAAAAAGATTATTATGGTATGGATATGGAGGAGGAGGTGGAACATACTGTAAATTCAGTGTAGTTCAATGCGTAAAATTGAGCCTTTTACGCACGAAGGATGACGTCACTAAAAGCACGTCTCAGGTGAAGTTTCGTGAGGTGGGTGGGGGTACACCTGGGATTCACACCTTAAATCCACTCCTCCCTGCCTCCTATTGGTGCAGCCCCCAAATAAATCCGTCGCAGCAGCGGCACTGGTGACAGCGACCCCCCCACGCCCACACCCCTAAAAACAAACAACAACAACAACAAGATCCTCACACGAGCCAGCATGCTGTACCGCCTGCACGACCCCCGCACCGCGATGTTCCAGGCCGACGACCCGCAGGGCCCCCACGCACGCTCGCTCAGCCCGGAACCTTGCAGCCCGCAGTCCGTCACGTCGTCGGACTCCAGCTGCACCATGAGCCCCCCGGCCAAGTGTGGCCCCCCGGCGCCGCAGAGGGTCCGCAGGCCCCTCAACGCCTTCATCATCTGGACCAAGGAGGAGCGCAGACGGCTGGCGCAGCTCAACCCCGACTTGGAAAACACCGACCTCAGCAAAATATTAGGTACACATCAAATATTGACATGTATTTATCAAATATTGACATGTATTTATGGACATTACATGTGTTTTTTTTAAATAACCTGGGATGTGTCAGCCGGGGGACTCGAACCTGTGGCTCTTTGGTCAAAGGCCACCTTTAAAATAAACTACTCACACTCACAACATGGCGTTATGAAAGCGTTAATTATATTATTGAAAGTATTAATACATTATTTGTAGTATTATAGTAGTAGTAGTATACATATTTATGTATATATTAAAATTATAGTAACATTTTTTTGTTGTAGTGGTAGAAATACACGATCATAGATTTATTATTGGTAGTATTAGTAGCAGCAGAAATATTTTATATATATTATTTAAAACTTGTATCATTATAGAGGTAGTATTATGGTAAGATAGGAAGTATAGCAGTCAAAATAGCGTTGGAAGTACTATTGTATAGCAGAAGTAGTAGAAAGTATTTATTATTATTATTTTAAAAAACGTATAATTATATAATTATTATTATAGTATTATTAGTAGGGGTAGTAGCAGTACCAAGTATTTTTTTAAAGTATCTAATTATAGATATATTATTAAAATATTATTTGTGGGGGTAGTAGTAGTAGTAAGTATTTGTATTATTATTATTCAAAACATATTCAATTATTATTAAAGTATTATTGGTGGGGGTAGTAATAGTAGTAGTAAGTATTGTTATTATGATTAAAAAATATATAATTATTATTAAAGTATTATTGGTGGGGGTAGTAGTAGTAGTAGTAAGTATTTTTTATTATTATTTAAAAATATATATAACTATTATTAAAGTGTTATTGGTGGGGTAGTAGTAGTACTAAGTATTTTCTTAAAGTATCTAATTATAGATATATTATTATAATATTATTTGTGGGGGTAGTAGTAGTAGTAGTTAGTATTTGTATTATTATTATTCAAAACATATTCAATTATTATTAAAGTATTATTGGTGGGGGTAGTAGTAGTAGTAGTAAGTATTGTTATTATTATTCAAAAAATATATAATTATTATTAAAGTATTATTGGTGGGGGTAGTAGTAGTACTAGTAGTAGTAGTAAGTATTTTTTTATTATTATTTAAAAATATTTATAATTATTATTAAAGTATTATTGGTGGGGTAGTAGTAATACTAAGTATTTTTTTTAAATATCTAATTATAATATTATATTAGTATTGGTGGGGGTAGTAGGAGTAATTTGTATTATTTAAAAATATATAATTATAGATGTATTATTATAATATTATTCGTGGGGGTAGTCGTAGTAACTATTTTTATAATGATTCAAAAAATATATAATTATTATTATAGTATTATTGGTGGGGGTAGTGGTAGCAGTACGTATTTTTATTATTATTAAAAAATATATAATTACCTAAATTATTATTGTAGTATTATTGATAGGGGTAGTAGTAGTACTAAGTATTTTTTTTGTATATCTAATTTTGGATTTATTATTATATTACTATTAGTGGTGGGGTAGTAGTAGAAGTAAGTAATTGTAATAACATTTGAAATTAAAATATATAATTTTCGAATTTTTATTATAGTATTATTAGTGGGATTATTATAGTAAGTGTTTTTGCTATTTCAAAATATACAATTTTAAATAAATTATATAATAAAAAGAAGTATTTTTATTTTTTTAAATATCTCATTAAATATTTATTATTATAGTAGTATTGTGGGGGTAGTAGTTGTATTTTATTTTATTTTATTATAATATATAATTATAGATGTATTATTATAGTATTAGTGGTGGGGTAGTAGTAGAAGTAACTATTTGTAATAACATTTGGAATAAAAATGTATTATTTTAGAATTTTTATTATAATATTATTAGTGGGATTATTATAGTAAGTATTTTGTTCTTTTAAAATTATATAATTACATCATTTTAAATAAGTTATATAATAAAAATAAGTTGTTTTTTTGTTCCTAAATATCTCATTATATATGTATTATTATAGTAGTATTCATGGGAGTAGTAGTTGTATTTTTTCTTATTAAAAAAATATACTGTATAATCATAGATGTATTATTATAGTATTAGTGGTGGGGTAGTAGTAGTAGTAGAAGTGAGTATTTTAAATAACATTTAAAAATGTATCATTATAGAATTATTATTATCATAGTATTATTGGTGAGATTATTATAGTATTTTTAGTAAGTATTACAGTAAGTAATTTTGTCATTATTTAAAAACAAATGTGTACAGTCGCGATCAAAAGTTGACATACACTTGTAAAGAACATAATGTCATGGCTGTCTTGAGTTTCCAATCATTTCTACAACTCTTATTTTTCTGTGATAGAGTGATTGGAGCACATACTTGTTGGTGACAAAAAACATTCATGAAGTTTGGTTCTTTTATGAATTTATTATGGGTCTACTGAAAATGTGAGCAAATGTGCTGGGTCAAAAGTATACATACAGCAATGTTAATATTTGCTTACATGTCCCTTGGCAAGTTTCACTGCAATAAGGCGCTTTTGGTAGCCATCCACAAGCTTCTGCTTGAATTTTTGACCACTCCTCTTGACACAATTGGTGCAGTTCATCTAAATGTGTTGGTTTTCTGACACGGACTTGTTTCTTCAGCATTGTCCACACATTTAAGTCAGGACTTTGGGAAGGCCATTCTAAAACCTTCATTCTATCCTGATTTAGTCATTCCTTTACCACTTTTGACGTGTATTTGGGGTCATTGTCCTGTTGGAACACCCAACTGCGCCCAAGACCCAACCTCCGGGCTGATGATTTTAGCTTGTCCTGAAGAATTTGAAGGTAATCCTCTTTTTTCATTGTCCCATTTACTCTCTGTACAGCACCAGTTCCATTGGTAGCAAAACAGGCCCAGAGCATAATACTACCACCACCATGCTTGAAGTACTCAAACAAAAATGAATAATATCAACAACCGTATCAATATTAATATGCGTTCCAATGTAAGAGTGATTAAAAATCTCTAATTTACATTGTCATCACAGCCATTTATATCAAAAATGGACAATAGTGTCACAGTGTGTCCAATATTTACCACAAAGATAGTCTTATTTTAGGTTCATTTATTAAAGTTAAAGTTAAAAAAGTTAAAGTACCAATGATTGTCACACACACACACTAGGTGTGGCGAAATTATTCTCTGCATTTGACCCATCACCCTTGATCACCCCCTGGGAGGTGAGGGGAGCAGTGGGCAGCAGCGGTGGCCGCGCCCGGGAATCATTTTTGGTGATTTAACCCTCAATTCCAACCCTTGATGCTGAGTGCCAAGCAGGGAGGTAATGGGTCCTATTTTCATAGTCTTTGGTATGACTCGGCCGGGGTTTGAACTCACAACCTACCCATCTCAGGGCGGACACTCAAACCACTAGGCCACTGAGCAGGTAAAACTACTTTAAACTTAGTTAAAACAAATGTAAATAATGGATCCCAGGCCCAGAGCATAATACTACCACCACCATGCTTGACGGTAGGAATGGTGTTCCTGTGATTAAAGGCCTCACCTTTTCTCCTCCAAACATATTGCTGGGTATTGTGGCCAAACAGCTCCATTTTTGTTTCATCTGACATCACATGGACAAAGATGTGTGAAGTGAAGTGAATTATATTTATATAGCGCTTTTCTCTAGTGACTCAAAGCGCTTTTACAAAGTGAAACCCAATATCTAAGTTACATTTAAACCAGTGTGGGTGACACTGGGAGCAGGTGGGTAAAGTGTCTTGCCCAAGGACACAACGGCAGTGACTAGGATGGCAGAAGCGGGGATCGAACCTGGAACCCTCAAGTTGCCGCCCCAAGATAAGACCTTCTGGAGGAAAGTTCTGTGGTCAGATGAAACAAAAATGGAGCTGTTTGGCCACAATACCCAGCAAGATGTTTGGAGGAGAAAAGGTGAGGCCTTTAATCCCAGGAACACCATGCATATCGTCAAGCATGGTGGTGGTAGTATTATGCTCTGGGCCTGTTTTGGTGCCAATGGAGAAATTTTGTCAAGAGGAGTGGTCAAAAATTCAAGCAGAAGCTTGCAAAAGCGCCTTATTGCAGTGAAACTTGCCAAATTATAACATTGCTGTATGTATACTTTTGACCCAGCACATTTTCAGTAGACCCATAATAAATTCATAAACGAACCAAACTTCATGAACGTTTTTTGTGACCAACAAGTATGTGCTCCAATCACTCTATCACAATAAAATAAGAGTTGTAGAAATGATTGGAAACCCAAGACGGCCATGACATTATGTTCTTTACAAGTGTATGTCAACTTTTGATCGCGACTATATATATTATTATATTAACTGGTAGGAGGCCACGGGGAAGACCCAGGACACGTTGGGAAGACTATGTCTCCCGGCTGGCCTGGGAACGCCTCGGGATCCCCCGGGAAGAGCTGGACGAAGTGGCCGGGGAGAGGAAAGTCTGGGCTTCCCTGCTTAGGCTGCTGCCCCCGCGACCCGACCTCGGATAAGCGGAAGAAGATGGATGGATTAGCAGTATTGTGATGTGAGTGTTGCTGCTTGCAGGGAAGACGTGGAAGTCCATGGCGCTGGCGGAGAAGCGTCCGTACATGCAGGAGGCGGAGCGTCTGCGGGTGCAGCACACCATCGACCATCCCAACTACAAGTACCGTCCTCGCAGGAGGAAGCAGAACAAGAAGAGCGCCAAGCAGGCGGCCGAGGCCCCGGCGCCGCCTCGCCCGTCTTCGGGCTTCAGCGTGATGACTTACAACCTGACCTGCCTGCTCCAGAACCAGCAGCAGAACTTCAACAACACCTTCCCACACCCCGCCGCCACCTTCGCCCCCGTTTGCGAGGACGCCGCCGCGGACGTTTACTCGCCTCAGGTGTTCCAGAACCCGCCCGCCTACCTGACGGACCCCCACCCGCTTCAGTACGGCTTCACCGGGCAGGCGGGGCTTCACGTGGACCCGGCGGAGCAGCCCAGGTTCTACGGGGGACCCTCGCTGGACTTCTACCTGGAGCGGGTGCAGCTGGACACGCTGTACGATCTGGACCGCAGCGAGTTTGAACAGTACCTGGGCCCGGGGCCTCACTCGGCGGATCCTTGCAGCTGCCACAGAGAGGAGCGCTTGTTGTCGTGATTCTACAGAGATTGTGTGTTTTTTCAAGTCTACCTTTTTTTTTTGTGTCCTTCTAATAAATAAGTTGAATTGTCAGCGTGTCGTCATGGAAACAACACAACTTTGACTACATATCAACCCAGCTTCATACACAAACGGGCCAAGAGGTTGGGGAGGGGTGTGGGGGGCATAAACTTCCCAACTTCCTGTTTCATTTTTAAACATTTCACAAAGGCTCTAAAAATATGAGCAGAAAAATCAACATAACTTCAGGCTGATTGGACGAGAGCTGACACATGTTTACTTCTTTGAGGCCGAGCGTTTAAACACGAAGTCTCAACTCCGACCTCCAGGTGCCTCCTGCCGTACGTTGTTATCGATCCTCTCTAAAGTATAAACTCGCGTCAAATTAATACATCTCCGTTTTGTACACAGGCACAGCAAATATGCAAATGAGCTTTACTTTAGGACTCTTATACATTTAGTGTTTTAATATCAAACAATAATGTAAACATAGTCTAAAAATAATGTAGAAAATGTGCCCATAAATAAAAAAAATTAAAATATTTTAGCTAACATTGTTTGCTCTTGTGGGCTTCACGGTGGCAGAGGGGTTAGTGCATCTGCCTCACAATACGAAGGTCCTGAGTAGTCTTGGGTTCAATCCCGGGCTCGGGATCTTTCTGTGTGGAGTTTGCATGTTCTCCCCGTGACTGCGTGGGTTCCCTCCGGGTACTCCGGCTTCCTCCCACTTCCAAAGACATGCACCTGGGGATAAGTTGATTGGCAACACTAAATTGGCCCTAGTGTGTGGATGTGAGTGTGAATGTTGTCTGTCTATCTGTGTTGGCCCTGCGATGAGGTGGCGACTTGTCCAGGGTGTACCCCGCCTTCCGCCCGATTGTAGCTGAGATAGGCTCCAGCGCCCCCCGCGACCCCAAAGGGAATAAGCGGTAGAAAATGGATGGATGGATGTTTGCTCTTGTTTAAATCAGTAGAAAAATATATCTTATGTCTAATGAATGAGTTAGAGATTTAAGAAAAATATATTTATTTTAAAGTCTAATATTGTGTTCTAACTGAATATTTTATTCATATTTAGAAAATATAATTGGGAAAAACATGTTTAAAAAAAAAAGAAAAAAGCCTAATATTGGGACACGTTTTTCTGACTAAAACACAACAAAATGGAAGAATATTTCCTTTATTTTAAGAATTATAATTAAGCAAAATATATAAGAAAGAAAGCCCGATACTCGATATTTTATGACGTTCAAAGTAATAAAATGCAATAATATTTTGTTTTTTATTAAAACATATAATTCAGGAAAAAATATTTTAGAAAAAAAAGGGGATTTTTAAAAATTTATTCTGACATGTTCTCTGACCTTACATCAATAACTAAATATAATTATGGAAAAAAATGTAATATTTTTTTTAAAGCCCGCAGAAAAAAGCCTAATATTCTGACATGTTTGCTGGCTTTAAACGCAATAAAATGCAATAATATTTTATTCATCCCGAATTCAGAAATATAGTTAGGCAAAATATTGAAGAAAAATGGTCAAAAATAGTAATATTGGGACAATGCTTTTTAATAATAATAATAATAATAATAGATTTTATTTGTAAAAGCACTTTACATTGAACAAACAACCTCAAAGTGCTCCAGTGCATTTAAAAAATAACAGCGCTAGAACCACAAATAGCTGCCCCCAACGAGTAAAATAAATAGTAAAATAAAATAAAAACTAGAACAGCCTAATAGCTCGAACTAGCACACATATATCTAACAAAAGGCTTGTTTTGCTAACTTGTAATGCAATAATATTTCCTTTATATTCAGAAATATAGTTAAGCAAAATATTTAAGAAAACAACGGGACAAAAATTATAATTTTGCGACATGTTTTTTGACTTCAAATACAACTAAATGCAGTATTTCCTTTACATTCAGAAATATATTTAGGCAAAAATATTTAAGAAATAATGAGGGAAAAAAACTTAACATTGGTAGATGTTTGACTTAAAATTCAACAAAATGCTCAGAAATATAATTGAGAAAAATATTTATTAAAAAAAAGGAAATAACGTCTAATATTGGGACATATTTTCTGACTTTAAGCGCAATAAAATGTGATTATATTTTATGTATAATGTATTCAGAAATATATAGAAGAATGAAAAAAGAGGGTAATATTCTAACATGTTTTTTGACTTAAAATGTGACAAAATGCAAGACAATTTCCTTTATATTCAGAAATATAATTAAGCAAAGTATTTATGAAAAAAGGGGAAAAGACTAATATTGGGACATGTTTTCTGACTTTAAAAGCAAAAAAATTCAATTTTTGTTTTGTTTATATTTGAAAATATAAAAGGAAAAATTATTTAAGGACAAAAAGGAAGAAGAGATTAATATTCTGACATGTCTGACTTTAAATGCAATAAAATACAATATTTTATTTGTACTGTATTCAGAAATATAACTAAACAAAAACATTACACAAATTGAAAAAAGCCTGAATGTTCTGACATGTTTTCCTACTTCTAATGCGACAAAATGCAAGAAAATGCATCTTTATATTCAGAAATACAATTACGCAAAATATTTAGGAAAAAAAGGGGGGAAAGAATAATACTGGGACGTGTTTTCTAACTTATAATGCAAGAATATGTTTTTTATATTCAGAAATATAATTACGCAAAATACTTGGAAAAAAAAGGGGAACAAATAATTTTGGGACATGTTTTTTTACTTAAAATGCAACAAAATGCAATATTTCTTTTACAAACCCCAAAACCAGTGAAGTTGGCACGTTGTGTAATTCGTAAATAAAAACATAATACAATGATTTGCAAATCAGTCCATCTTAGATGAGCTCAGGCCCAGCGAAGCCGGTGGCGTTTCAGGGTGTTGTTGATAAATGGCTTTCACTTTGCATAGGTGAGTTTTAACTTGCACTTACAGATGTAGCGACCAACTGTAGTTACTGACAGTGGTTTTCTGAAGTGTTCCTGAGCCCATGTGGTGATATCTTTTACACACTGATGTCGCTTTTTGATGCAGTACCGCCTGAAGGATCAAAGGTCACCGACATTCAATGTTGGTTTTCAGCCTTGCTGTTTACGTGCAGTGATTTCTCCAGATTCTCTGAACCTTTTGATGATATTACAGACTGTAGATGGTGAAATCCCTAAATTCCTTGCAATAGCTGGTTGAGAAATGTTGTTCTTAAACAATTTGCTCAGGCATTTGTTCACAAAGTGGTGACCCTCGCCCCATCCTTGTATGTGAATGACTGAGCATTTCATGGGAGCTGCTTTTATACCCAATCATGGCACCCACCTGTTCCCAGTTAGCCTGTTCACCTGTGGGATGTTCCAAATAAGTGTTTGATGAGCATTCCTCAACTTTCTCCGTCTTGTTGCCACTTGTGCCAGCTTTTTTGAAACATGTTGCAGGCATCAAATTCCAAATGAGCTAATGTTTGCAAAAAATAACAACGTTTTCCAGTTCGAACGTTAAGTATCTTGTCTTTGCAGTCTATTCAAATGAATATAAGTGGAAAAGGATTTGCAAATCATTGTATCCATCCATCCATTTTCTACCGCTTATTCCCTTTTTGGGGTCGCGGGGGGGGCTGGAGCCTATCTCGGCTACAATCGGGCGGAAGGCGGGGTACACCCTGGACAAGTCCCCACCTCATCACAGGGCCAACACAGATAGACAGACAACATTCTCTTATTATTATAATCAAATGACAGCAGTCATTTCCATGAGGTTATTTTCTAATATAAGTGTTTAGGCCCACTTACAATGACAAGAACAAAAAATATTGTTTTTCATGAACTGTGTACTTGTATTGTTTGTCTGGGTGAAGGTCCTGCTTTGGAAATCATTTGTACCCCTTTCAGACATTGCATTTAGTTCCCATTAAAACATTCACATGTTGCACAAAGAGATGTAAGCAGGGGATCATATGTACATTCCTGCAACTTCCTGTTTGTAAAAAATATATTTTTTATGAGTATTTATTTAATATACTAACAGCATTTCATGATTAATATTTATAAATTAAGACTCCTAATAAATGACACTAGAATAAGCACACATTTGATTGGTAAATCATAGTGAAACGACCTGGAATGACACTTTATGTGTGGTGTTGGAGTTGTCCGACTTTTTGTGCGGCTGTAAACGCATCACTGGCTAAGTGCCATATGTGGATGTGTTGGCGCAAGTGAGAAAGAGCGAGCGGCTGCTGTTGATATAACAAAGTTGCTTTTGGCATACTTGCCAACCTTGAGACCTCCGATTTCGGGAGGTGGGGGTGGGGGGCGTGGTTGGGGGCGTGGTTAAGAGGGGAGGAGTATATGTACAGCTAGAATTCACCAAGTCAAGTATTTCCTATATATATATATATATATATATATATATATATATATATATATATATATATATATATAGGAAATACTTAACTTTCAGTGAATTCTAGCTATATATATATATATATATATATATATATATATATATATATATATATATATATATATATATATATATATATATATATAAATAAATAAATAAATAAGAGAAATACTTGAATTTTAGTGTTCATTTATTTACACATATACACACACATAACACTCATCTACTCATTGTTGAGTTAAGGGTTGAATTGTCCATCCTTGTTCTATTCTCTGTCACTATTTTTCTAACCATGCTGAACACCCTCTCTGATGATTAATTCTGCTTCGTCTCCTTGTTGTGTGCGCAGTTGTGCATTGCACTCTCTAAAAGCCCGAGATGCTATTGTCACATATGCATGTCCATTAGATGGCAGTATTGTCCTGTTTAAGAGTGTCACAACATTGCTGTTTACGGCAGACGAACTGCTTTACGATAGACGAAAACGTGACTGCTGTTGTTGTGTGTTGTTACCGCGCTGGGAGGACGTTAATCAAACTGCCTAACAATAAACCCACATAAGAAACCAAGAACTCGCCTGCGATCATTCTACAGTTATAACGTGATTGGGCAGGCACACTGCTTATATTGTGGGAAAGTGGACGTGAAAACAGGCTGTCGACACGTCACTCAGGTCCGCCTGAATTTCGGGAGATTTTCGGGAGAAATTTGTCCCGGGAGGTTTTCGGGAGAGGCGCTGAATTTCGTGAGTCTCCCGTAAAATCCGGGAGGGTTGGCAAGTATGCTTTTGGTCTGGTTTGTACTGCAGAAAATGACGACTTTTGCTAGATACCATTTTTTTTACTAATGTTTTGGTGATGTGTTTATGGCCGACAATAAAGAGTTTTGCTCAGTAAAGTGATGGATGGAATTCATGTCCTCAAAGCATCTCGACAGACGTTACAATATTTGAACAATGACGACGAAAACTGTTTTCTCTGTCGTGTCCGTGTGTCGAAAATTGTTAAGCGCTTATTTTTTTATTCGATTTTGTGCGTGGCATAGATTTGCCGTGCGCGGAGGACGCTTGAGCAGTGCGCAATTGCACTTTGAGGGAACGTTGCTTCTAACGCAAGATTATTTCCTTTAATAGGGAAAATAACGATGGGATGCACAACATCTCATTTTTGAGGCTTTTATTTTGGTAAAAAAATGTTGCTCGAGCCACCAAAATGCACCTTTTCGGCTAATTTAGTGACACGAGTCAATCGTGAGGATAAACACACCAAATAAACACAGACATTGGAGATAAAAAACTAACCTTAAGGTGCAAGATTGGCTTGTTGTTGTTGCCCCTGGCAATAAAAGACAGTCAGGAAGTTCCTGGAGTGGATGACATAAGTGAGAAACGAGAAGATCAGCAACAAACCAACAATGTTTTTCTTTATCCAACGAGCTTTGACACTTGAGGGATGAATGGGAGGAATCTGCACACATCAAACTAGCAACACTTTATATGTGGTGTTGGAGTTGTCCGACTTTTTGTGCGACTGTAAACGCATCACTGGCTAAGTGCCATATGTGCATGTGTTGGCGCAAGTGAGAAAGAGCGAGCGGCTGCTGTTGATATAACAAAGTTGCTTTTGGTCTGGTTTGTACTGCAGAAAATGACCACTTTTGCTAGATATATTTTTTTTTACTAATGTTTTGGTGATGTGTTTATGGCCGACAATAAAGAGTTTTGCTCAGTAAGTGATGGATGGAATTCATGTCCTCAAAGCGTCTCGACAGACGTTACAATATTTGAACAATGACGACGAAAACTGTTTTCTCTGTCGTGTCCGTGTGTCGAAAATTGTTATGCGCTTATTTTTTTATTCGATTTTGTGCGTGGCATAGATTTGCCGTGCGCGGAGGACGCTTGAGCAGTGCGCAATTGCACTTAGAGGGAACGTTGCTTCTAGATTATATTATTATTTTATTTTAATAGGGAAAATAACGATGGGATGCACAACATCTCATTTTTGAGGCTTTTATTTTGGTAAAAAAATGTTGCTCGAGCCCCCAAAATGCACCTTTTCGGCTAATTTAGTGACACGAGTCAATCGTGAGGATAAATACAGCAAATAAACACAGACATTGGAGGTAAAAAACTAACCTTAAGGTGCAAGATTGGCTTGTTGTTGTTGTAATAGACAGTCAGGAAGTTCCTGGAGTGGATGACATAAGTGAGAAACGAGAAGATCAGCAACAAACAAACAATGTTTTTCTTTGTCCAACGTGCGTTGACACTTGAGGGATGAATGGGAGGAATCTGCACACATCAAACAAGATGGAAATTCCTCAAAAACATTCCGCCATGGTGAGGCGCCCTTTGAAAAAATGCCACCTCGGCATGTCCAATATTGACAGGAGACAAAAGGGAGTTTATGTTTAGCTAAAAATAGATAGACTTGGAACATTCTCCAGGTTTTTAGCGTGCCATAATTAGCGCTCACACGTGAGGGTCTCAGGTCGTTTCCTGTGCTGAGTTTAGGTGTGGTGGAGGCCTGCAGCCTGCAGATAATGCTCATCCAAGTTTTATCCTGCAGGACAGGAAGTAGAGACGCTCGACAGTTTCTTATCCCGGGAGGAATAATGAGCCGAGTTACGAGAAGCTGTCACCAGAGGACCTGGATGCTGACAAATATCTGAGGTCAAGAAGTGATGTTATGAGGGTCCCCCAGGGACGTGACCTGGGCCCCTGCTGGGCCCCGCTTAGTAAACACAGGAGGATTAGCCTCAACTAGCCGTTGGTGTTTGTTTGCGTTTGTTTGAGAGGACGATCAAAACGGACCCTGAACGCCTCACGTGTTATTTCATTAACATGACATCTAAAGTTGGACAGGAATATGACAAAATGTATCAAATAGAAGGCAGTGAGGTCTCCCTATCACAGGAAGCCTATGGAACAAGGGTCCCTGAACGCCTCACGGTGAACAAACAATGCAAAAATGTCAATCGAATGTAACAAAGACGCAGCAAAATGACATCATTATGTTAAAATATTTAACATGCACTATATTGCCAAAAGTATTTGGCCAGCCATCCAAATGATGAGAATCAGGTGTCCTAATCACTTGGCTCCGGTGTATAAAATCAAGCACTTAGGCATGGAGACCGTTCATACTTGCCAACCTTGAGACCTCTAAATTCGGGAGATTTTTTTTTGGGGGGGGGGGGTCTTTAAGGGAGAGGAGTATATTTATAGCTAGAATTCACTTAAATTCAAGTATTTATATGTATATATATATATATATATATATATATATATATATATATATATATATATATATATATATATATATATATATATAGATAAAATAAATACTTGACTTTCAGTGAATTCTAGCTATATATAAATATGTATTTTATAATATATATATACTGTACATATAAATAAATAAATAAATGGGTTGTACTTGTATAGCGCTTTTCTACCTTCAAGGTACTCAAAGCGCTTTGACAGTATTACCACATTCACCCATTCACACACACATTCACACACTGATGGCGGGAGCTGCCATGCAAGGCGCTAACCAGCAGCCATCAGGAGCAAGGGGTGAAGTGTCTTGCCCAAGGACACAACGGACGTGACTAGGATGGTAGAAGGTGGGGATTGAACCCCAGTAACCAGCAACCCTCCGATTGCTGGCACGGCCACTCTACCAACTTCGCCAAGCCGTCCCCTGTATAAATAAAATAAATACTTGAATTTCAGTGTTCATTTATTTACACATATACACACATAACACTCCTCTCTACTCATTGTTGTATTTGAAAGTGCAATGCTTTGCAGCCAGTAGCACAGCCTTTGAAGGAGCATAGGTATGGGCAGTGTAATATTCTGGGCTGGAGTCAATAACCAGGCGAGGTGATGAAGTTACGTCTCTTTACTTCATACTTCAGAACCGACTCCCACACTTGCCGTCAGGGTGCGCAATACAACGTAACCCGTTGGCCAACCAAAAAGTAACTTTTTGGTTGGTTCTGAAGTATGAAGTAAAGAGCGGACGTAGACGACAGGCTGTCCTCACTCAGGTCCGCACAGACCAGGAGGGGGGCGTGCCTTAAGTCCGGCTGAAAATCGGGAGAAATTCGGGAGAATGGTTGTCCCGGGAGATTTTCGGGAGAGGCATGGAAATTCGGGAGGGTTGGCAAGTATGAGACTGTTTCTACAATCATTTGTGAAAGAATGGGCCGCTCTCAGTGATTTCCAGCGTGGAACTGTCATAGGATGCCACCTGTGCAACAAATCCAGTCGTGACATTTCCTCGCTCCTAAATATTCCAAAGTCAACTTTGTTATAGGAAAAGTGAAGAGTTTGGGAACAACAGCAACTCAGCCACCAACTGGTAGGCCACGTAAACTGACAGAGAGGGGTCAGCAGATGCTGAAGCGCATAGTGCAAAGACTTTCTGCACAGTCAGTTGCTACAGACCTCCAAACTTCATGTGACCTTCCAATTAGCCCACGTACAGTACGCAGAGAGCTTCATGGAAAGGGTTTCCATGGCCGAGCAGCTGCATCTAAGCCATACATCACCAAGTCCAATGCAAAGTGTCGGATGCGGTGGTGTAAAGCACGTCGCCACTGCACTCTAAAGCAGTGGAGATGCCTTCTCTGGACTGATGAGTCACGCTTTTCCATCCGGCAATCTGATGGACGAGTTTGGGTTTGGAGGTTGCCAGGAGAACGCTACATTTCGGACTGCATTGTGCCGAGTGTGAAATTTGGTGGAGGAGGAATTATGGTGTGGGGTTGTTTTTCAGGAGTTGGGCTTGGCCCCTTAGTTCCAGTGAAAGGAACTTTGAATGCTCCAGGATACCAAAACATTTTGGACAATTCCATGGGATGCCACTTCAACTTCATATGTGAGTAAAGGCAGGTGGCCAAATACTTTTGGCAATATAGTGTATATGCATTATTGTAGTATTATAATGATATTCTAGGATTTTTATTTTTATGCCTCACATAATCAATAAAGGGAAAATATCAATTAAACGTGTGATATCATAACGATTGAATAACGTTACATAAAAATATAGAAAATTTGACTTTTAAGGCTTCATTTTAATGCAGTAATATCCTCAATAGCATGCGGTATTGTCATGCTCAAAAGATCTATTATTAGATTTTTTATTTGAAAAAAGAGTTCCTAAAGGCGTCGTGAAGACAAACATAATAAATGAATGAAACATATGAAATAAATGTAGTACAATCCAGAACTGTGATATTACAACATTACATACAAATATTTATAACTTCACTATAAAGGCTTCACTTTATCGCAGTAGTAAGAAAAAGTATAATCATGATAAGAAATGGGAATAAAATATGAACAGTACGCAGTATTATAGGGTCCCTGAACGCCACCATAGTGAATAAAAACAATCATAAATTGACAATGAAGGCATTACTATTAAAAAAATGCAATATCAACATACAATATTATAATGTTGTAATGATCTGTTATAGGATTTTCTTTTTTTAAAAAGGGTCCCTGAATGTCTCATGAAGACAAGTTCAACAATGTTAACAAATGAAACATAATGAAGGAAGAATATCAATTAAATATATTACAAGACCATGCAGAACGGCGATATACATAATAGGAAATGGAAATAAAATATCAACAGCATTCAGTGTTGGGTTATAGCGAGTTATTATAAGGTCCCTGAACGCCACCATATTGCATAAAAATATTCATAAATTGACTATGAAGGCTTCACTTTATCGCAGTAGTAAGAGAAAGTATAATCATGATAAGAAATGCGAATAAAATATTAACAGCATGCATTATTATAGGTCCCTGAACGCCACCGTAGTGAATAAAAATAATCATAAATCGACAATGAAGGCATTACTATTAAAATATGTAATATCAACATACAATATTATAATGTTGTAATGATCTATTATAGGATTTTTTTTTTTTTTAAAGGGTCCCTGAATGCCTCATGAAGACAAGTTCAAAAATGTTAATAAATAAAACATAATGAAGGAAGAATATCAATTAAATATATTACAAGACCATGCAGAACTGTGATATACATAATAGGAAATGGAAATAAAATATCAACAGCATTCAGTGTTGCATTATAGTGAGTTATAATAAGGTACCGGAACGCCACCATATTGCATAAAAATATTCATAAATTGACTACTAAGGCTTCACTTTATCGTAGTAGTTAGAAAAAGTATAATCATGATAAGAAATAGGAATAAAATATTAACAGCACGCAGTATTATAAGGTCCCTGAACGCCACCATAGTGAATAAAATAGTCATAAATTGACAATGAAGGCCTTACTATTAAAACATTGAATATCAACCTACAGTATTATAATGTTGTAATGATCTATTATAGGATTTTTTTTTTAAAGGGTCCCTGAATGCCTCATGAAGACAAGTTCAACAATGTTAATAAATGAAACATAATGAAAGAAGAATATCAATTAAATATATTACAATAGCATGCAGAACGGTGATATACATAATAGGAAATGGAAACAAAATATCAACAGCATGCAGTATTGTGTTATAGTGAGTTAATATAAGGTCCCTGAACGCCACAATATTGCATACAAATATTCATAAATTGACTATGAAGGCCTCAATTTAACGCAGTATGAAGAAAAAGGATCAACATAATAGGAAATGGAAATAAAATATCAACAGCATGCAGTATTGCGTTATAGTGAGTTATTATAAGGTCCCTGAACGCCACCATACTGCATAAAAATATTCATAAATTGACTATGAAGGCCTCAATTTAACGCAGTATGAAGAAAAAGGATCAACATAGGAAATGGAAATAAAATATCAACAGCATGCAGTATTGCGTTATAGCGCGTTATTATAACGTCCCTGAACGCCACCATATTGCATACAAATATTCATAAATTGACTATGAAGGCTTCACTTTATCGCAGTAGAGTCTTGTGATTTCTCCGAGCCAATCAGTGAAGACAATTCATGATAATACTTCGATATATGTGTCATAGTAGTGTAATATTGGAAAAAGCATAGCGACATTAGCACACACAAGACTTGAGAGCAAGTGTAAGACTAGGATGTGAGTGTGAGATACAAGCAGCTTTTAGCACACAATATGACGTGCTTGCACACAGTACAACACCTGGTGGGGGTCCCGCTGCCAGCCGGGGGGTCTGAGCCAATCAGTGGAGGCGTTAAAGTCGCCACGTGGGCACAAAGCATGCAGGTGCTCAGGCAGGTAGAATGACAGCGCCTGTATGGAAATGACATCCATGTTAACAACGCAACGCAACACAACACATCACAACACAACACGACACTACACAACACAATACTACACCACACTACAAAACACAACACTACACCGTAATACATTACACTGAACAACACTACAAAACAGTATACAAGACAACAAAACACTTAACAACACAACAAAACACTGCACTGCATAACACAACACTACAAAACAGTACACAACACAACACTACACTACACAACTGTATGTACTTTGTGTGTCCCATCCATGTGAGTCAGCAAGCAGGCGACAAGCAGGAAGAAGACATGACGTTATTTCCCATGCTTCATTACATTACACTACATAATATTACACTATATTACATTACATTACATTATACTATATAATATTACACTATATTACATTACATTACATTATACTATATAATATTACACTATATTACATTACACATATAATATTACACTATATTACATTACACTACATTATACTATATAATATTATACTATATTACATCACACTACATTATACTATATAATATTACACTATATTACATTACATTACATTACATTATACTATATAATATTACACTATATTACATTACATTACATTATACATATAATATTACACTATAATACATTACACTACATTATACTATATAATATTATACTATATTACATCACACTACATTATACTATATAATATTACACTAAATTACATAAAATTACATTATACTATATAATACTATATTACATTACACTACATTATACTATATAATATTACACTATATTACATTACATTACATTATACATATAATATTACACTATAATACATTACACTACATTATACTATATAATATTATACTATATTACATCATACTACATTATACTATATAATATTACACTATATTACACTACACTACATTATACTATATAATATTACACTATATTACATTACATTACTTTTTACTATATAATATTACACTACATTACATTACACTACATTATACTATATAATATTACACTATATTACATTACACATTATACTATATAATATCACACTATATTTCATTCCATTACACTACATTATACTATATAATATTACACTATAATACATTACACTACATTATACTATATAATATTACACTACATTACATTACACTACATTATACTATATAATATTACACTATATTATATTACGTTGTACTATATAATTTTACACTATATTACATCACACTACATTATACTATATAAGATTACACTATATTACAATACACTACATTATACTATATAATATTACTCTATATTACATTACACTACATTATACTATATCATATCACACTATATTACATTATATTACATTACACATTACACTATATTATATTACACTATATTACATTACACTACATTATACTATATAATATCACACTATATTACATTGCACATTATACTATATAATATTACACTATATTACATTACATTACATTACACATTATACTATATAATATTACACTATATTACATTACACTACATTATACTATATCATATCACACTATATTACATTACATTACACTACATTATACTATATAATATTACACATAACACTACATTACACTGCATGACACTATACTACATTACACTATATTATACTGCATTACACTACATTACACTACACTGCATTATACTATATAATATCACACTAAATTACATTACATTACACTACATTATACTATATATTATTACACTATATTACATTACATTACATTATACTATATAATATCACACTATATTACATTGCATTACACTACATTATACTATATAATATTACACGTAACACTACATTACACTACATTACATTACACTGCATTACATTACATTACACTACATTACACTGTATTATACTACCTTACACTACATTACATTACAATACATTGCATTACACTACACTGCAGTACACTACATTACACTGTATTACACTACATTACACTATATAATATCACATTATATTACATGACACCACACTGCAGTACACTACATTACACTGTATTACACTACATTACACTATATAATATCACATTATATTACATGACACCACACTGCAGTACACTACATTACATTACACACTGCATTGCGTTTGTCGTGTCGGCTTCAAATTAGCACAGGAGAGAGATTGAACCCTTCTGATTAAAAGTTGATGAAAGAGTTTTAATTACTGCTCCGGTTTGGATTTTATGAGCCCTCAAAGTCGGTCCCGTCCATCGCTGCTTGCAGCTTTAATTTTACTTGTTTTGGAAAGTCTTGACAAGCCAAATTTTCTTGTTCTATTGGCAGATAATTTTGCTTAGTTTAAATAAAACAGCCCTAATTTTTTTTTTCCCACTTGTTTTTGAACACTGACTTTTTGCAGTTTAATGCAAAAAGGCTCGTCCAATGTTCTCGAAGCGGAGCACTGCTGTTTTTCAGGACCTACTGCAAAAGTGCTAATCAAAGATCCTCTCCGTAACAGGATGGCCCTGCTGTTTTTGAGGACTTGGCCGTGCAGCGGCTGAGTGTGTGCAGGAGGCGGATGCAAAGACAAGC
This sequence comes from Nerophis lumbriciformis, assembly GCF_033978685.3. Lineage (NCBI taxonomy): Eukaryota > Metazoa > Chordata > Actinopteri > Syngnathiformes > Syngnathidae > Nerophis > Nerophis lumbriciformis. The sequence continues at coordinate 45,981,760 of NC_084554.2, forward strand.
TGTTGAAAATAAGCCGGCGAGCGGAGTGTATGTGTAAGTGGAAATAAACAATCTTTGTTTTGATTGGCAGCTGATTGTTGCAGGTTGTAAGGTGGGCCTCTCAGGAGGAGCGCCGTGATCCTTTCAACTTCTCTTTTCCTCCTTCTTCTCGTATTATTCTTATTTGCTGGCCAGTGTTTTAAGAAGGCCAGCACCTTTCTGCATACTGCTGTTATTCTTCCTGCAGCTGGAAGGACAGGAAGCGCTAAAAGCACGAGTGTGTGTGTGTGTGTGTGTGTGTGTGTGTGTGTGTGTGTCATCGTGATTGCAGGACGGCTGCTGGAAGGGCAGGCATCACGTGTGCTCGCTCGGGGCCCCGCCGCCTCAATAAGGCCCTCCCAGGGGGCCAACTTATACTCGCCCTTCCTCACCTTTTCTTCTGCCATGCGAGTAATTGTGGCCACACAAAGTGAAGGAAGGTGAACGCTGACACGGCCAAAAAGTTGATGAATGACCCCGATAGAGTCAACAAATACAAATACATTGAAGCACAATAAGCAGGCACTTCATTAGGTATTATTAGAATTACAGTAGTACTTATTTAATTGTGTGTCTATTGTTCAGGTAACTTCAAACCTTCCCTAAGTCGGGTTTGATTTTGGAGTTGGATTGCATTGTTGTGGTGTTTTTGTGTGTTGTTTTGTTGAATTGATTAATAAATTCATGAAAAAAATAAATTAAAAAATTAAAAATAAATAAATAAATCGTCCCTAAGTGAGGTACTGGAAGAATGTTGGATCCACTGAAAAGCACAAAAAAAAAAAGTAAAATAAAAAAAATCATAAAGCTGCCAGGCTATTGTTGAAATGTTGGGAGAATAAATTCATGATATTATATTAAGAGAAAAAGGTGGTCTTTTTTAGTTAATATAAAAAAAAATTGAATAAAGAGGGGGAAAAAATATATGGGAATATGTACCGTATTTTCCGCACTTTAAGGCGCACCTAAAAACCTCAAATTTTCTCAAAAGCTGACAGTGCGCCTTATAATCCGGTGCGCCTTATATATGGACCAATATTGAGCCACAACAGGTCTCGCAACTACGGGATGCATAACGTAACCCCAGCCTCTACTGTAGCGTCTATTCTATGCGCCTTATAATGCGGTGCGCCTTATATATGAACAAAGTTTTAAAATAGGCCATTCATTGAAAGTGCGCCTTATAATCCGGTGTGCCTTATAGTGCGGAAAATACGGTAATATTACAAAAATAAAATTGGAATAATACAAAAAAATGTTTTTGGTTTTTTTTAATTCATAATACTACTGTATGTTTTAAGTTAGTGTAAAAAAAAAAAAAAAAAAAAAGAAGTAGCAAACATTAAGAAAGAATATGTAATATTACGAGAATAAAGTTAGAATAATATGAGAAATAAATACTAGTTTTTTGAATCCTTTTAAGTTATCGGGAAAAGAATTGAAAAGATTCAAAGAAAAAAAATAGCAAAAGTTAAGAAAGAATATTTAATGTTACAAAAATAAAGTTGGAATAATAAGATACTTTTTTTAGTTGTTTCTTTTAATAATGTAGCAATTTAATTTCCAATTTTATCAAATAATATTCAAATTTACACAGTTAGTTTTTATAAAAATTTGGGAATATTAGTATTGGATGAAAAAAATAAAGAAGTAATCAATAAATCAATTAAAATAGAATTAATTGAAAATAAAGTTTTTTTTTCAAAAGTAACACTTTTGGTACATTTTTTATTGTAATAATTAATATTTTTTGTAAACGGCAAACTTGCAAAGAAGTAAACAAAAAAATCAATGCAAACTACAGCCTTGATGATAAAGTGTTGAATGAATAACACTGTTTGAAAACATGTAAACGACAATCGAAGAAAGGAGGAAGAAGTAACAACTCTAATAAAGTGAAAATGACTGGATTGTTGTTTAGCAAATAAAGTTGCATCTTAAGTGAAAATTATTTTTGTATTGTTTAGCAATTAAAGTTAAGTCTTAAGTGAAAATTATTGTTTTATTGTTTAGCAAATAAAGTTATGTTTTAAGTGAAAATTACCATATTATTGTTTAGCAAATGAAGTTATGTCTTAAGTGAAAATGACTGTATTATTTTTAGCAAATAAAGGTATGTCTTAAGTGAAAATTATTGTTTTATTGTTAGCAAATAAAGTTACATCTTAAGTGAAAATGATTTTCTTATTGTTCAACAAATAAAGTTATGTTTTAAGTGAAAATTATTGTTTTATTGTTAGCAAATAAAGTTACGTCTTAAGTGAAAGTGATTTTCTTATTGTTCAGCAAATAAAGTTATGTTTTAAGTGAAAATTAATGTATTATTGTTTAGCAAATAAAGTTATGTCTTAAGTGAAAGTGATTGTCTTATTGTTCAACAAATTAAGTAAAGAAAATGATTGTCTCATTGTTTAGCAAATAAAGCTACGCCTTAAGTGAAATTTATTGTCTTATTGTATATCAAATAGTTATGTCTTAAGTAAAAATGATTGTTTTATTGTTAGCAAATAAAGTTATGTCTTAAGCGAAAATGATTGTTTTATTGTTTAGCAAATAAAGTTATGTCTTAAGTGAAAATTATTGTCTTAACGTTTAGCAAATACATGTATGTCTTAAGTAAAAATGCTTGTTTAATGTTTAGCAAATAAAGTGATGTCTTAAGTGAAAATAATTGTTTTATTGTTTAGCAAATAAAGTTACTTCTTAAGTGAAAATTATTGTTTTATTGTTTAGCAAATAAAGTTACTTCTTAAGTGAAAATTATTGTATTATTTTTTAGCAAATATAGTTGTCTTAAGTGACAATGATTGTTTCATTGTTTAGCAAATAAAGTTACATCTTAAGTAAAAATTATTGTCTTATTGTTTAGCAAATACAGTAATGCCTTAAGTGAAAATGATTGTATTATTGTTTAACAATTCAAGTTATGTCATAGGTGAAAATGATTGTCTTATTGTTTAGCAAACAAAGTGGCGTCTTAAGTGTAAATGATTGTCTTATTGTTTAGCAAATAAAGTTATGTGTTAAGTGAAAATGAAAGTCTTATTGCTTAGCAAATAAAGTTACGTCTTAAGTTAAAATTATTGTCTTATTGTTGAGCAAATAAAGTTATGTCTCCAGTGAAAATTATTGTTTTATTGTTTAGCAAATAAAGTTATGTCTTAAGTTAAAATGATTGTATTATTGTTGAGCAAATAAAGTTATGTCTTAAGGGAAGATGATTGTTTTATTGTTTAGCAAATAAAGTTACGTCTTAAGTGAAAATGATTGTCTTATTGTTGAGCAAATAAAGTTACGTCTTAAGGGAAAATGATTGTGTTATTGTTTAACAAATAAAGTTATGTCTTAAGTGAAAATGATTGTCTTATTGTTGAGCAAATAAAGTTATGTCTTAAGGGAAAATGATGGTCTTATTGTTGAGCAAATAAAGTTATGTCTTAAGTGAAAATGATTGTCTTATTGTTGAGCAAATAAAGTTATGTCTTAAGGGAAAATGATGGTCTTATTGTTGAGCAAATAAAGTTATGTCTTCAGTGAAAATGATTGTTTTATTGTTTAGCAAATAAAGTTACGTCTTAAGTTAAAATAATTGTATTATTGTTGAGCAAATAAAGTTATGTCTTAAGTTAAAATGATTGTATTATTGTTTAGCAAATAAAGTTATGTCTTAAGTGAAAATAATTGTTTTATTGTTTAGCAAATAAAGTTACATCTTAAGTGAAAATTATTGTCTTATTGTTGAGCAAATAAAGTTATGTCTTAAGTGAAAATGATTGTCTTATTGTTAAGCAAATAAAATTACGTCTTAAGTGAAAATTATTGTTTTGTTGTTTAGCAAATAAAGTTATGTTTTAAGTGAAAATGATTGCCTTATCGCTTAGCAAATAAAGTTATGTCTTAAGTAAAAATTATTGTCTTAACGTTTAGCAAATACATGTATGTCTTAAGTAAAAATGCTTGTTTAATGTTTAGCAAATAAAGTGATGTCTTAAGTGAAAATAATTGTTTTATTGTTTAGCAAATAAAGTTACTTCTTAAGTGAAAATTATTGTTTTATTGTTTAGCAAATAAAGTTACTTCTTAAGTGAAAATTATTGTATTATTTTTTAGCAAATATAGTTGTCTTAAGTGACAATGATTGTTTCATTGTTTAGCAAATAAAGTTACATCTTAAGTAAAAATTATTGTCTTATTGTTTAGCAAATACAGTAATGCCTTAAGTGAAAATGATTGTATTATTGTTTAACAATTCAAGTTATGTCATAGGTGAAAATGATTGTCTTATTGTTTAGCAAACAAAGTGGCGTCTTAAGTGTAAATGATTGTCTTATTGTTTAGCAAATAAAGTTATGTGTTAAGTGAAAATGAAAGTCTTATTGCTTAGCAAATAAAGTTACGTCTTAAGTTAAAATTATTGTCTTATTGTTGAGCAAATAAAGTTATGTCTCCAGTGAAAATTATTGTTTTATTGTTTAGCAAATAAAGTTATGTCTTAAGTTAAAATGATTGTATTATTGTTGAGCAAATAAAGTTATGTCTTAAGGGAAGATGATTGTTTTATTGTTTAGCAAATAAAGTTACGTCTTAAGTGAAAATGATTGTCTTATTGTTGAGCAAATAAAGTTACGTCTTAAGGGAAAATGATTGTGTTATTGTTTAACAAATAAAGTTATGTCTTAAGTGAAAATGATTGTCTTATTGTTGAGCAAATAAAGTTATGTCTTAAGGGAAAATGATGGTCTTATTGTTGAGCAAATAAAGTTATGTCTTCAGTGAAAATGATTGTTTTATTGTTTAGCAAATAAAGTTACGTCTTAAGTTAAAATAATTGTATTATTGTTGAGCAAATAAAGTTATGTCTTAAGGGGAAATGATTGTCTTATTGTTGAGCAAATAAAGTTATGTCTTCAGTGAAAATTATTGTTTTATTGTTTAGCAAATAAAGTTACATCTTAAGTGAAAATTATTGTCTTATTGTTGAACAAATAAAGTTATGTCTTAAGTGAAAATGATTGTCTTATTGTTAAGCAAATAAAATTACGTCTTAAGTGAAAATTATTGTTTTGTTGTTTAGCAAATAAAGTTATGTTTTAAGTGAAAATGATTGCCTTATCGCTTAGCAAATAAAGTTATGTCTTAAGTAAAAATTATTGTTTTATAGTTTAGCAAATAGTTATGTCTTAAGTGAAAATGATTGTTTTATTGTTTAGCAAATAAAGTTACGTCTTAAGTGAAAATGATTGTCTTATTGTTGAGTAAATAAAGTTACGTCTTAAGGGAAAATGATTGTCTTATTGTTTAGCAAATAAAGTTATGTCTTAAGTAAAAATTATAGTCTTATTGTTAAGCAAATAAAGTTATGTCTTAAGTGAAAATGATTGTTTTATAGTTTAGCAAATAGTTATGTCTTAAGTGAAAATTACTGTATTATTGTTTAGCAAATAAAGTTATGTCTTAAGTGAAAATTACTGTATTATTGTTTAGCAAATAAAGTTATGTCTTAAGTAAAAATTATAGTCTAATTGTTAAGCAAATAAAGTTATGTCTTAAGTGAAAATGATTGTCTTATTGTTAAGCAAATAAACTTACGTCTTAATTGAAAATGATTGTTTTGTTGTTTAGCAAATAAAGTTATGTTTTAAGTGAAAATTATTGTGTTATCGTTTAGCAAATAAAGTTATGTTTTAAATGAAAATGATTGTTTTATAGTTTAGCAAATAGTTATGTCTTAAGTGAAAATGATTGTCTTATTGTTAAGCAAATAAAATTACGTCTTAAGTGAAAATGATTGTTTTGTTGTTTAGCAAATAAAGTTATGTTTTAAGTGAAAATGATTGTGTTATCGTTTAGCAAATAAAGTTATGTCTTAAGTGAAAATTATTGTTTTATAGTTTAGCAAATAGTTATGTCTTAAGTGAAAATGACTGTATTATTGTTTAGCAAATAAAGTTATGTCTTAAGTGAAAATGATTGTCTTATTGTTAAGCAAATAAAATTACGTCTTAAGTGAAAATTATTGTTTTGTTTTTTTAGCAAATAAAGTTATGTTTTAAGTGAAAATGATTGTGTTATCGTTTAGCAAATAAAGCTATGTCTTAAGTGAAAATTATTGTTTTATAGTTTAGCAAATAGTTATGTCTTAAGTGAAAATGACTGTCTTATTGTTTAGCAAATAAAGTTATGTCTTAAGTAAAAATTATAGTCTTATTGTTAAGCAAATAAAGCTATGTCTTAAGTGAAAATGATTGTTTTATAGTTTAGCAAATAGTTATGTCTTAAGTGAAAATTACTGTATTATTGTTTAGCAAATAAGGTTATGTCTTAAGTAAAAATTATAGTCTAATTGTTAAGCAAATAAAGTTATGTCTTAAGTGAAAATGATTTTCTTATTGTTAAGCAAATAAAATTACGTCTTAAGTGAAAATGATTGTTTTGTTGTTTAGCAAATAAAGTTATGTTTTAAGTGAAAATGATTGTGTTATCATTTAGCAAATAAAGTTATGTCTTAAGTGAAAATTATTGTTTTATAATTTAGCAAATAGTTATGTCTTAAGTGAAAATGACTGTCTTATTGTTTAGCAAATAAAGTTATGTCTTAAGTGAAAATGATTGTCTTATTGTTTAGCAAATAAAGTGATGTCGTATCTGGCTTTCAGCACAGTCAAACATCAGATGTGCTTTTCATTGCTTCCTCTTTCCTGCGCCGCCACTTTCCCAGGCAGGCAGAGGAGTCGTCCGAGCAATCTTGGCGGGGAGGTTGGGGAGGGTGGAGGGGGGGTCAGGAATGACAAGGTGGTCCGGCCTCCCATTGTATGTGATTGTATAAGATTGGATGTGATTGTATGTGTGCGTTTACTCGGCATGGGAGCGCAAGGACAGTGGTGGAGGCGACAGAATACAATGGCCTCATATTTATTTACTGCTTAGTGGCGGCCAGGGAGAAGTCTCCTCGGCCACTTTGCAGCCGTGGAGCGCTCATAAAAACGCAGACACTTTTATCCTCGTTAACGTTACTTTGAAGTGTATGAAGCAGTGTATGTAAAAGTAAAAGCTTCGTACCCTGCAGTCGGGATGAGGTCAAAGGTCTTGCGATGGGGTGTAGTACCAATCTAGCCCAGAAGGGGGATCCCTCTGTGTTGACAAACCTGCTGGAAAACAGACAACAGAGGGGAGAACATCAGCGTACATGAGGTGATTTTAGCAAAAAATATATGTGCAGCAACGTAGGAACACGCAAACAAATGTCTGGAAGCACAGCAGGAATTTAAGACAAAAACATAAAAAGTGGAATAAAAGAGCATATAGGTGAAAAGTAAAGAGAAAACATTGCAATGTTGACTCAACACAAATCTGCATGTTTTTTTCTTTAAAACTGTCATTGCTCAAAAAATAATAATGAATCAAAATCAATGTATTCATTAATTATTGACCTATTCAAGGCTCTAATTACTTCACATCAAATATTCCACTTTGAATTTTTCGGGGAGGAAAATATTGCATATTTTGTGTGTTTACCATATAAAAACAATGTTTTCTTCGACAAAAAGGGCATAAAACAGACAAAAAATAACGTTTAAAAATGTTAACTTCAAATCGACGGATAGACCTGAAGTTTATTCAGAGATTCAAGTGTCGAAAGTCAAAAAAAACATTTCATTATATGACTTATTTTTAACATTTCTATCAGTGGGTCCTTTTGGAACCACAAGACCTTGATCAAAAAATAATGTTATGACTTATTGACCTACTCAAGACTCAAACTACCTCACATTCAATATTCTACTTTGACATATTTTGGTGGAACATATTAAATATTTTTGTCTTTTTGCCATATAAAAACATTTTCTTCGCCTAAAGGGAAAAAGAAAAAAAAAAAAAAAACATTTAAAAATATTAACTTCAAATCGACGGATAGACCTGAAGTTTATTCAGAGATTTAAGCATCGGAAATAAAAATAAAACATTTCATTATATGACTTATTTTTAACATTTCTATTAGTGGATCCTTTTGGAACCACAATACGTTATCAAAAAATAATGTTATGACTTATTGACCTACTCAAGACTCCAACTACCTCACATTAAATATTCTACTTTGACATATATTGGTGTAAAATATTAGATATTTTGTGTTTTTGCCATATAAAAACATTTTCTTCGACAAAAAGGGCATAAAAAAATACAATCGTGTGTGCTTACGGACTGTATCCCTGCAGACTGTATTGATATATATTGATATATAATGTAGGAACCAGAAATATAAAATATTATAATATTATAATGTAACAGCTTCTTCCCTCAGGCCGACTCTTGAACGCATCATAATTAAATTAAATTATCCCCTCAACTCGCTGGAATAAAAAATAAAATATAGCATACATCCATAAACGTGGACGCATGTGAAAAAGTGCAATATATTTATCCGTACAGTAATCTATTTATTTATTTATATATATTTATTTATTTTATATACATATTTATATATTACTAATACATATTTATTTATTTATATATGCACCTTATTGCTTTTTTATCCTGCACTACCATGAGCTTATGTAACGAAATGTCGTTCTTATCTGTGCTGTAAAGTTCACATTTGAATGACAATAAAAAGGAAGTCTAAGTCTAAGTCTATTAATAACAGAAAGAAACAACCCTTTTGTGTGAATGAGTGTAAATGGGGGAGGGAGGTTTTTGGGTTGGTGCACTAATTGTAAGTGTATGTTGTGTTTTTTATGTTGATTTAATAAAAAAAAAAAATATTTTTTTTTAATTTCTTGTGCGGCCCTGTACCAATCGATCCACGGACCGGTACCGGGCCGCGGCCTGGCGGTTGGGGACCACTGCTGTAAATCATATTAAAATACTAGTGGATGCTCAATAATCCATCTTTTGCAAAAAAAAACAAAAAATGATTGTATTTGTTGTATTTTTCACGTGTGCGTGTGACATTTATTAGTCTTTTGTTGCTTAAGTTGGACAAAAGTCTGCAAGTCTGGTGGCCCGAAGAGCCTGGAAACTTCTGCTTTGTACCATTTTCTCTCATGCTGGTGTTTCTGGGGGGTCTGTGTGTGTGTTGTTTTTTTTACATTAACAGCATTTTTGGGAGGATTTTGCTCAATTTTGATGTTGTGTTTTTGGATCTGTGTTTGGAGCGTTTGTCGCCATCAAAACACAGAAGGTATTAAACCCAGCATCTAGGCGGTGACCTACATCATTCATCCTCAGCCTGGTAAAAAAAAAAAAAAAAAAAAAAAGGAAGATGAAATTAATTTTCCTAAAGGCATTAGGAGAGGCGGCATGATGCTGGGTGTGAGTGGCTTTGCCCGCCGTCCAATCATTGCACAGATTAACTCTGGGCAGGATTAAAACCTCAAAAATAGAGAAATGCTTCGGCAGATGAGCAGATTGATTGGAAAAAAGGGACAACGAAGAGGGTCTTAATCTGGGACTCCTCCAACTGCAGAAAGAGGAGCTGGAACAGGAACAAAATGTTGGCATGGAGAGATATAATTAGCCGTTAGAAGTACACAGGTGTCCCTCTTTTATCGAGAATATCGTGAAGTGGGAATTGTTGTTTAGAAATTTAACATTTATAATATTTTCATAGTCAGTGCATAAAAAAACTGTTTACGACATCAGACACGTACTGTTTTTAACATTATTAGAATAACACTTATATAGTCATTTACACTCCTTTGACCCAATATCATTTTATAAAATAATAATATATATATTTTTAAATTGGAATTTTTATTATTTAAAATGTTTGTATTTAATTAAAAATGTTTTTAAATAAAATTCATAAAATAAAATAAAACACATTGAAATAGATTTTATATACTTTTAATACATTTAGCTTTTCAAACAGATACAAATATTTTTTCAACCCTTTTTAAAAAAAATGTAAGCATATTTTAAAATTAAATTTAAATATAAAAACATAATACTTTGCAATATTTAGTTTTTCTTTTTTTCCAATTTTTTTTTTACACACCTTTGACCCAATATAGAAGATATATTAATAGAAAATAAAACATATACTGTATTGTAATACATACAAGACATACCGTACAGTAATATAGACTAAGGCACACACACGCGGACCATTTTTAAGCCTGAAAATGCATAGTTTTGGTCAAAAATGTGTAAAGTCAGACCCCCCAGAAACACCAGCATGAGAGAAATGCTGCAAGTTCATGGAACAAAGCAGAAGTTTCCAGGCTCTTCGGACCACTTGACTTGCAGACGTATATATTTTTATTTTTTTTATTATTATTTTTTTTTACTAAGCTTTACTAAGCTGTAGTCAAATGTGAAACATCACAGAACCATGATATTACTTGTTTTAATAGATAGATTTTGAAAAACTGCATTAGAGTCACGCTGCAAAATTCGAAGTGACGAAGGATGATTAAAATAAAAATGTCATTGGTAAATATTTATTAATATATTTCCGCTGCCACAAATCTTTTAAACAACTTTGCACCTAACCATTAATAAGAAGTTTTTATGACATTTTGTCATGTTCATTGTCATAAAAACGTTTTTTTATGTGAATAGTCTTTTTTTATTTTATATTTTTTATTTTCTAAAGCGGTAAAACAGTGCAGTGTGCATGCCAGGCCACTAGTTGGCGATGTCACTTTGTAAGGAAATGACTAAAAGCTCCGTTGACACATTAGTGGGTTGTGACGGTGACATAAAGACATTAATAGTCAAA